>NW_021703777.1:129973021-130465942 GCF_005190385.1 Monodon monoceros | reverse complement strand
AGTAATCCAGGTGAGAGGTGATGGTGGCTGACTGTGGACCAGTTAGGGTATTAAGATATGGCAGTAATCCAGGTGTGAGATGATGGTGGCTGATTGTGGACCAGTTAGGGTATTAAGATATGACAATAATCCAGGTGAGAGATGATGGTGGCTGATTGTGGACCAGTTAGGATATTGAGATACAGCAATAATCCAGGTGAGAGATGATGGTGGCTTTTCGTAGTAGAAGTGATCAGAAGTGGTTGGATTCTTGTTATTTTTGAAAGATTTACTGATAGATTTGATGTGGGTGTGAAAAAATAGAGGTATTGAAGATGAATTCAAGGATTTGGACTTAATCAGTTAGAAGAATGAAATTGCCATTTGTGTAAGGGGGAGAAGGCTGTGAGAGCAGGCTGTGTCTGGTAAAGGTGAGAAGTTTAGTTTTCAACATGTTAAGTTTCACTTGGCTATTAGTTAACTATGAAGGTATGTAGGTATAGAAGGCTGGTATTTAAATGTATATGGCTGGAGTTCAGGGAAAATGTCTGGCTGGAGTTATAAATATTGAAGTTGTCTGCACAGAAATGCTATTTTAAGTCCTGGAACTGAATGAGATCACTCAAGGAGACAGGGTATATAGAAAAACAAAAACAAACAAACAAAAACAGAGAGAGAGAGAGAGAGAGTGAGTTCTGGAACATTCCAATATTAACTAATAGGAAAGATGAGAGAGGACCAGCCAAGGAGACAATAAATGAGGGCTGGCGATGTCAGAGGAAACCAAGGACAGTGGTGTGGGGTCAGAGGAAACCAACAGATAAGGAAGTGTTTAAAGAATGCTTGCTTACACATCAGGTAGATTGCTGACAGAAAATAGACTATTAGACTTAGCAATATTTTTAGTCCCTGATGATTTGTAAAAATGTTACCCACATAACACAAAGAAAGAATTTTAGTGGAAGTATGGCTGACTGAAGCTATTAGAATGGTCTCGAAGGAAAATGGGAAGAGAACAAGGAAGTCAGATTAGAGACTGTGAGTATGAGAAACATTTCATAACAAGTTGCCACAAAGGGGAAGGAGAAAGTGAGGTCAAGTTTTTCTTTTTCTTAATCTGTAAGAGAAATAATGACATGTTTGAATATTCATGAGAATTACTAGTAGAGAGATGAAAAGTTGAAACAACACAAAGAAATATGAATCACTGGAACAGTGTTCTTAAGTAGGCAAAGAAGGTTGGAATTTAGATGAGAGGAGAGTATTAAGAGCACAGAGTTCATTCACATCAACAGACGAGTGATCAGAATTATGTGAGCACAACTTCTGGCAGATGGGTAGATAAAGTGATGGGATTTCAAAGTCATTTTCATCTGCTTTGGTTTTATCAGTATATGAAAAAGCATGTGCATGTGTGTAATCCTATACATGGGAAGTGCTTACCTGCTCAACTGATTAATATTGCTTATGTAATGAATATCTGGAAAAAGTTTAAAATCATTTAAAATAAATATGTCAGGTAAATTTCTTGAGCTACTCCCGCATCTGTGTTCCTGACTGAGATACTGGTGCAGGGGTAGACTGACAGTGAGGCTTAATGAAGTGTGAACTTCAGGACTGCTGTCTTGCATAGATCCTTTGTAACACTGTGGGAGGGGCCCTGGCCATTTTACACTCATAGTTTATTTTTTTCTTAAAGGGCAGTTTACCTAGGAGCAGCTTTGAACCTCAGTCTTCCCATGCATCTTCCTGTAACTGACTTGGGAAAACAATGGTCTAAGCCTTTTTGCCTTATAAATCTTGAGCAAGTGCTTCTCACTGACAGATTCCAACCTGGCACTTGGAACTGTACAGAGAAGGAGATTCTGGGAAATGTCATTATTTTGCTTTTGAAAAGGCTGAGGGTGATGCTGAGTTGACAAGAGACTATCCAGCATATTACCCTATGGAAGGAAATACAATTAATTGTATAAGGAGACTTTAAGCCATTCAAGGGACTAGGGCTTAAAGGAAGGAAGCATTTATGTATTAGCATACCTGAAAGTGGAAAACTGAAGTATTAATCGAAACCTGATTGATGCCAAAACAACACAGAAGGGTAACGGTCAGTTCAGAATAAAAAAGTAGAGGAACAAGGGAGCAAAGATTTTTCAGGGTGTGAGCCACATTTGTAATTTAAAAGTCTCTAGCAGCCACAATAAAAAAGTTAAACAGATGAAATTAATTTTAACTATTATACTTAACTCAGTATATCCAAAATATGTATTATCATTTCAACAGTTAATATAAAATTATTAATAATATATTTTACATTATTTTTCTTGTTTTGTACTGTCTTCAGATTCTATTGTATATTTTATGCTTATAGCATATCCCAATTTGAACTGGCCACGTTGAAAGTGCTCAGTGTGGTTAGTGGCTACAGCATTGAGTAGCACAAGTCTTCTAGACAACTAGAAGTTTAGCCTGAATAATCCTAAGGGACCCCCATTGTGAAAAAGTCCTGAACTTGAACTCTGGACCACATACCAGTCTGTGGTGTTCCATCAAGATAATGCTACCTGTTAGGCTGTTTTGTGCTTCTTTTATGACATTTAATATCCAAACAACTTACACGAACCATAATTCCTTAACTCTGAATAACTCTTTACTGGTGTCACTGATAACTAGTGTATGTAAAGAAAGTTAACTTACATTATCCATTTTGTGCACCACTGCCTTTGCAAACATACACTCTTCTTTAATTTTAACATATATTGGCATGCCAAAATGAAGATATATTATGGACTTTCTTCTTTTTCACCAAGAGAAATAAGAGTAGAGTGGAGGATTGACTATGTTACTTCCCTTTGGGAAGCTGAATTTGGGGTTCAGAAAATGCTGCATTTCTGTACCTGTAATTAAGGGGAGGGAAAAAACAATTATTGAGAAGTTTAAAATGTAGGTTAAAAACCCTGATGATTTCAGCATATGTTGATTTCATATACAAGTTTCACCTTTGAAAAGAAAAACATATACCATGATTTGGTTATAATGAAACAACTATTGAGATTTTTAAATGGCTAAATCTATTTCTTATATATTTATAAAATTGCTTAACTTCTAAAATTGCTGAAAAATCTCAAAACATATAAAATGTATATTATTTGCTCTACTTCTCTAGTTTACTGGAACAGTTGAGGACAGGGTGCATATCAAAATCCATGGAACATTGGTGTGTGTTGTATTTTAACATCATTATCCATATGTGCCACAATTGGAAATAAAGCAAAAGCTATTTTTGCAAAATTTCTGTCACCTCAAAGACAGAAGAAAATGGGGGTGAATACCTACAAAGAGAAATGAAAAGTAAATGTAATTCCTTTTGATTGTATCTATCCAGCTATCTCTATCTCTGTCCATCTATCTGCTAACCCTACCCCACCCCCATTTCTTGCTCATTTTCATTAGAAAATTTAAAACCCTTTTGAAATAGTCTTTTCAAATTATTTATTTTCTGTAGTAAACTTAAGATATTGTGTTTCAGTTTCTTTGTGGGTATGTATGTGTAAAGATTACAAGGTTACAGATAACTGCTACTTGCATTTCCTTAGTAATGCTCATGATCTATAATAGAAGCTCTATTTTAGTATGTGAAAGACATAGAAAAATGCAAGTGTTTATAAATTAGAGAAAGAAATGAGAGCCAGAAGCCTGGGAAATTGTATAAAGATTAATAATACCATTGGAAATCCAATTTGCCTGCACAGAAAATCATATTTTCTGGGAGAAATATTAGTATCAGAGATGCCTAAATGGGTTATTTAAAGATTAGATTTCAAAGGATGGAAGAGTAAGAACAAAAACAAAATCAAACAAATAAGGACTAATATTGTAGAAGCTTGAGATCTTACTGATGATTGATTGCCACCTACTTAAATAGCTTTTGATAGTAATAAAATATAAAGGATTATCCAGAGTTCTATATTTTGAAAGAATTTGTGTAGATCATTAAGTATATTTTGCTCAGATTAGCCTAGAGAAATTTAAAATACCTTGTGGTACCAGATAATGGGCATCAGAATAGAAAAGGATATGAACTTAACACATAGGTTCTCAAATCCTGTCTCTACAGGAATGAAGTAGTGGAATTCACTTTTACAGAAAAGATTATTAAAATACAGCCATCTACCTTTTCATGTGATTTTATTCCTTTTAAAATGTTAACATATTTTCAGGAAAATTTATGCAAATACTGGATGAAATCTGTCTCAGTGTTTCCATATATTGTAAATACATAAATATGGTATCCACATTCATGTTATGACAAATCTGAAGCAATTTTTAGGCACTGGACAGATTATGTTTTTCTTTTTGTAATTTCTAAATTACAAAATTTAGAAATCTCTCTCCAAATATAATTTTAGGGACTATATTCATCATAGGCATTTTTTTTAATTCATAGTGGAATTTTATTTTATAAGTATCAATGTTAGCTCTAATTTTTCTAATCAGTTTAATCTGAGAATACCAAAATAAATTTATGAGATCTTGTTTAAAAATTATCTAGGAGGTCATCGGCTTTAAAATCTGCTTAAAAATAGAATTATAAAATTAAATAGCATACAGATCTGCTCTTTCTACCCTGTTTCAGTTTATATGGCATTCTTTTCCAGGAAGATTTTTGATCTGTAGTTATACCTATCCATCTTCTACCTATATTTTAAGGCCAAAATCAAAACTTTTGCTAATCCCTTGAGATTTAAAAAAGAACTTCCACTCAGTGGTTATGGTGAAGATTTTTCTACCTTAGTTCACTTTTGTTTTTGAGAAATTCTCTTCCATTTATAGTTTGTAATATTGATTTTTTTTGTCTCTGTACCTTGATTTTAAACTCCTTGAAGCCAAGAACTAAATTTTTACATTGTACTTTTTCTTTATACTTAGAAAGAAAAATTGACAAGGTATCAGGTCTTTAATAGTTGTTAACCAATTAAGGCATTGTTTCAACTTGTATGTGTGAGAGAGTAATGCACTGCATATGAATAGTTTCACTAGTTTGGAGAAAATGAAATAAATAGGATATCTTAATTAAAAAATACAGTTTTATGATGACTTGGATATAGTAATTAAGGAGTGTTACCAGTTAAATGAGTTTTGAGAGTGTTTCTAGGTTTGGAGCCTGAAGAAACAGTGATAATCCTAATTTAAATGATTTGTGGATGAAAATTATTTTCTTTATTTTTTTATTTTGAGTTTTTGGTGCATTAGAGGGATCAAAATTAATTTTAAGTTTAGTGATCATCAGCAAAAAAGATATGTTAAAGTTCTCATTAACTTAGAGCAGAATGTGAAGAGAAATGAGGAACAAAAGCTATGGAAGAGCGTTGTGGACCTTGCCTAGGCCCTGTTCCAAACTCCATGTTTGAGATCTCAATCTTTTTGTTGAAATAAGATGTAAGTAAACATTTTACTTATTGTAAAATAAGATGTAAAAGATGACTTTACATCAACAATAACATCTTGGGAATAGGATGGAATAAGAGATTTTGGTAATCATCACATTACAAATACCAAGCTTAATTATTAATATTAGATGTAAGACACCACCATCATCAGCACAGTTAGCATTATGAAAATTAACATGTATTGCCCAACGTTCTGCTAAGATTGTATTTTATTTCATCCTCTTAATGTAATCAAGTAGGTATTGTTATTTCCCCCATTTTATAGGTGAGAGGACTAAGGGACTACTTAGGGGAGTTGTCAAAGGTCTCACAAAATGCAGGGGATACAATTTTTATTTGAACTTTGGCTAAACCCATGATTTTACTTTTAATGTCCATAAAATATTGATATGCCACAGTTTACAAATATTATCAGTTTTGTCCTCATTTTAACGTTTTTTTTTTTTTTGCTCTGTACCCTAAATTGTGAATGTCGAGTATTTCCTGCAACCAAAATCGATTAAATAGGTATGGATGCTCCAACTCTCTCTCTCTCTCTCTCTCTCTCTCGCTCTTATCTTCTATACAAAAAAAAAAAAAAAGAAATTTGATAAGAGTGTTATAACTTTAAAAGCTCAGTGCAAATGTCTCTTTGGGAACACCTAAACTAGATAAAGGTATAATTTGATTATTGACCTTAGCCATTCCATTCAATGAAAAACATGTATGTATATCTTACGTATTTCCATGACATGTCTTCTGGATTAAAAAATAAAAATGTAAGAAATAAAGGAAGACTACTTCAATATTTTTCTCCAAATAATAGAGGTAAGTATAGAGAAAAGTCTGTATGTAACAGTTCAGTGTATTTAGGCATTCTGTTAGAGATAGTAGTAATGTAGAAAGCTTCTGAAGTTTTTTCACTGTTTTTTTGGCCTGGTCTTAATACATGAACTTGGAAAGATGCTTGCTTTAGATGATACAACTGGTTGATCCCATTTCTCCCCTCTTGTAATCAGTGGTAGTGTATATCTTCTTGAGAGATTGTAGTTTATAAGGGATAAGAGTACAAGTTCTGAAGACAGACTGAATAGGTTGGAATTCCAACTATACCATTTACTTAAACAGCCCTAAGAAAACTTCTTTCTTTTATTTTATTTATTATTTTTATTGAGATATAGTTGATTTACAATATTATATTAGCTTCAAGTGTACAACATAGTGATTCAAAGTTTTTATAGGTTATACTCCATTTATTATAAAATATTGATTACATTACCTGTGCTGTACAATATATCCTTGTAGCTTATTTATTTTATACATAGTGGTTTGTACCTCTTACTCCCCTACCCCTATCTTTCCCCCTTCCCCCTTCCCTCTCCCCACTGGTAGCCACTAGTTTGTTCTCTGTATCTGTGAGTCTGTTTCTATTTTGTTATATTCATTGCTTTTATTTTTTAGGTGCCACATATAAGTGATGACATACAGTATTTGTCTTTCTCTGTCTGACTTATTTCACTTAGCTAATACCCTCCAGGCCCATTGATGTTGTTGCAAATGGCAACATTTTATTCTTTTTTTATGGCTGAGTTGTATTCCATTGTGTGTGTATATATATAATACATATACATATATACATAGTATATATATATATATAGACATGTATATATACCATATGTGTGTGTGTATATATATATACATATACATATACATATACATATACATATATATATATATATATATATATATATATATATATATATATATATACACCACATCTTCTTTATTCATTTGTCTGATCAAAGACCCTTAGGTTGCTTCTATTTCTTGAGTATTGTAAATAATGCTGCTATGAACATTGAAGTGCATGTATCTTTTCAAATTAGTGTTTTCTTTTCTTTTGGATCTGTACTCAGGAGTGGAATTGCTGGACCATATGATAGTTCTATTTTTAGTTTTGTGAGGAACCTTCATACTATTTTCCACAGTGGCTTCACCAATTTACATTCCCACCACCATTTTACAAGGGTTCTCTTTCCTGCACATCCTTACCAACATTTGTTTGTAGTCTTTTTGATGATAGCCATTCAGACAGGTGTGAGGTGCTCTCTCATTGTGGTTTTGATTTGCATTTCTCTGATAATTAGCGATGTTGAGCATCTTTTTATGTACCTGTTGGCCATTTGTATGTCTCCTTTGGAAAAAAAGTCTATTCAGGTCTTCTGCTCATTTTTAAATTGGATTATTTGTTTTTTGATATTGAGTTGTATGAGCTGTATATATATTTTGGATATTGATCTGTTATTAGTCATATCACTTGTCCTGCTTGACAAGTGATATGTGGACTGAGATTCTTTTTACCACTACTTCAAAATGTTCTACTTGCTTGCTACTGGCCCATGTGCCCAAGTGATAGATATGCTCTGCCCTTCAAGTCACACAAAGTGGTGTAACCTTCCTCATAAACCAGATTCCCAAGGAGGAAGTGTGATCCATCTTGATATATTTTAAAGAAACTAAACAAAATGAAACTTAGGCCTTGAAGGTGGGTCTCTATTTCCTGTCCTCAGGATTTGAGCCTCAGTGGCGAATGCTAATTTATACACAAGTCTTATTCTTTGATGCCGTACAGTTTTAGTTTAGTAAGATAAGGGAATATTGATGAAAGAGTTGACCATCTTCAAGTGTGAGAATCAGCATCCATGTTGCATTCTGGATGCTTTCTGCAGAAAAAGGTGGCATTTATTTGGCTTTCCCATCCTAAAGCACTTAATAGAATCAAAATTAACATTTGTTGACTTGAATTGACCCTTGTATACTGTATATAATTTTTAAAAGAATTAAAATGCTATGTGCACTTTTAGAAACACCTGGTGTAGGTGAAACAATTTCAGACTAGGGACACATGAGAGAATTACAGGAAGGAAAGATCTTCCTCGCATGATTAGAAAAAAATTAGGCAGAAGACAATTTTTTCTTCTCGAATCTTTTTGGCTCTTCTTACATTCTCATAATCTTTTTGTAATATAAGATACAAGCATGAGACAAGACACATAAGTGAAGAATTTGTCTGTGTTTATTGGAGAGCAGCAGTTCTGCCTACACATTGTTGAAGTGCTTGCTTTAGAATGGTTGGCAGGATGCAAGGATGGCAGTGAGTGAAAAAGTGATGTGCAGAGACCTCTAGAGACTGGAAAGCTTAACTACACTTAATGCTCTGCATATATGGTTCAGTGCTGTACTGTAATTGAATTACTCAGGGACCTATAACACAGCTATAAAGAGAACAAGATATTATTCTGTTCCTAGTAATGGGGTTTAAAATCAGTGTTCTCAGAAGCCTTATGCTTTTGGCTACTTTCCCCTTAATGAGTTAATTAAGGTAAAATATGCTTTATATTTGCTTTACTGCAAAAACAATGATTAAACAACAGATGTTCATACCCCAAAAATATAAATTATCAATGAGGGCAGAATATTTATTTTTAGAAAAAACATAGTAAGCAGTTACCTGCTGCTATGACATAAGGATATTCTATTTACTTTTTATTTGTATTGGAAAAAACAAAGCTGGTGTTACATTTATTTTCCTTTTTTTGAAGTATTGGACTTCGCCTTTTGATATCTTTGACTTTGGCTGGAAAACTTATTTAAATGTCTGTTATACTAGTCCTATAAGAATTTATTGGAATGAAAATGCTTTACAATGTTTACAGTGTTGTAAACACATTTTACAATCAATTGTGTCCTCATATTAACTGTCTTTCCTCTGCACACTGAATTGTGAATGTTGAATACTTCCTGCAACAAAGAAACAGATCAATTAAACATATTACCATCTCCCTCTTTCTCTCTATCTCTCTTTTTCTCCAGCAGACTTCTGTGTATTAGTCATTAGTGTATTAGGGTTCTATTAAAAACAAAACAAAACAAAACCAATAGGAAATGTGTGTATGAATATACGTGTGTGTGTTGTATGCATATACATGTGTGTGTGTGTGTGAGAGAGAGACAGAGAGATGGGGAGAGACAGAGAAAGAGAGAGAGGAAAGATTTGGGGGGTTGGTACATCCAAAATCTGCAGGGCAGGCCAACAGACTGAAGATCCAGGAAAATGTTGATGTTGTAATCTCTAGTCCAAAAGCAGTCAGGAGACAATGCCTTTTTCTGTTAAGTATTTAAGTCTTTTCTCTTAAGGCCTTCAGCTGATTTAATGAGGCCTATCCACATTATGGAAGGTAATCTACTGATTAATCACATCTAAAAAATTCCTGTACAGCAACATCTAAACTGGTATTTGATCAGAAACTAAGTAGTATGACCTAGCCAGGTTGCCACATAAAATTTACCATCATACTGAGTAATTTCTGTAATAATTTTATATAGTTAGACTCCTCTAAATAAATCAAAACAAACCAAAGCAATCAAAACATGAACACAAACATACACATGGACACACAATTATATGATGATTAGTGATATTTTTAGTTTATTAGTAGTATAAATTCTGTCTAATCACAGTAAAATATTTCTCACAAAGAAGTGAGAAATTAAGTAAATATCTTACAGTTAAAGTTTGCTGCTCCCTGATGCTCCGGTTGCTGGAATGAAGATATTCCCTTATCACTGATTTCATTTAAAAATATAAATCAAACTTTAAAATCCCATTATTTTTATAACTCACACCCAAGTAGTAGTTTTTGAATAAAAACATAATTTTTATTAATCAATATTTTTTCTCATGGAAATGTTGGTTGAGATGTATTTCCTTTATATTTCAAATAAAAATGGAAAGATACTGAATGCCAAATATTTATTGTTGAGCTGGTAAAATGAGGACAATAAATTTGCTAATACTCTTGTTTTTCCCTTAAGTACAACTAGTATTTTGTCCTATATTGATACTAAAGATGAAATCCTCTTAGTTAGAAGTTAGGTTTTAATTGATATCACATATGTAAAAACTAGATAAACTGAGCTGTCTCCAGCCACCAATATATATTTAAATAGGAGTTTAGTATAGAATACTCACTGACTCTGGCTTTTACAATGTAATACTATTTGTAAATAAAAATGTGGCATATTTTTAGAGTACTTTCACTAGTATTCTCTTTTGGAGGGGCATTTGAATTCTTTTAACATGAAGTGAATAGAATATGACTGTGGATTCATTCGGCTAATTTTTTAAAAATTGCTTACACACGAAGTAGTTTGTACAAGGTCATATGGCAATTTAGCAACACAGCCAGAGGTAAAATCTACTTTTATTAGTTTCCAGTACAATGTTATATAATCACTTGAGATTTACGAAATAGGGAACAAGCAACTGGGAAAAAAGTCTACTGACTTTAATTCCTCACGGACCTAAGGAAATGGTAATATATTATCTATATATTATTAATAGTAATGTATTAGAATACGTACAGTGATCTGATATAGCTAATTTAATATATCTAGTAAAACCCATAATAATATAAATCTCTGAACAACAATTGTAAGTTTTATTTTGTTTTAAAGCTATGTAGGTTAGTAATTAAGTTTAATAATTTAGTTTAAGATTAATAATTTAGTTTATATCATGAACTATATTCATGATATATGGTTAATAGACTGAGTTTCTTTTCTTTCTGAATCTAAATATAGTAATAAATAAATGATAAGTATTTAAATATAAAACAAGCAAAATCTTAGCATTAGATGGCTAGATGAATCTGAATACACAAAAATACTGGATTAGAAACCAGAACAAAAAGAATACATAGAAGTGAGCACAGTTGTGATAAAAGTAATGATAAAAAGTATTGGGGCACAGCAATTTGTCAGAGTGGAAAGAACCAGTCAGGAAATAGGTGAGTTGTAATTACAGAGGTAGCCTTCTCTTTCATAGGAAGGTAGACTGTATTAAATTAGCCTATGCAGTATATGTCCAGAGTAACTGATAATTGGAATAAAGAATCATCAGGAGAAATAGTTTGCAACAATCACGTGCTTAATGCTAACTGAAATCGTTTTGGTATTGCCCACGCAAGGATACTAAATTTGAGAAAGTTCATCTTGATAAAATTTCAGGCTAAGATATAACTGATAAAGAGATTCATTTCTGAAATCAGTTATATGAGAGAATATAAAGAGACACATGGAAACAGCTTTTGGAGGAATGAGGGAAGGAACAGGTGATTGCTGAGTTTGAAGGTAGTGGAAATAAGACAAACTTTTCTTACTTTACCATGTTGCTTAAGCTTTCTTTTACTCAGAGTGACATGCTGTCACCTTTCAGGGAAGATCTTCTCATATCTTATTTGCATTAATAACATTTATTTGATTTTTGTGTCTGACTGAGACAAAAAAAAAAGCAGCAGGAAGAAATTTATTTTGAGAGACATTAGCCAAATTCTGAGTACACACATATACATGCATTAAAGAAATATATAACTATGTTTTCATATGCTTGCATCTCTGAGAAATCATAATGCTGCTTGAGATATACAGAATAATTCTCCCACTCCAAGTTAACATTATTTTTACATGTCACCATAGAGCAGCTTTGACTGTTCTTGAACTTCATGTAAATGGGATCAGGTAATATGTACACCTTTGTGTCTGGTCTTTCACTCAACCTGCTTTTGAGATTCTATAATGTTTTTGTTTATCAGAAGTGTGTTCTTTTTATTGCTATACAAAATTCCATTATTTGTAAAAAAACAAAAACAGAAAAACATAATATTTTTCTCCATTCTCCTGAGGATGGAAATTTGGGTTGTCTCCAGTTTGGAGAAAAAGCTGTTATGAACATTCTTGTATGTGTCATTACACTTAATTCTTTTGGGTATACACCAAAGAGTGGAAGTTCTTGATGATAGTGTAGGCATGTACCCAACTTTGTCAAAAACTGCAGGAGTATTTCCAAGGGGTTGAAAAAATTTATCCTCTCCTGAGTATAAATGGGAGTTCTATTTGCTCCACAACTTCTCTAACACTTGGAATTGTCAGTCTTTTTAAAAGTCAGTTATTCATGGTGTGTGGTGGTGTCTCACTGTGGTTTTAATTTCCATTGCACTGGTGACTGTTGGTGCTGAGCATCTTTTCATATGCTTATTGGCCATTTGAGTGAGGTGGCTGTTCAAATGTTTGACCATTTTGTTTGTTTGTTTACTTGTTGGTTAATTTATTGGAGTACTTTATATATTCTGGACCTGAATTCTTAGGAAAAGGCCTTCCTTGCCTTTTCATTTAATTAACAGTGTCTTTTGCTAAACTAAAAATTTGAATACTGATGAAATCTAATCGGTCAATTTTCTTTCAAATATGTTTAGTGTTTTTTGAATCTTGTTTAAAAATAACTTTTTATGATATTCTCCAGTGTTTTCTTCTAGAGACTGAGTTGTTTTAGCTTCCACATTACATGTAAGTTTGAGATCTATCTTGAATTAATTTCTGCTTATGATATTTGGGAGAGGTAAGAATCTACTTTTTCTAAATGCATATCCAGTTTCTCCATTATTTCCTTCCACATTTAATTGTGTGGGTGTTTTTGTATAAATTAGTGACTCTATAGGTGAAAATCTTTTTCTGGATTTCTGCCATTCTCTTCTATTTTATATGTGTCTTTGCATTTCTATATAAACCTTGTTGCTTTTCACAAAAAAACCAAAGTCCCAAAGTTGGGACTTTGGGATTAAGTGTGTAGATCAATTAGAGTAATTGATATTTTAAAATATTGTCTTGCAGAATCCCTAAACATAGTGCTTTTTCTCCACGTATTAGGTTTCATTTAATTTCTCTTGGAAACATTTTATAGTTTTCATTGTAGTGGAACTCCAGCACATTTTAAAGAATTAATGTGTTACTTATAATGATAATTACAATCAATGATAATTTTAATTAACCAAGAAATTATTACAGTAAGTCCTCTACATACGAACAGGTTCTGTTCTGAGAGCACGTTCGTTAAGTCCAATTTGTTTTTAAGGGCAACAGAGTTAGCCTAGGTACCCAACTAACACAATTGGCTATATAGTACTGTACTGTAATAGGTTTATAATACTTTTCACACAGATAATAAATAAAAAACAGACACAAAAAATAAAGAAAACATTTTTAATCTTACAGTACAGTACCTTGAAAAGTACAGTGGTACAGTACAACAGCTGGCATACAGGGGCACGTTCGCATGCACGTTCGCATACAAGTTGCAAGTTCGCAACTTGAAGGTTTGTATGTAGGGGACTTACTGTATTCTTATTGTGTCTTGGCTTCTTTCCTCCCTTCCCATTTAATTTCTTCATTGTTGAGTTGCCTATCTTCCTGGTTCTTCAGTCTTTCAATGGGTGACCTGAAGAATTCACCTTCTTCTTGCCAGTTGCTCTTCTTGTCACCCCAGCTGGAAGTGAAAATCTTTATATGGAGGAAGATAAATTATTGAAATACTGTTTAAAGAGTAACAATCCTGCCATAAAACATATGCCAGACTATAGTCTTCAGGACTCCAGGATATAGACAATTGTGACTTTATCCACTGAAGCTTGGTCTTTTTGGATTTCCAGCAAGACCCAGTCCTTCTGGGTTGTGTCTGCTGCCACAAACTTAAAAGTCATTGGTTTCCCTTCCCTGGTTTTCAGAGCTCCAGAAGCATAATACTCAGTTGTTTCAGAAGGCAGATCATTACTAAGGCTGACAGAGATGGATCAGCAGTCTAATTTTTGCTGCCTGTGTGCCTTGCATGCCAGGCAAGGTGACCAGCAGTCTGGGGTCACATAAACTCCAGGTGATGGAAGTCAAGTGTATGTTTCCAAAATAATAGGTCTTCACATTACCTAATATAAAGTGTAAACTTTCCAGTGCTTTTCTCCTTTGAGAAAGTTAACAAAGATGTTCAGTGTTCTTATTTATTTTCTCTCTCCCCAAAAATATTTCTCTTTGGAAAAAAAAGTATGACCCTAAGCTTCAGAATATCTTTCCCATAGCTCAAAAGACTACTTTAATCTTGAGATATTCAAATTAACCTTTTTTTTTTTTTTTACTTTGCTTTCTTTCCCTCAGGAAATGTTAACCAAGCAATAAATGGAGTGAACACATTAATAAACACGTACTTTGTGTGGAGGAATTTGAGGAATCATCTCTCTATACACTATGCAAATGCACATCAGTTTGCTTCACTATATCTAGAAACCTTTGAACTGGACATTTAGAGAATCTAAAGTTCAAAATTCTTTCAACTGTATGCAAAATTAACTTACTTAAAGAAATAAATTTTATACATATCACATCTGAAGCTATTACGAGCATTATCTAATTACAGGAAAATAGGTAGGACGTGAAAGTATGTTGATAAAATACAATGAAAAACAAAATGACTTACTGAATGCACCGTGGTCTGAGTGTCAACCAAGTGTGGCCTTAGGTAAATCATTTAAACCTCTGTGAGTCTAAGTTTCTATAAATAAGGATCATTAATTGCTCATCAATTCAAGGATTCTTTGAATCTGTGAAACATAGAATGGTTGCTGCTTCAAAGATGTTTGGAGTCCATGAAAAGAAACTCTGTTATTTTGTTTTGTAAGGCAATAGGTTAAAGTATTTAGGTCCTGCTGTTTGATTCTTAACTGCTTATGTTAAATTGCTTAAATTTACCAATTAATTGCTTATAGTTACCAATTAAAGATGCAGTGTCGTTCCAAAATTTATTCATTTATCAGCTTCAGAGATATTCAACAACTCTGATATACAACAACTAATTAACCAAAACAAAAAAAAAACCCAAAACTAGACATAGCAAGAAGGGTCATTCTCAACTTATACCATCAGAAGAAATCAAAGGGGCATAATCAGGAGATTGAAGGCTATCATAAAAATAGAAAGTTATGGTCTCTTGTTTAGTTTCCAGACGTGAAGAAGTTTTTGGCCCTAGAATCCACTAATTAAAGGAAAGAATGTGCTCCCAGGAGAAAGAACATACAACACTGTAACATATGTACACAATAAGTATCCCCTCAATTGTTCCCCCAAAGGTACCTATGGTAATTTACTTGAATAAATGCTCACTGGATAAAAGGAACTATCCAGATATTTTGAGGACTGTGGATTATTAGGTTGAGGTTGACATTGATACTCAGCTACTCAGAGAATCATCATGACATATTGGTTACAGCGAGAGTGTATGGAAGGTAGGGAATAAGTGGAATCCTGCCCAGGTGACTCACAGCAGCATCACTGGGTCCACAAATGCATTTCCCTGATCCCTGAATGAACAACTGGGGTAGACATACTTTGATCTTGGTGCAGCTCTCACATTCTTTCTTTGGCCTGTGGGGAAGGAACTATTGTAGTCTGCTAGGCCAATAGTAGCTTAGGGAAATCAACTCCTCTACCTCCAGCTAAGAGAGTAATTCATAAACAACATCATATATCATTGTAGGGTGTATTGTAGAAATTAAGACCACTTTTAAAGACATGAAGATTGCAGGGGTGATAAACTCCTATCATGTCTCCATTTAATTTAGTAGTGTGACCCCCCCAAACTAAAGAGATCTTGGAAGATTACAGACTACTGCAGACTCTACTGTGTGGTAGGCTCCATTGCAGTTACCATGGTGGACCTTTGCTAGAGAAGATAAATATAACCACAGGTACATTATATGCAGCTATTGAAGTGGCAAATACCTTTTAAAATTTTTCTTTCAGAAAAGAGAATCTGAAACAATTTGCTTTAATATGAAATGGATGATAGTGTACATTGATGGTTTTACCCCAGGGCTGCATTAACTCTCCTATCCTCTGCCATAACATGGTTCAAAGAAGTCTGGAATCTCTGGACATTCTGTACACTATCACATTTGTCCACTATATTGGTTACCTCATTTAATCAGGCTGGATGAGCAGGAATTAGCTAGTAATCTGGGGGCCTTGGTAAGACACATAAGTTTTGGTCAGATGGAGAACCTACAAAGACTTAGGAGCTGCCACATCAATAACTTTGTAGAGGTCTAGTCATTAGGAGCATGCTGGAACTTCCTATCCAAGGAAAAAGAAAAAAAATTCCAGCAAATAAGGAAGCATGACTCTTATTAAGCTGTTTTGGTTTTTAGAGACAGTATACTCTGTACTTAAGAATACTGCTCTGTCCCATAAACCAGGTGAGTGAAAGGCTGCAAGCTTTCAGTGACATCCAGGGTAGGAAAAGTTTCTGCATCAGGTCCAGGTTGAAATGTGAATAGCCCTTCAACTGGGTCCATACAACTTGGCAGATCCTCTAGTTTTAAAGAGGTTAGTGCTGAACCAAGCTGCCATATGGAATCTGTGACAGACTCCAGCATGAGAATCACAATACAGGCCTCTTGTTTTTGAAGCGACGGGATGAAATATGAGGTAGAAAACTGAACCCTTTTTGAAGACAGCTCCTGTTTTCCTACATGATTATGGGATGGAAATTTACTCTAATTCTGAGATTACCCATCATGAGATGGGTTCTGTCAGCCTAACCAAAGTTTGGTAGGCCCAAGAATAATTCATCGTAAAATGGAAGTAATACATCCAAGACTCAGTATGAGCAAGACCAGAAGGCACGGGAAAACTGCATGTGCAGGAAACCCAGACCTCACATGGCATCCATCAGTATTTCCTCAGTTTACACCTACCTATGGCCAAACAGGGAATATGCCATGACCAACTGACTGAGGAAGAAAATGACCCATTTTGTTTTATATATGGGTCAGCTCAAATGTGGGAGCAAGCTAAAAACAGCAGTAGCTGCACTATAGCTTCATTCAGGGCTGGACTCGAAAGACAGAGGGCAAGGGAAATATCTCCCAAAAGATAGAGCTTCAGGTTGTATACCAGGTCATTCACTTAGTGTAATAAAAGAAGTGCTCCAAGGTTAGAATATATACTGACTCATTCTTGGTGACAAATAGCCTTGCCGAATCCAGGAAAGAGAATGATTGGAAGATCAGGGACAAGGTGTCTAAGGTAGAGGCAAGTAGTTGGAAATGATGGGGTGGGTAAGAAGTGTGAAGATGCTTGTATATTATGTTAATCCTCATCAGAGATCACTACCATGGAAGAGTCACTAAAAAAGCAAACAAGCAAAATGACTCAGCAAATCGGAACCAGTCAGCTTCTGTCATCAGTAATCCCAGGGCTGGCACAATAAACTTATTTTAAAAAATGGTCATGGGGTGGCAGATATGGGGTTGATTCTCAGACCCAACAGCATGGGCCCTCACTTACCAAGGCTGTTCTAGCTACTGCCATCTCAAATGTTCAACCTGCTGGCAACAGAGAACAATACTAAGATCCTAAAATGGCATCATTCTTTGAGGACACCAAGATGCCACTTGGTGACAAGTTGACATTTGGAGTTCCTTCTAACCTGGAACCAGACATTTATTCTGATTGGAAGAGATACAAATTCCAGGTAAAAGGTTGCCTTTTCTGTATGCGGTTCCTCAGCCAGCACCAGTATGTGAAAGCTAATGGAATGTTTGATCCTTTGACACAGGATCCCTCGTACCATAGGCTCTGTCCAGAGGAGCTCCTTTATAGTGAAGAATGTGGTGAATAAGACCATTACAATGGGATTCACTGGCCTTAACATATACCACATCAGCCAAAAGCTGCAACTTGGATAGAGCATTGGAATAGCATGCTGAAGTCACAGGTGAAGTGCCACCTCTGAAATGATACTTTAAGAGGAGAGAGTCATTCTCCAGAATATAGTATATCTTCTCATAAAAGACCTTTATGTAGCGCTTAGCCTGAATAGGAAGATTACATAGGTCTACATATGCAGTAATGAAAACAGTAGTAGACCTAATTATAATCGATCCCAATAACTCCCATGAGGAACTTGTCTTCCTATCTTCACAACATTAGAAGCCTTGGTTTCCAAAGGAGAAACATTCCTGCCTGGGACACAGCAAGGGTGTCATTGAGCTGTAGAGCTATGGCTACCGCCTGGACACTTTAGCTCAGGTTTGTCCATGATCCAGCAGGCAAGAAGAGGAATAACCATTTTCAAAGGTGTAATTGATTATAGGAATCAGGAGAGGAAGAGTTGCTGAAGAATAATGGAGGAGTAGGTTTGTACCCAGACAATCCACTTGAGTACTGTTTAATATTTTTTCTTTAATTTTGATAGTAAATTTACAACTGGCCTGAGATTGGCATGGTGGCCAGAGTCCTAGACTCCTCAGGCATGAGGATCTGGGTCACACCATTAGCTAGGCCAGCAGAGATACTAGCAGAAGCTGAGGGGATGGTAGAGTAGGAAGAAAATGAGTATCATTATGGCCCTGGAATGAGCTGTTATCATGTGGATTGTAGTTCATCCCACTAACTTTCCTTGTCTAAGTTTCCTTCAAGAAGAGATGCTCAACAGAATCTTAGAGAACTGCTCCCCGATTGTATGTGTAAAATTGGATCTGATTGGGGTGGACCATGGAGGACACACAGATGCACTGCCTAAGTACGATCCCCCTTCAAGGTAGGGATTGTTGCCTCCATAGGGAGTGCTGGCAGTAGAAAGCCTTCAGCTAGCCCCTTCAGGAATTGCCTCAGTTGTAGAGAGCCACTTTGCCCAGTCATGATCTGAGGTAGTAGCCCACATCCAGTGGATGGTTAAGCTCGAGTGTAAAGTCTAGCTCAACATGAACAGCTCTCAGAGGACATTTCAGCTCCACAGACTCATGTGGCATTAGCTGAAATTGTCAGGCCTGAATCTAACTTGACTTCTTTACCCAATCCTTCTTCTAAGGGCCTTCCTTAATAAATATCCTGAACATTAAATTCTTTCACAATCTGCTTCCCATTTAACAAAACCTCCAACAAATTCTGTTACTTGACCCACACACTTTTGCTTTATGTATTTTGAGGTTACATATTTGACCTTGTAGTTTAGGCCCTGACTTTTTGTAATGCAAGCACTGGCTTTTCTTTTTGTAATGCAAGTGCCTGACTTAAGCTTTGATTGCCAAGGAATCTGCTACAAAAAGGCATCCATTTCAAAGAGGCATCTGCTTCAAGGAAGGCTGTCTCAAACAAACACTTTGCCAGCCACAGGACTAGGTAAAGAGCCAGGCTGCCCTTCCCCACTGAGGTTCATTTATTTTAGAGATCTTGGTTGATTTCCATAACTGACCATTTGGGCCACTTTGTTTTTTTTTCTTCCTGCCCTTCAAATTCCAGCTCTTATGTTTTAAAATCACCGGTAAAGAGTAAGTCTGTGAAACTCTAGACCCCATCCTTGACCCCAGTAAGAGGGCCCCCAGGTATTTCTAGCCTATAGCCTTATTCTCCATAGGCTGAGACCAGCACAAAACAGACCTGTACAATTTTATGAATAGCATGTATTGATTGGGTATCTAAATTGTATTATTATTAAATAACCGTCTTTATTGTCTGTGGCAGTGTTATCTTAAATTGTACTCTGCTTGAGGTTAATTTTGGTATCTCTGCTTTATTTTTGTTTTGCCTGTTTATCACTTTCTTTAAAAAATTGTATATCTCCATTCTTTTAGGTGTATGTTTTGTAAGCAGAGTATATTTTGACCTTTTGAAAAGCCAATTTAATTGCGCCCTTTAATAGGAGAGCTGAAGTCCTTTGTTTATTGCTGTAATTGATATACTTGGCATTATTGAATGTATAATTGTGTTTCTCTTACTTATTCCTTTTCATTCTTTCATTTATTCATTTTTCTTCTGTCTCTAGCTATGTGGTTTATAGGGTTCTTCTTCTTCATATTCTCCAGTGATTTGAGAGGCACATGCCACTCATATTTGGCAGCAGTTAACATAAAGTTTTAAGTAGGCACCTCAGCTTTTCAAAGCCTGGCAGACAGTTTGTGGAGAAAATAACTTCATAACCAAAAAAGCATAAGCACTGTATCTCTGATGCATTTTAATTTACACTTGATCCTAAGAAACTCATTATAGGAAATGAGTTTTTCAACAGTTTTTCCTTAGTAACATAAGGCAATGAGCAATTTAGATACACAAGAACATTTTACATTTTTGGATCCAAATTTAGTAATTTTAGAATTTTTTGTTTACATTTTTTAAATGACTAACAGTAAACTAACTCAAATGTAGTTTGATGTTGAAAGGAATTTAGCTCAGTTTGTGAGTATTTATACAGAATTCCTCTTGAAACCAAAATAATTTTATTGAAATCAACCATAGTTTACTTAACAACACATTTAGAAAATATTGTGTATGTTTTCCCAGCAGACAAGCCATTCAGAACCTACAAATTTGATGTTTCTGCTAACCTTTTCATCAAAAGCTGTTTCAAAGATGTGAGAAGATTAGCAAATGATTAGTTTAAACTTTCTATTTTAGTGTAATCAAATAGTTCACATTTCTAGATTGCGTTTTTTTAATCGACCAGTATTATTTTCTTATGCAGCCCAGCTGTTTTTGACAGACAGAATAGTGCAATTTGGAAGAAGTGGGAAGAGAAGTTTATAATCTAACTACAGAGATAGAAAATTACCTCTGGTGCCAAATACGAGGGAAATCTACAAAATAAGAGTAAAATTAAATGCCACAATTCTTAAGAATGACATAAAAGAACTGGACATGGGTATCACTTGAGTATTAGCTTTGACTGTATCAGGCAGTCTATTCTAACTCACTTTTGTACTAAGATACTTGAAGTTCTCAGGAAGTATTACAGAATATAAAATGTATTTTCTGGCATTACCAACTAATAACTTGTGTTTACCTATTCCATAATTCCAGTTAATACCATTTCAGTTTTTATTTCTTACTCTGAACATTAAATAAATATGCTCTAATCTGAGTCACTAATAACAAAAAACGATTAGGCATGAAAATAATTGATGCAAAACTATCAACAGTTCTTATTTTAAAAATTTTTGTAGTGATTTATTAACATATAGTTAGTTACATAGTTCTTTAGTTTAATTAACTTGATGTGGAAGTCATGGATAAAGTCATGCATAGAATTATCATTATATTAAAATATTTTTTCTATTCCATCAATAAGTAGAATTTAAATAATTGCTCGTAATAATGCTTATTTTAGAATCATCACTGACAACTTTGTACCCAAATCTCATTTCCTGTCAATAAATATTTTTTTGAAATTAGATATTGGTTTCCATATTTATATATAAATCAATATATAATTTTTCGATTATTTTATTGTGATAAAATACATATAACATTAAATTTGTGATATTAACTATTTTTAAGTTTATAGTTCAGTGGTGTGAAGTACATTCATATTGCTTTGCAACTATCACCTTCATCTATTTCCAGAACCATTTTCTCTCACGAAACTGAAACTCTGTATCCATTAAACAATAACTCCCCGTTCTCCCATTGCCCACCCCAAGACAACTACCATTCTATCAGTACTTTCTGTCTATATGATTTTGACTACTCATGTAAGTATGTCATATAAGTGGAATCATACTGTGTTTATCTTTTTGTGACTGGCTTAACAATTTTTTCAAGGTTCATCCATATTGTAGTATATGTCAGAGTTTCCTTCTTTTTTGAAGCTGAAGAATATCCCATTGTATGTACATAACACATTTTGCTTTTCCATTCATCCATCAATGACACTTGGGTTGCTTCCATATTTTAGCTTTTGTTAATACTGCTGATATGAACATCAATGTATGAATATTTCTTTTGATACCCAGCTTTAAATGCTTTAGGGTATATACCCAGGAGTGGAATTGCTGGATCATATGGTAATTCTATTTTTAATTTTTTCGAGTGATCACTATACTGTCTTCCACAGAGATTGTGCCATTTTACATTCCCACCAACAGTTCACAAGGATTCAAATTTCTCCACATCATCAATTTCTCCACATAATAACCAACACATTATTTTCTGATTTTTGAAGTTTTGCTGAAAATTTTGTCCTATCTCCAATGAATGGTCTTGACACCCTTGTAATTTGACAATATTTGTGAGGGTTTATTTCTGGGCTCTCTATTCTTTTTCATTCATCTATATGTCTATCTTTATGACAATACTACATTTTCTATTTTTTCATGGTTTAGGTTTCATAAGTTTTGTGTTACCAGGAAACTGTCCATTTAATCTGTGTTAATTAATTTGTTGGCATACAATTGCTAACAATATTCTCTTATAATCTTTTAAAAAATATTCTGTCTAATTGGTGGTAATAGCCCCACTTTCATTTCTGCTTTTTGTAATTTGAGTCTTCTTTCTTTTTTTCTTAGTCTATCTAGCTACGTGTTTATTTTGTGAAATTTTTCAAAAGAACCAACTTCTGGTTTCATTGATTTACTTAAGTCTTTTTCTGTTCTCCATTTTGTTTGTCTCTGCTCTAATTTTTATTATTTCCTTTTTTCTCCTAGCTTTGGGTTTAGTTCTTCTTTTTATAGTTCCTTACATTGTAAAGTTAGGTTATTGATTTGAGACCTTTTTAATTTTTTAACGAAAGTATTTATAGATATAAAATTTCCCCTTAGCACTGCTTTTGTGTGTTCATTTTCATTCATCTTAAATATTTTCTAATTTTCCTTGTCATTTATCTTTTGATCCATTGATTAAGAATGTGTTGTTTAATTTCCATAAATTTGTGAATTTTCCAGTTTTTTCTTCTTTTTAAAAAAATATTTATTGAAGTATAGCTGATTTACAAGATTGTGTTTGTTTCTGCTGTACAACAAAGTAATTCAGTTATACATATATATAATAGTTTGCATCTGCTAATCCCAAACTCTCAATCCATTCCTCCCCCACCCCTCCTCCCTCTTGGCAACCACAAGTCGGTTCTCTGTTAGTCTGTTTCTGTTTCATAGATAACTTCATTTGTGTCATATTTTAGATTCCACAATAAGTGATATCCTGTGGTGTTTGTCTTTCTCTGACTTACTTCACTTAGTATGATAATCTCTGTGTCCATCCATGTTGCTGAAGATGGCATTATTTAATTCTTTTTTATGGCTGAGCAGTATTCCATTGTGTATATATACCACATTTTCTTTATTCATTCATCTGTCCATGGACACTTAGGTTATTTCCATGTTTCGGCTATTGTAAATAGTGCTGCTATGAACATTGGGGTGCATGTATCTTTTCAAATTATAGCTTTCTCCAGATATATACCCAGGAGTGGGATTGCAGATCAATTTTTGGTTTTTTGAGGAAACTCCATACTGTTTTCCATAGTGGCTGTACCAATTTACTTTTCCACCAACAGTGTGGGAAGGTTCCTTTTTCTCCAGCATTTGTTATTGGTAGACCTTTTAATGACGGCCGTTCTGACTGGTGTGAGATGGTACCTCATTGTAGTTCTGATTTGCATTTCTCTAATAATTAGCGATATTGAACATCTTTACATATGCCTGTTGGCCATCTGTACATCTTCTTTGGAGAAATGTCTATTTACGTATTCTGCCAAGTTTTTGATTGGGTTTTTTTCTGGTTTTTGTTATTGAGTTATATGAACTGTTTGCATATTTAGGAAATTAAGCCCTCATCAGTCGCATCATTTGCAAATATTATCTCTCAGACCATAGGTTGTGTTTTCATTTGTTTATGGTTTCCTTTGCTGTGCAAAAGCTTATAAGTTTGATTAGGTCCCATTTGTTTATTTTTGCTTTTATTTCTATTGCTTTGGTAGACTGACCTAAGAAAACATTGGTATGATTTATGTCAGAGAATGTTTTGCCTATGTTCTCTTCTAGGAGTTTCATGGTGTCTTGTCTTACAGTTAAGTCTTTAAGCCATTTTGAGTTTATTTTTGTATATGGTGAGAGAGTGTGTTCTAACTTCATTGATTTACATGTGGCTGTCCAACTTTCCCAAGACCACTTGCTGAAGAGACTGTCTTTTCTCCATTGTATATTCTTGCCTCCTTTGTTGAAGATTAATTGACCAAAGGTGTGTGGGTTTATTTCTAGGCTCTCATTTCTGTTCCATCGGTCCATTGGTCTGTTTTTGTACCAATACCACGTTGTTTTGATTACTGTAGCTTTGCAATCCAGCTTTCCCTCTGTTATGCATTTCTAACGTTGTCCTGTTGTGATCAGAGAAGTTCCATTTTATGATATCTTTATTTTTAAATTTAGTGAGATTTAATTTGTGGTCTAACATATGATCTATCTTGGAAAATTTTCCATGTGCTCTTGAGAAGAATGTGTATTCTGTTGTTGCATGGAATGTTTTGTAAATGCCTTTTAGATCTAGTTGACTTATTGTGCTGTTCAAGTCCTCTACTTCCTTCCTTACTTACCTTCTTTCTGGTTTTTCTTTCCATTATGGAGAGTGAGGTATTAAGTACCCAATTATTGTTGTA
This sequence comes from Monodon monoceros, assembly GCF_005190385.1. Taxonomy (NCBI): domain Eukaryota; kingdom Metazoa; phylum Chordata; class Mammalia; order Artiodactyla; family Monodontidae; genus Monodon; species Monodon monoceros. The sequence goes on along the minus strand of NW_021703777.1, from coordinate 130,441,234 downwards.
GAACTGTCTATTTCTCCCTTTAATTCTGTCAGTTTGTCCTTCATAGATTTTGATTTTATGTTATTAGGTATATTAATCTTTATAATTGTTATTTATTTTTGCTGTATTTAACCTTTTATTAATATTTAATGTCCTTCTTTGTCCTTTGAAATCTTTTTTGAATTAAAGTCTGTTTTGTTTGATGTTAGCACAGCCACTCTTGCTCTCTTCTGGTTACTATTTGCATAGAATATCTTTTCCCATCCTTTAATTTTTAAGCTATTTTGTCTTTTGATCTAAAGTAAGTCTCTTGTAGGTAGCATATAACTGGATCATTTTTTTTAATCCATTCTTTCAATTTCTGTCTTTTTATTGGAGAGTTTAATCTGCTTACACTTGAAGTAATTACTAATAAGGAAGACTTGCTTCTGTCATTTTGCTATTTGTTTTCTATACACCTTACACCTCTTTTGTCTCCATTTCTTGCATTACTGTCTCCTTTTTTGCTTGGTTGATCTTTTGTAGTGAAATACTTGAATTGATTTTTCATTTCCTTTTATGTGTATACTTTAGTTATTTTTTTGTGGTTACCATGTGGATTACATTTAACATCATAAAGTTTTAGCACTGTAATTTGAATTCATACCAGTTTAACTTTTTTAAAAAAAATTATTTATTTATTTATTTATGGCTGCAATGGGTCTTCGTTGCTGTGCACGGGCTTTTCTCTAGTGGCGGCGAGCGGGGCAACTCTTCATTGCGGTGCACGGGCTTCTCATTGCGGTGGCTTCTCTTGTTGCGGAGCATGGGCTCTAGGTGTGCAGGCTTCAGTAGTTGTGGCACATGGGCCCAGTAGTTGTGGCTTGTGGGCTCTAGAGCACAGGCGCCGTAGCTGTGGCACATGGGATTAGTTGCTCCGCAGCATGCGGGATCTTCTGGGACCAGGGCTCGAACCCATATCCCCTGCATTGGCAGGCAGACTCTTAACCACTGCGCCACCAGGGAAGTCCCCAGTTTAATAACATGCAAAAACTCTCCTCCTTTATAGGTCTGTCCCCACTTCTCTCAGTTGTTGATCTCACAAATTACATCTTTATACTTTGTGTGTCCAAAAACATACTAATAGAATTTTAAGCTGTTTGTCTCTTAAATTATATAGAAAACAAAATTATAATATTTGCTTTCATACTAATAATTATTTTTAAAGATATATTAGTCTCTTAAATCATGTGGAAAACAAAAAGTGGAGTTAAACACCATTGTTACAATAATACTAACCTTTTAAATTGCCCATGTGTTTACCTTTACTGAGATCTTTATTTCCTCATACTGTGTAGTGTCTTTTCATTTCAACCTGTGGGACTATCTTTAGTATTTCTTATAAGACAGATGTAGTGATAAGAAATTCTCTCAGCTTCTGTTTATCTAGGAATGTTTTAATTTCTTCCTCATTTTTGAAGAACAGTTTTACTGGACTGGATTCTTGATTGATAGGTTTTTTTTTTTTTCTTTTAGTACATTGAATGTATCAACCCACTGCCTTTTGGCTAAGACATCTATAATCTTTTTGAGAATCCCTTGTATGTGATGAGGTGCTTCTCTCTTGCTGCTTTCAAGATTCTCTTTGTCTTTCAAATGTGTTTCACATGGGGTCTCTTTGAGTTCATTCTACTTGGAGTTTGTTCAGCTTCTTGGAAGTTTATATATATGTCTTTAATCAAATTTGAGAATATTTTGGCCATTAATTCTTCCGATAATGCCTCTGCCCTTCATCTCTCTTCTCTCCTTCTGGGACTTCTGCAGTACTTACGTGGTCTACTTGATGGTGTTCCACAAGTTTCTTATGTTCTATTAACTTTTCTTCAATTTTTTTTCTTTCTGTTCCATGGGCTTGATGATTTTCATTGCCCCATCTTCGAATAACTGATTATTTTTTCTGCCTGCTCAAATCTGCCTTTGAATCCATCTAGTGAAGTTTTCATTTCAGTTATATTTTCAGCTTCAGAATTTGTTTTTATTTTAGGTTTTCTTTCATTTATTGATACTTCCATTTTGTTCATACATCATTTTCTTGATTTCATTCATATCTTCCTTTGTTTTTTAAGCATCTTTAAGACAGTTATTTTATAGCCTTTGTTTAATATATCCACCTATGGGTCTTTTCATAAACACTTTCTATTGGTTTATTTTTTTCATTTGAATGGGCCATATTTTCCTGTTTCTTTGTATGCCTTGAGAATTTTGTTGAAAACTGGACATTTGAATCTAATAATGTGGTAACTCTAGAAATCAGATTCTCCCTCTTCCCTAGGATTTTCTTTTGTTTTTTTGTTTCGTTTTTTTGATTGTTGTGTGCTGTCTCTGAGCTGATTATCAGCTTGAGGTGCATACTTAAGGTCTTCTAGTTCTTTTATGAGCTTGCACCTTTCCTTTGGCATGCATGGCCACTTTCTAATTTTTCCCATATATAAGTTTGTTTTTGAATGTCCTAGTCTTTAATGTCTGGTTCCCAAACGAGGAGTTTTAAACATCTTGGAATTTACTTCAGCCAGATCAGGAGGAGCTTGCAGTAATGAGAGGAGGTGGCTACTTGCCTCCTTGTGTGACCTCCTCTGAACCTTTGTGTTCAGGAGGAACAATCAGCTCAGAACACAGGTCTTCTGTAGTTGGAGGGCAGGGCCCTTTTTGTCCACACTGGCTGGTACAAGTTGTGTGCAGCTCTTCTTGGAATGCATGCCCTGCTGCCTGACATAGGGACTGGGGGATAGGGAGGATGTGTAGCTGTTATGGTGCTAACAGCTGAAATGGTCTGAAATTAACTACAGTTTACCTTCTGGGCCTTTCCCTGGAAGTTTCAAGTCTTTAATAGATTCCAGAATTCCAAAACATTTACATCAGAGACATTCTACAAATTGTCATCTAGGTGGGGAGACCGATTCTTGGTGTTTCCTACTCTGCCATCTTCCGAGAATCCCCTGCTATATATATAATTTTATATAATAAATATAAAGTATGGAATTAATATAATTAAACTTTTAGTAGGTTTAGTAGATTAATTAATTGGCCAGAAGAACTTATATTAGCTAATTTCATTAAGGCATAGTAAATACAAAAAGAGGATATTGAGTATATGCAGTGAGAAAATGATTAACTGTTGACAGGAGAATAAGAATGAAAACAGAAGATAAAAGGATAATTTTGAGGGCCTTACAATTTTTAATAAGTTTTGACCCTAAAAAACTTTGTTTGGTTGGGGAAAAATATAGGCTTTCTTCAAAGATAACTTTGTGAAATAATGTATGTAGTCAGTGCCAAATCACAAACTTTATCAACGTTATCATCATGAGTTTTGTTGTTGTTACAGTTTAGCAAGGCTACCATCATTTTAATAGGTTTGTTAGTTTACTCAATGTATCACAATACTCATGCGTAATGTATAAATTGAACTACAAGAAATCAGAGGTCAGTAGATTCAGTCAAGACATTTTAACTTATCTTTCTTCACTTTTTACCAGGACAGAACACACTCCCCCTACCTCTATTGACACATCTAAACAACTTCCTCTTTTGGCTTGCCCTCATTCCAAATTCTAAATTTTAGATTCTATCAGGACTCAGTCCTCAGATGTCTTATTCTGTTCAACTATACTTATTTCCTGGATGATCTCATCTAATCCCATGTTACTGAATATTCACTATATTTATTACTTATGGCTTAAAATTTTAGAGTGACCATATACTGTATCATTTAAATGAGTACAATTCTTGGAGTGAAAAGACAAGTTTCTGGGAGGGAAAAATACTGTTGTCCTAGAAGTACCTATTAATTTCCGTGGTTTTAAATACCATCTAGATCAGGGGTCAGCATACTTTAGCATCAAATGCTAAATAATGGTACATTACTTAGGCTGTGTGGGTCATATAGTCTCTATCACAACTATGCAATTTGGCCAATGTAGTGTGAAAGCAGTCATAGGCAGTGTTTAATTAGGTGGCATGGCTGTTTTTCAATAAAACTGTATTTGTAGAAACAGATGTTGGTTCAGTGTTGACCCACAGGCCATAGTTTGCCTACCCTAATAAATACCATCAAAATACTAATTACTCCCCAATATGTATCTTTATCTATGACATCATCTTATAGTACCAGATGCATATGTCCAACTTTCTACTTGATATCTCTTAAAAAATATCCAATATGTAGCTCAAACTTAAAAGCAGAATACCTGGTATCTCCATTACACATCTGTCATTTCCCTAGTGTTCCCATCACAGCAATTAGGAACACCAGGCACCTAGCTGTTCAAGCCAAAACCCTTGAAGTGTTTATGTTTGATCTCACTCATTCTGTCCTTATCCTCATTCTATCTATGAGTAAGTTTTGCTGTCTATACACTCAAAATATGACCTGAATCTGACTGTTGCTCACTATCGTAACCCCTGTTCGTCACCACCAAGTACAAAGCACCACCCTCACTCTTCCACATTAATGCAACAACCTCCAATGGATTGCCTTATTTCTAGTCGTTCTCCCTTTTAGTCATATTTTACACATGGCACCTGGGACTTGCTTTTCAAGTAATAAATTATATCTTGCTCTTTCCTGCTCAAGTAGCTTGCACATTCATAAGAACATCCACATGCCTTATAATGGCATTGTATTTTTTCACTCACATCATATTTTACAGCTCTTTATTTTAACTCTAATTCTGTTCTAGTCATAGTTTTATTTTTGCTTTTTCTTGATTGTGTCAAACCTCAGGAAAACTGTACTCACTGCTTTTTTTTTTTTTTTTTTAATTAGCCAAGTGAGGTTTTTTATTGGTAGGTAGGGAAAAAAATTCTGACTGCCCTTCAAGATTATTCCAAATCTTAATGACGTAATACTGTTTGGGTATACAATATTACAGGGATTGGGCTTTCCTGACTATGTTTAAAGAAGCCATTAAGGGATTACCTGAAGGACCATTCTTACTTGCTCCTCGTTGATCAAAGGGGCACTTTTTCTTGATCTACCATAGCAAAAGAATGAGAAACCCATAGTCAGTAAGCATAAAACTGGTCATACCTTGGAGAGTTATGTGCCTGCTTTGGATCTGAGAATGTGTCTGGTGGAAGTTTGGCACATTATTTATTCTTACCTCAGATTCTTTGTATTCACTCTTTCTCCTAAAATAATCAGTTTGCTCTGGATTTTCAACAGATTTGTGCAACATTCATGTGGTCCCTAGAACTACCCTGAGGTTTAGTAGCTTACTAAAAGAACTCAAAGATCTCAGAATAGCTATTATCCTCATGGATACAGTGTATTACTGTGGAAGGATACAGATTAAAATCAGCAATGGAAAAGGTGCATGCAGTAGAGTCCAAGAAAATGAGGGCCAGAGCTTCCAGTTGTCCTCTTTCAGTGGAGTCATGTGGACAGCACTAATTTCTTTGAAGAACAATGTGTGACAATACACATGGAGTATTGTCAGCCAAGGACACTCACAGGAACCTTGGTGTTCAGAGATTTTATTGGATATTGGTCACATAGACAAGGACAAACATCTGCATAGCTGACCTTAGTCTTCAGGCCCTCTGAAAACTGAGCTGATAACAGAGTTGCCCAAGAGCCCCACCATAAATCACATTGTTAGCATAGACTATCTGGCATGGTCCAAGGTCCCCAGGTAAACAAGGCACTCTTTTAAGTCAGGACATTCCCAGGGCTTAGAGATTCCCTCCCAGGAGTTGGGGACAAAGGGTCAGACCGTTCTTTGGTCAGGGTTAATCTTTTATTGCATAGCTTGCTTCCTCATATCATCCAAGTTCTCTGATCAGCACTTCAGGAAGGCTTCATTAACCACATAATCTATAATCACTGGCACTATCGCTCACCCCTCAATCTGCTATCTTATTTTTTACCTTTGCACTTACCAATAAGTTACATGCTAATTTGTTTGTTTATTTTATAATGCTTGTCCCTCAACTAGAACATGAACTCTATGTGGGCAGAATTTTTCTCTAAGTCACTATTGCATCCCTGTGGATTAGGTCCTGAAAAGATATTTTCAATAAGTGAATCTAAAACAAGTAGACTTGGTTAATTCAATTGCTCAAGTATGTATATGTAAAATGTAATATCTTGAACAAAGTCTGATGTAGAGTTAATAACTTTTTGTGAGTGGGACAAAACCAAAATTTGTCAATTATGTTTTCTTTCTTGGATTTTTCTTATTACATGAAGACTGAATTGTTTAACAGGCTATTTCTCATTCAGTATGAGAGATTATCACAGTTAGATAAATGTCATATTCTCAGAGATTATAAGGATTTTTGATAGTTGTGAAAATAAATTATTGATTTAAACTATATTAAAGTTTAAGAAAATTCAGCATTTTATCCCACTTATAAAGGTAAGAGATTGATTTTTTAATTTTTATTTTATTATTTTTAAATAGATCTTTATTGGAGTATAATTGCTTCACAATACTGTGTTAGTTTCTGTTGTGCAACAAAGCGAATCAATCATATTCATACATATATCCCCATATCCCCTCCCTCTTGAGCCTCCCTCCCACCCTCACTATCCCACGTATCTAGGTCATTGCAAAGCACCGAGCTGATCTCCCTGTGCTATGCAGTTGCTTCCCACTTGCCATCCATTTTACATTCGGTAGTATATATATATGTCAATGCTACTCTCTCACTTCATCCCAGCTTTCCTTTCCCTGCTGTGTCCTCAAGTCCATTCTCTACGTCTGCATCTTTATTCCTGCCCTGCCACTATGTTCATCAGAACCATTTTTTGTTTGTTTTTTAGATTCCATATATATGTGTTAGCATACGTTACTTGTTTTTTCTCTTTCTGACTTACTTCACTTTGTATGACAGACTCTAGGTCTATCCACCTCACTACAAATAACTTACTTCCGTTTCTTTTTATGGCTGGGTAATATTCCATTGTATATATGTGCCATATCTTCCTTATCCATTCATCTGCCGAAGGACATTTAGGTTGGTTCCATGACCTGACTACTGTAAATAGTGCTACAGTGAACATTGTGGTACATGTCTCTTTTTGAATTATGGCTTTCTTAGGGTATATACCCAGTAGTGGGATTGCTGGGTCATATGGTAGTTCTGTTTTTAGTTTTTTAAAGTACCTCCGTATTGTTCTCCATAGTGGTTGTATCAATTTACATTCCCACCAGCAGTGCAGGAGGGTTCCTTTTTTACCATGCCCTTTCCAGAATTTATTGTGTCTAGATTTTTGATAATGGCCATTCTGAGCAGTGTGAGGTGATACCTCATTGTAGTTTTGATTTGCATTTCTCTAATAATTAGTGATGTTGAGCATGTTTTCATGTTCCTCTTGGCCATGTGTATGGCTTCTTTGGTGAAATGTCTATTTAGGTCTTCCGCCCATTTTTTAATTGAATTGTTTGTTTTTTTGATATTGATCTCCATGAGTTGTTTGTATATTGTGGAGATTAATCCTTTGTCTGTTGTTTCATTTGCTAATATTTTCTCCCATTCTGAGGGTTGTCTTTTCATCTTGTTTATGGTTTCCTTTGCTGTGCAAAAGATTTGAAGTTTAATTAAGTCCAATTTGTTTATTTTTGTTTTTATTTCCATTACTGTAGTTCAAAAAAGATCTTGCTGTAGTTTATGTCAAACAGTGTTTTTCCTATGTTTTTCTCTAAGAGTTTTATAGTGTCTAGTCTTACATTTAGGTCTTTAATCCATTTTGAGTTTATTTTAGTGTATGGTGTTAGGGAGTGTTCTAATTTCATTCTTTTACATGTAGCTGTCCAGTTTTCCCAGCACCACTTATTGAAGAGGCTGTCTTTTCTCCATTGTATGTTCTTGCCTCCTTTGTTGTAAATTAGGTGACCGTATGTGCGTGGGTTTATCTCTGGGCTTTCTATCTTGTACCATTGATCTATATTTCTGTTTTTGTGCCAGTACCATACTGTCTTTATTACTGTTGCTTCGTAGTATAGTTTGAAGTTGGGGATCCTGATTCCTCCAGCTCCATTTTTCGTTCTCAAGATTGCTTTGGCTATTCAGGGTCTTTTGTGTTTCCATATGAATTGTAAAATTTTTTGTTTTAATTCTGTGAAGAATGCCACTGGTTGTTTGATAGGGATTACGTTGAATCTGTGGATTGCTTTGGGTAGTATAGTCATTTTCATAATATTGATCCTTCCAATCCAAGAACATGGTATATCTGTCCATCTGTTTATGTCATCTTTGATTTCTTTCATCAGTGTTTTATAGTTTTCTCAGTACAAGTCTTTTGCCTCCTTAGGTAAGTTTATTCATAGGTATTTTTGTTGTTGTTGTTGCAGTGGTAAATGGGTTTGTTTCCTTAATTTCTCTTTCTGATTTTTCACTGTTGGTGTATAGGAATGCCAGAGATTTCCTTGCATTAATTTTGTATCATGCACCCTTACCAAATTCACTGATTAATTCTAGTAGTGTTCTGGTGGCATCTTTAGGATTTTCTCTGTATAGTACCATGTTATCAGGAAACAGTGACAGTTTTACTTCTTCTTTTCCAGTTTGTATTCCTTTTATTTCCTTTTCTTCTCTGATTGCCGTGGCTAGGATTTCCAAAACTATGTTGAATAAGAGTGGTGAGATTGGACATCCTTGTCTTGTTCCTGATCTTAGTGGAAATGCTTTCAGTTTTTCACCATTGAGTATGAAGTTTGATGTGGGTTTGTCATATATGGCCTTAATTATGTTGTGGTAAGTTCCCTCTATGTCCACTTTCTGGATTGTTTTTATCATAAATTGGTGTTGAATTTTGTCAAAATCTTTTTCTGCATCTGTTGAGATGATCATATGGTTTTTATTCTTTAATTTGTTGATATGGTGTATCACATTGGTTGATTTGCATATATTGAAGAATCCTTGCATCCCTGGGATAAATCCCACTTGATTATGGTGTATGATCCTTTTAATATGTTGTTGGATTCTGTTTGCTAGTATTTTGTTCAGGATTTTTGCATCTTTGTTCATCAGTGATATTGTTATATAATTTTCTTTTTTGTGATATCTTTTTCTGGTGTTGGTATCAGAGTAATGGTGGCTTTGTAGAATGAGTTTAGGAGTGTTTCTCCCTCTGCAATTTTTTGGAAGAGTTTGAGAAGGATAGGTGTTAGCTCTTCTCTAAATAAATGTTTGATAGAATTCACCTGTGAAGCCATCTGGTCCTGGACTTTTGTTTGTTGGAATGTTTTTATTTACAGTTTCAATTTCATTACTTGTGATAATTCTGTTTATATTTTCTAACTCTTCCTGGTTCAGTCTTGGAAAATTGTACCTTTCCAAGACTTTGTCCATTTCTTCTTTTTTGTCCATTTTATTGGCATACAGTTGTTTTTAGTAGTCTCTTATAATCCTTTGTATTTCTGCAGTGTCAGTTGTGATTTCCTCATTTTCATTTCTAATTTTATTGTTTTGCATCCTCTCCTCTTTTTTCTTGATGAGTCTGGCTAAGGGTTTATCAATTTTGTTTATCTTCTCAAAGAACCAGCTTTTAGTTTTATTAATCTTTGCTATTTTTTTCTTCATTTCTATTTCATTTATTTCTGCTCTGATCTTTGTGATTTCATTTTGTCTACTGACTTTAGTTTTTCTTTGTTCTTCTTTCTCTAGTTGCTTTAGGTGTAGGGTTATATTGTTTATTTGAGAGTCTTCTTGTTTCTTGAGGTGAGGTTGAATTGATATAAACTTCCCTCTTAGAACTGCTTTTGCTGCATCCCATAGGTTTTGGGTCATTTTGTTTTCATTGTCATTTGCTTCTATGTATTTTTTAATTTATTCTTTGATTTTTGCAGTGATCTCTTGGTTATTTAGTAGTGCAGTGTTTAGCCTCCATGTATCTGTGGCTTTTACAGTTTTTTCCTGTAATCGATTTCCAATCTCCTAGTGTTGTGGTCAGAAAAGATTCTTGGTGCGATTTCAATTTTCTTAAATTTTCCAAGGCTTGATTTGTGACCCAAGTTGTGATCTATCCTGGAGAATGTTCTGTATGCACTTGAGAAGAAAGTTATTCTGCCACTTTTAGGTAGAATGTTCTGTAAATATCAGTTAAATCTATCTGGTCTATTGTGTCATTTAAAGCTTGTGTTTCCTTATTTATTTTCTGTTTTGATGATCTGTCCATTGCTGTAAGTGGGCTGTTAAAGTCCCTTACTATTATTGTGTTACTGTTGATTTCCCCTTTCATGGTTGTTAGCATTTGCTTTATGTATTGGGGTGCTCCTGCTATGTTGGGTGCATAAACATTTATAATTGTTATATATTCTTGGATTCATCCTTTGATCATTATGTAGTGTCCCACCTTATCTCTTGTAACAGTCTTTATATTAAAGTCTATTTTATCTGATACGAGTATTGCTACTCTAGCTTTCTTTTGATTTCCATTTGCGTGGAATATCTTTTTCTATCCCTTCACTTTCAGTCTATATGTGTCCCTAGGTCTGAAGTGGGTCTCTTGTAGACAGCATATATACGGGTCTTGTTTTTGTATCCGTTCAGGCAGTCTGTGTCTTTTGGTTGGGGCATTTACTCCGCTTACATTCAAGGTTATTATCGATATGTATGTTCCTGTTACCATTTTCTTCATTGTTTTGGGTTTGTTTTTGTGGGTCTTTTTCTTCTCTTGTGTTTCCTGCTTGGAGAAGTTTCTTTAGCATTTGTTGTAAAGCTAGTTTGGTGGTGCTGAATTCTCTTAGCTTTTGCTTGTCTGTAAAGCTTTTGATTTCTCCATCAAATCTGAATGAGATCCTTGCTGGTTAGAGTAATCTTGGTTTTAAGTTTTTCTCTTTCATCACTTTAAGTATATCTTGCCACTCCCTTCTGGCCTGCAGAGTTTCTGCTGAAAAATCAGCTGATAACCTTATGGGAATTCCTTTGTATGTTACTCTTTGTTTTTTTTTCCCTTGCTGCTTTTAATATTTTTTTCTTTGAATTTAATTTTTGCTAATTTGATTAATATGTGTCTTGGTGTGTTTTTCCTAGGATTTATCCTGTATGGGACTCTCTGTGCTTCCTGGACTTGGGTGACTATTTCCTTTCCCATGTTAGGGAAGTTTTCAACTATAATGTCTTCAAATATTTTCTCAGACCCTTTCTTTTTCTCTTCTTCCTCTGGGACCCCTATAATTCGAATGTTGGTGTGCTTAATGTTGTCCCAGAGGTCTCTAAAATTGTCTTCAATTCTTTTCATTCTTTTTTCTTTATTCTGCTCCTCAGCAGTTATTTCCACCATTTTGTCTTCCAGGTCACTTATTCGTTCTTCTGCCTCAGTTATTCTGTTATTGATTCCTTCTAGTGTATTTTTCATTTCAGTTATTGTGTTGTTCATCTCTGTTTGTTTGTTCTTTAGTTCTTCTAAATCTCTGTTAAGCATTTCTTGTATTTTCTCAGTCTATGCCACCATTCTATTTCCGAGATTCTGGATCATCTTTACTATCATTACTCTGAATTCTTTTTCAAGTAGATTGCCTATTGCCTCTTCATTTATTTGCTCTTGTAGGTTTTTACCTTGTTCCTTCATCTTGACACTTGGCATGTTGTTTTGCCATCTCTCTTTTTCTTTTTTTTTAATTGGTATGGTTGTGTTCCTGTCTTACTGGTTGTTTGGCCTGAGGCTTCCAACACTGGGGTTTGTAGGCTGTTGGGTAGAGCTGGGTCTTGGTGCTGAGATGTGGACCTCTGTGAGACCTCACTCCGATGAATATTCCCTGGGGTCTGAGGTTCTCTGTTAGTCCAGTGGTTTGGATTTGGAGCTCCCACTGCAGAAGCTTTGGCCTGCCCCTGGACTTGTGAACTAAGATCACGCAAGCCGCCTGAGGCGGGAAAAAAAAAAAGCAATAACAAAGTAAAAATTAAAATTAGACTAGGAAACTAACAGATATTTTAGGAAGAATATAAAAATAAAAATATAGATGAATCAACAACTGGAAGGTACCTGAGAGCTGGGTAGACTTCTCCAGCCAATTGGGCAGGGGAAACGCTGTGCACACTCCCCTCTGATCCAAGCCCCCGAGGGTCACTCCAGACGTGGGAACCCCTCCCCCATCTCAGGCACCCCTCAGGGGACACTGGTCCTTTCTGGCCTCCACTTCTCCTCCCCACTCAGTCCCCCCATTTCTTACTGGTTCGCTTGGGAGTTCTTCCCATCTCCTTGGGTGTCGGGGTCCCCCACCAGCATCTGGCAGTCACCCTAGTTGTGGCGAGACACAAACTCTGTGTCTTACCACACTGCCATCTTGACTCCTCTCCAAGATTGATTTTTTTAGATATCTCAAATCAGGCAGAATTGAAATCATGTTTATTTCTTCATTAGGCAACAAATTCTACAATTTCTTCTTTAGAAAGATAAAAATTTAAGTATTAGTGTTCTATGCAAGTTCATATTAATAAAAACATTTTTCCAGTACATTGTGATAAGTAAAAAGATTGGGATAGATTGCATTTTGGTAAACATCAGTGAAAGATTCATGTATAGAAAAAAGTGTCTAACATGAACAACTCAGTCCTAAATCTAAATGTGAACATCGACTGAGAATGTCCTTTGAGAAGAAATATACTAAAGAATTGTATAAAACTTACTCATACATGGTTATTATACTAGTTTTTCCACTAATTGTTAAAGAATCACTAGGTAGTATTTCATTCCACTCTCATCTGTTCAATCTCTATTTAATGTCTTTCAATTCAAAGAAGTACATAGCGTGGAAGAATAAAGACACAGGATACTTTTAGATTTTATATTACCCCTTATGAAGTTACATTATATTTGAACAAGTTTTTATATCTCTCTGTTTATGGAAAGTTTAGCTCATGCATGTACTAATGACAGGAAGGAAGTTATCATAGAACAAATTATTTTTTGTGAGTCTCAGGAAAGAGATATGTCATATAATGTGTAACGTAAAGGTCACCTGGAAATTTGATACTTTTGGAAACTTAAATATAATTGTGTTATGTAGAAATTATAATATTCATTTGATGAATATTTGAATAAGTAGAAAAGCCTTCATGTTGGCTTTATAGTACAAAATTATATCTACAAGTCAGACTCTAGAGAAAAAGATAAATAGTATAAAGGATGAAAATGATTTGTAGGTTAGCAAAATAAAAATACACATATATAATTTTACTTTCAGCATTTCATAGACTCATGAAACTGAAAGGAACATTACAGGTTACCAAATTCAAAATTCTAATTTTTCAAACAAGAATCAGAAAAGCTTATCTTAGTATGAAAAAGGTGCTTGCTGATGGAAGCCTCATTTTTACTAACATAATGAAAGCAGAATTTTTGGTAAATGGCTTTTGTTGCTTGTGAAGCGTGCTTTAGTGTGTGTGTTTCTGTTATATGTAATTCTTAATTTTAAGAGAGTTGTCATCTATTCGTTGTTAATCCTTACGTCTGCTATATAGAAATTTCCTTCTTCAGTACCTATGCAATGTCTATATCTCTGTGGAGGACCAGCTCCTGTGTGTCACCCCAATTCCATAAACATGGATAGTAATTGCTTCCTACTTTGGGCTTCCGTAGCTCTGGGCTCAAAACCCTAGAATAGTGCATGCTACTTTTTTTTTTTTTTTTTTTGTTTAGTTGTCCAGCATATCCTCCACAATACCACCAGAGAAATCTTCCTGAAAGACATTTGATCCTAAGTTTAAGAACCAAGTTCAACTAGAGAATAGAATTGTAAGTTGTTGATTTCGTTGGATAGAATAAGTTTCAAAGTTTTGAAACTTTTCAATAAGTTTCAAGTTTTATTCATGGTTTTACTGTTTTCTGAGTTTTTAAGATTCAGAAACCTAAACTCTTAACCATTATGCTTACAGAAATGAAAAAAGAAAAGTTAAGGAGAAAAACCCAAAATGTATTTGTAGGTGGAATTCATTATATAGATGTATATTTTTTAACTTCAGAAAAATGACATTTTATAATATAAAATAGTGTCTGAAATATTAATGCATTAGCAAAAGTATTTTCTAGAAATCTCAATAATTCTTTTTCAGTAATATAAAGAATGACCTTTATCACATTTTAAATGATCAGAACACCATTTTTGTTAAAACTCACCTCACAAAAAATATTGATACCATTAAAATTTAAGCCATTTTAAAAAAATGATAAAAACTAGATCAAGGGAATACACGTAGTTTTAAAAAATAAAAGCAAATGGTATTGATGGAGTTAAAAAAGACCTCAGCAATTCTTTGCCCTAAACTTCTACATGCCCTAGTATAATATACTCAGCGAGACTTTAATTATCCCTGTTTAACGGTGTTCTGGCACTTACCTTCACATATCTAACATATATGCTTATGCTGCTGTTTTTTGATTCATCAACTGTAGATATTTTTCCATTGTTTTGGGGCTATGATAGATGAGCTATTAATTTATTTCTGTACCAGCACTCCCACTTCTTTCCTTTTCCAATCCTTGGTCATTTTGACACCCTAAACTTTTAAAATTGATTATCCCTGTTGCTTTTTTTCTTAATATTGAAATTTAGAATTTTTTAATCAATGTAAACATCATCATTTGAATTTCCATTTTGTGAGATGAGCATGTAAGTGCCTCTATGCTTCTTTACCTTGACTTTCACTTTAAAGCTAAAAATATGTGTATTCTATTGTGTCAAGCGTAATTAAATGTTTTGTGCTTTCTCTGTATCTTGATTTATAAAGTTGAAAATTGATAAATATTGGTTTATTATTATGATTGGGTAATTTTTGTTTAATTCAGAACCTAGTGGTCTACACAGTTGCATCTCATCATCAGGTTTCTAATGTCACAGCAGCAGTGCCATTCAAAATGTCCCTAGTATCGGTGGCAAATGTATTTTTACTTTTTACATTCTTTTAACTCTTAAAATCATGCTGACTTTGTGTTTACATCTTTTTGGACCGTGACTATATTTGGCAAGACTGTAATCAACAGCCAATGTTCTCTGATTGAATTTGTTTTTGCTTGTTGATAGAACTATATGTTGCAGTATCTTTAAGATGGCAGGAGAGCCATTTTACCATAAAGTATTAATAAACAGGATTTAAATTTGTTCCTGTAGCAGTGTTACAAAAAATAACTCACCACTGCCACATCTCCCTACTGCTGCTTTTGGAGACTAAGGGGTGAAGAGAATTTGAGAATAAAGACCATAAGAAATATATTCACAATTCTTGGGTTTTACTCTCATTTTCTGAAGTCAATATACAAATAATTTCCTTGTGAGGACACTTCCGTGCAAGTCAATGTTCAGTGATTTTGCATTAATAAACATTTCTTGTCAACTGAAAACTGACTAGTAATTTGGTGGGAAACAGAGTTCTAGATTTTATCCCATTGTATTCTCTTCCTTTAAGACACTGCTCCAATTTTTTGATATCTCTTACTGAAGAAAAGTATGATGCTAGTCTGATGTTTGTTTCTTGGAAGGCCATTTGTCTGTTGTTGTTCTGTTGTTTTTTGTTTGAAAGGCTTTGGAACATTCTTTTTGTCTTTAAAGTGTAACATTCTATAATAGTTTGTCTATGTGTGAATTTTAAAAATATTATATAGCTTGATACTCAGTGCTCAGTGAGCTTCTTGTGCTCTTATAGAATTTTTTCCCTCCTGTGCAGACAGTTTTGTATCAACAGTGCTATTTTAGTTTTCCAAAAGCACTTTCTTATACTCTCCTCCTCTTTCCTAATTCCCTGTACTTGTGTTAGGAAGTTAGAGCTTCTTGAATCTCTTGAACATCTTGAAATTCTCTAAAGAAAATTAATCTCACACACACTCACATATATATGCACAGACATATCTCCTTATGGTAACGTTATTTGTCTTTAAAGATAGATTTTTAACAATGAAACAATAAGAAGTTTGGATGCTGTATGTTATTAGGCAGAACTTGGCAACTGATAGCTTCTGCTCTAGTGTCAGATGTTGCTGTGTTATGATAAAGAGGACTCTACTAGGAAATTATTGTATACTCTGCTCTGTTTGTATCCTGATAATGTATTTACCTTTGTTAGGAATATTTTATGTCTGCATGGAAGACTTTATTTCCATTCTCCTAGTGTGTAGGTGTATGCGTTTGTACACAAGGGTTTGTAAGAGAGAATTAAGTTAATCCTAAACTTCAGGACCATATTTTACCCTTGTTTAGATTCATAATGAGTATTCTAAATTGGAGATCTGTGTGTGCACCTCTTTGTCTGTAGATGTCTAGAAGAAAGAGAATTTCATTTGTTGTGTGTGTGTGAAATATCTGCAGAGAAGGGGATTATTAATGCCTTCTTTCAAAAGTTCTGTTAGTCTTTTTTTTCTAGAACTATTAAAATGAATTGTGAATATTTTATAACAGAATTAAACACAGTCGTTTCTCATTACACAGTACAGAAAATCTACTTTGGCATGAAGAAGATTTTTGAAAATGTATTTTCCAAAGAGCTCACATAATTATATTTAATGCAAAGAAGAAATTATCTGTCATTTTTTTCCCTAAAATTGTGTTGAATTGCCAAGAGTGTCTAATTAAACAAAGACCATGGAAACAGCAACAACTCACTCCATTATTTATGCAAACATTTGTAGAGCAGAAAATTGTAAATTAGCATTATATCAAGTTTTACAAATATTGTCTAACTCATGCTTACAGATCAGTATTAGATTTCATGAGAATATTGTTACCACGTATAATTAAAGATCAGAAGATTTACTACGTGGCATGGGAAGTAAAAAGTGAAAAGGCAAGAGTAAGTTATTCGTTGAAATTATCTTTTTCACATTTTCACTAAAATAAATGCTTCAGGTAAATGCAATTCAAGTTTGAAGCAGTGTTAATTAGTTTCAGTGACTTTTGATAAGAAATTATTTGAGCCTGACTATTCTGAATTAGCCATATTTCTTTTTGAAATGTATATTTCAGATTATAGCTAAACTTCTAAGTAATGGAATGCTATGAATTGTTTTTATAGTAATCAGTAGTGTATTTCGAATTTTTTTTTGTAAATTACTTAAGGAGCTAGATCTGAAAATTATAATTACAGAATAAATATATATTTTTGGCAGCTTAAGTATTATTTAACTATTAATTGGAAAAAGTATCATGAAGAAATATTCCATAGTACCTTAAGTACAATTGGAGCAATGCCTAATCTCTCTACATAGAACTCTAAAGAAACCTGAAAAGATAAACTAATTAGTTTAAAAGATAAACTAATAAGCATTTTGATAATTGAGCTATTTGTGGGGGGGAGTTGTGAAATATTAAGGGATATGAATTTCTCCTTTATGTGCATTAAATTAAGATATTTGAAACAATGACCAAAAGATTCAGAACTCCAAGAGATAAAAATAATTCAAAGTGTTATGAAAAGTAAAACTCCATTTATTTTCTACTCAAGAGAAAAATAAGGCATTATCCAATATTAGCTACACTGACATTTCTTATTTCTCTCCTAGTGAGCTTTTCCTTTTTTGTTTCAACCATCTAAACAGTGGAAACTTCCATCCACAATCTTAGAGAGCTCACTAAAAGTTCAGTCATTCATTTCCCTTTCAAGACAGAGGTGATCTGGTCCCAATATCTCTCATGAACATAGATGCAAAATCCTCAACAAAATTTTAGCAAATCAAATATAACTTTTATGTATTTATACAAATATATAACTTTAAAAACTTTTTAATAACTCTTAAGTATATTTATATAAACTTTAAAAATATAAAAATAATAATACCCATGAATGAGGTGTATTTCATGTATGAAAAGGTGGTTCAGTATTTGAAAATCGATCATTGTCATCCACTATGTCGGCAAACTTAAAAGGAAAAATCATATGATGATATCAATTGGCATAGAAAAAGCAATTGACACTTCTGACACTACTGTATAACATGGAATAGATGGGCAACCGAGATTTGCTGTATGGCAGTATTCAGTATCTTGTGGTGACCTGTGATGGAGAATAATTAGAAAAAAAAAGTATATATATGGGTGGGTCACTTTGCTGTGCACCTGGAGTTGACACAGTGTTTAGGATCGGCCTATACTTCAAGGCAAAAAAAAGAAAGAGAGAAAGAAAGAAAAAGCCTTTGATAGAATTCAAACCCAATTATGATTTTTTTTAAAAAACCTCTTAATACACTAGGAATAAAGGAGAACTTCCTTAACCTTATAAAGAACATCTACAGCTAACATAATACTTAATGATAAAAGATTGAATGTTTCCTAAGATCAAGAACAGGGTAAGGATGTCTGTTCCCAGGACTCATATTCAAATAATTCCAGAATTTCTAACCACTGCAATAAGAAAAAAATACAAAATAAAAAGGCATACAGTTTGTAAAGGAAGGAGTAAAAGTCTTTGTAGATGAAATGATTGTATATGTAGAAAATCCCAAGGAATTTACAGAAGAAAAAAAAAATGGCTTAGAACTGAGTCACAGGATTCAAGATCAACACACAAAAATCAATTGCATTTCTATATACCAACAATAAACACTTGGGAAATGAAAATAAAAATGCAATATAACTCCCAATTGTACCACAGAAAATGAAATCAGTAGGTGTAACTATAATAAAACTATAAAATGCTATTGAAATAAATGAAAGTAGATTTACTATTTAAAGGGACATACCAAATTCATGGTACAGTATCAAGACTGTGATATTGCTGGGTGAGACACATAGATCAATGGAACCAAATACAGAACTCAAAAGTAGATCCACACTAATATGTCTAACTTTTGATAAAGGAACAAAAACAATTCAGTGGAGGAGGGCTACCTTTTCAAAGAGTGGGGCTAGAGAAATGGGATAGCAATAGACAAAAAAAGAGAATCTACATGTGAAACTCACACCTTATATAAAAATTAACTCAAAGTAGATCATGGAATTAAAGTAAAATGTAAAACTATAAAACTTCGAGACAAAAATACAGGAAAAAAAATCTTTAGGTACTAAGTCCAAGTGAAGGGTTATTAGACATGATACCAAAAGCATAATCCATAAAAGAAAATATTGGTAACTTACCTCACTAACATTAAAAACTTTTGGTCTGTAAAAAATCTGTTAAGAGGATGAAACGTCAAGCTGCAGACTAGGAGAACATATTTGTTAATCTTGTAGTTACCAGAGAACTTTTATCTTTACTAAATAAAGAACTATGAAACATCAACCTTGAAAAAACAATAAAATTAGAAAAATGGCAAAACAAAATGCACGGACATTTCACCAAAGAAGATACACAGTTATCAAATCATCATGTGAGAAGATGTTCAAATTTATTACCATTAGGAAAATGCAAATTAAAATTGCAACAGCATATTACTATATACCACTCAGAATGGCTGAAATAAAAAAATAGTGATAAAACTATATGCTGATAAAAATGTGGAAAACTTGTATCACTGATACATGAGAATTTAAAATGGCCTAGCTAGTCTGAAAAAATAGTTTAGCAGTCCCTTTTAAAACTAAAATGGACTTACCATGTGATCCAACAATTTCACTTCTGGGCATTTATCCCAGAGAAATGAAAATTTATTTTCACACAGATGCTTGTACACAACAGGTTTATTTACTGTTTTATTTTTAAAAATAGTGTAAAACTTGAAACTCCTCAAATGTCCTTCAATAAGTGAAGGGTTAAACAACTGTGGTATATCCACACCATGCCATAATATCCAGCAATATAAGGAAACAACCTATTATATACACACAATTTTAATGAACCTCAAGAAAATTTTGTGAAGTGAAAAAAGCCATTATTGCATGATTCCATTACATTTGTGAAATAACATAATTAGAAAGATGAAGAATTGATTGGTGGTTACAAGAGTTTAGGGAAAGTAGGAAGAGCTGGGTGTGGCTGTAAAGATAATAGCCTGAAGGAGATTTGTGGTAATGGTACAGGTGAGTATCTTGATTGTTGGGGTGCTTACATGTAGCTACCCCTGTGATAAAATTGCATATAAAACACACACACACACACACACACACACACAAATAAGAGCCTGCGTAGCTGGTGAAATCTGAGTAAAGTCTATGAATTGTGCCAACATCAATTTCCTGAATTTGATGCTGTACTCTACTTATACAAGATGTTAAAAGGAGAGGCTGGGTAAAGGGTGGAATGAGACCTATCTATATATTTTTTTGCAATTTCCTATGAATCTATGTATATTTCAAAGTAAAGACTTAAATAAAACATTATTTGAGCCACTTGGAATTCTTTCACATGAGGTATGAGAAAGAGATCTGTCTTAGTTTCCTAGGGCTGCCATAACAAATAATCACAAACTAGGTGGCTTAAAACAGAAATTTACTCTCTCACAGTTCTTGGAGACTAGAAGTCCAAAATCAAGGTGTTGGCAAGGTTGATTTCTTTTGAAGGCTCTGAGGGAGAATCTGTTCCATGCCTTTCTCCTAGATTTTGGTGGTGGCTGGTAATCCTGGTGTTCCTTGACAATTGCATCATTCCAATCTCTGCCTCCATTGTCACATGGCATTCTCCCTATGTCTGTTTGTCTCTATGTCCAAATTTGCCTCTTTTTATAAGGACACCAGTTATTGGAGTAGGGCCTACGCCGATCCAGTATGACCTCATCTTAACTTGATTACATTGCAAAAACTTTTTCAAATAAGGTTGCATTCTCAAGTACAGTGGGTAAGCTATGCTCCAAGAATTTATAATCAAGCAGAAATATCATCAAACTAGTGTACTAATTTTTTAAATCACGTGGCCAATATTGTCAATTTCTCACTTTTATCAAGTAGCTATCCTCAACTCCAATTAATTCTGTATTGTTACCATTCAATAGAATATTAATTTTCACCTCCATCTCAATGTATATTACTGTTCAGAGAGATGTCCCACCTGACTTGCACATTTAGTAATATCACAGACCCTTTAGATCCAGGTTATGGAACCTCCTCCAGAATTTGCAACCACACTTTATTTTCTCTAAGACTCTTGTAGTTATAATTTGTATTGTGGCTACATATTTTTTTATTCTCCAAAGTGTCTTACTAAGTTTTGCTCCATGATTAGAGAATGAGCTCATGAGGTCTGTGCCCATGTTGTTATCTATAGCCATGTCTTGTGCATGTGTGCGTGTGTGTCTGTGTGTGTGTGTGTGTGTGTGTGTGTGTGTATTCCTCCAAGGAGAAAAATGAATATTCATATAAAGCACTTAAATAATTGATTGAATATGTGAATGTATCTTTAAAGTAGATAAATGAGATTACTGACATGTGGGCATTTTGATCCCATTGTGTGCCTCAAATGTGTGCTCTAAATAGATGTTTGTCTTCATATAAAGAGACTGTTAATACAATCTGAATTATAATTGCACAATATTACTTGTTTTTAAGATAAAAAATTAAAAATATAGGAAGATGGATGGATAAGGGAAATATTTTATTTTTTATACTGTGATTTCAAAGTTACAGTTGTTTGCAGAGAAGCAGGAATAAATATAGATTTCATATAACAAAATGGAACTAGTCAACAAAAATGGAAGACATTTTGGTGCTTCTATCTCTATTTCCTCTATCACTTTCCTCTGTAGTCTTCGTAATCATATTCCTAGTCTAATAAAGTGCTGCATTTTTTCCTTCAGTTTCCTCATTCCTTTTTCTTGGTATCTTGAATTACTTTAGTTTCTGTTGACTTTACCCAATAAAGCCTGCAGAAATACTCTGTAAGATCTTATTTTTAGAATGTTAATTATGTAAAATTTAATAAATTACAATTTTAATTTACCATTTTTGATTCTTCTGACTTTGCTATTTCCCTTAATGCCATTTTAATTTCATTATGTTTGTAATATTTTGACTGTCTTTATTGCTTGCTTTATATCCTATGTTAATTACTTTGTTTCTCTTCTAAACTAATTTTCTCCTTCACTTCTCAAAGGAATTTTCTCACTTAAACAATACAGGAAAAATCAACAACTCTTCCAAAATATAAACTCTGGCTTTAAGGAAGAATAATTCAATCCACTATGAAAATATCTGGGTTGATAATCATTATATATTTAAAAAGCAACATGCAAGGCACTGCATACAGTTTCAAAAACAGATAAGGGAGAGTTATTGACCTGTAGAGCTTATAATCAAGTCAAATGCATAAGAAGAAGGATACATTAATTGTATTACAGACAAATTAAAATGAAGGGAAGAGGAAAGTCACAAAGGCATGATGTTCAGAAGACCAAGGGTAGAGAGAATAGGGAAGAGAGAGGAAGGATTAAAAGAATGTTTAGGTGTCGATTAAGGCTTTTTGGATAATCTGCCATTTAAATAGGGCCTAAAGCAAATGAAGATTTTAACAGATAACATAATTGAGTTTTTCAGAATGCCGTCTCTCCCATAAACATTTTTATAGTCATTGAGAAAGTTATTCTACCAACTTAAACTTTGACCTCTTAGCTGAAAAATAAAAAAAAAGAGTATATGAATACTACCTACGTTATAAAGCTGTTATGAGTTTAAGTGTGATCCATTTAAAACACCTTGAAAATTTTATATACTGTGTGTTCCATAATTTTTCTTTTTTCACTGTTTTTGGAAGAAAATCTGGAATGGTCATCATAGATTATTTTTTTGGGGGGGAAATAAGTTTATTTTATTTTATTAATTTTTATTGGAGTATTGTTGCTTTACATTGTTGTGTTAGTTTCTCCTGTACAGTGAAGTGAATCAACTATACACATACATATATCTCCTCTTTTTTGGATTTCCTTCCCATCTAGGTCAACACAGAGCACTGAGTAGAGTTCCCTGTGGTGCACAGTAAGTTCTCATTAGTTATCTATTTTATACTTAGTATCAATAGTGTAAATATGTCAATCCTAATCTCCCAATTCATCCCAACTCCCCCTTCCCCCCTTGGTATCCATCTGTTTGTTGTTTATGTCTGTGTCTCTATTTCTGCTTTGTAAATAAGATCGTCTAAAACTATTTTTTCAGATTCCACATATATGCATTAATATACAATATTTGTTTTTCTCTTTCCAACTTACTTCACTCTGTATGACAGTCTCTAGGTCCATCCACGTCTCTACAGATGACCCAATTTCATTCCTTTTTATGTCTGAGTAATATTCCACTGTATATATGTACCATATTTTCTCTATCCATTTCTCTGTTGATGGACGTTTAGGTTGTTTCCATGTCCTGACTATTGTAAATAGTGCTACAGTGAACATTGGGGTGCATGTGTCTTTTTGAATTATGGTTTTCTCTGGGTATATGCCCAGTAGTGGGATTGCTAGGTCACATGGTAGTTCTATTTTTAGTTTTTTAAGGAACCTCCATACTGTTCTCCATAGTGTCAATGTGTCACACACAATGGCTGTGTCAATTTACATTCCTACCAACAGTGCAAGAAGGTTCCCTTTTCTCCACACCCTCTCAGCATTTATTGTTTGTAGATTTTGTGATGATGGCCATTCTGACCAGTGTGAGGTGATATCTCATTTTAGTTTTGATTTGCATTTCTCTAATAATTAGTGATGTTGAGCATTTTTTCATGTGTTTGTTGGCCATCTGTATGTCTTCTTTGGAGAAAGGTCTATTTAGGTCTTCTGCCCATTTTTCAATCAATTTGTTTGGATTTTTGATATTGAGTTGTATGAGCTGTTTGTATATTTTGGAGATAAATCCTTTGTTGCTTCATTTGCAAATTGTTCTCTCTTTCAGAGGGTTGTCTTTTCATCTTGTTTATGGTTTCCTTTGCTGTGCAAAAGCTTTGAAGTTTAATTAGATCCCATTTGTTCTTTTTTGGTTTTTATTCTCAGTACTGTAAGAGGTGGGTCAAAAAAGATCTTGCTGTGATTTATGTCAGAGAGTGTTCTGCCTATGTTTTCCTCTAAGAGTTTTATAGTGTCTGGCCCTACATTTAGGTATATAATTCATTTTGATTTCATTTTTGTGTATGGTGTTAGGGAGTGTTCTAATTTCATTATTTTATATGTAGCTGTCCAGTTTTCCCAGCACCACTTATAGAAGAGGCTGTCTTTGGTCCATTGTATATTCTGGCCTCCTTTGTCATAGATTAGGTAACCATAGGTGCATGGGTTTTTCTCTGGTCTTTCTATCTTGTTCCATTGATCTATAACCCTGAAACCAAAACTAGACAAAGATATCACACAAAAAAGAAAATTACAGGCCAATATCACTGGTGAACATAGATGCAAAAATCGTCAACAAAATACTAGCAAGCCGAATTCAACAACACATTAAAAGGATTGTACATCATTATCAAGTGGGATTTATCCAAGGGATGCAAGAATTCTTCAGTATAGGCAACTCAATCAATGTGATACACCATATTAACAAATTGAAGAGTAAAAACCATGTGATCTCAATAGATGCAGAAAAAGCTTTTGATAAAATTCAGCATCCATTTATGATAAAAACTCTCCAGAAAGTGGGCATAGAGGGACCCTACCTCAACATAGGAAAGACCATATATGACAAACTCACAGCAAACATTATTCTCAATGGTGAAAAACTGAAAACACTTCCTCTAAAATCAGGAGCAAGACAAGGGTGCCCATTCTCACCACTGTTATTCAACATAGTTTTGGAAGTCCTAGCCACAGCAATCCGAGAAGAAAAAGAAATAAAAGGAATCAAAATTGGCAAAGAAGAAGTAAAACTGTCACTGTTTGCAAATGGCATGACACTATACATAGAAAATCCTAAAAAGGCCACCAGAAAACTACTTGAGCTAACCAATGAATTTAGTGAAGTCACACGATACAAAATTAATACATAGAAATCTCTTGCATTCCTATACACTAACAATGAAATATCAGAAAGAGAAATTAAGGAAACAATCTCATTTACCATCACAACAAAAAGTATAAAATACCTAGCAATAAACCTACCTAAGGAGGCAAAAGACTTGTATGCAGAAAACTATAAGATACTGATGAAAGAAATCAAAGACTACACAAACAGATGGAGTGATATACCATGATCTTTGTTTGGAATAATCAATATTGTGAAAATGACTATACTACCCAAAGCAATGTACAGATTCAGTGCAATCCCTGTCAAATTACCAATGACATTTTTCACAGAACTAGAACAAAAAATTTTACAATTTGTATGGAAACACAAAAGACCTCAAATAGCAAAAGCAATCTTGAAGGAAAAAAAGGGAGCTGGAGGAATCAGGCTCCCTGACTTTACAGTATACTACAGGGTACAGTTATCAAGACAGTATGGTAGTGGCACAAAAACAGAAATATAGATAAATGGTATAGGATAGAAAGCCCAGAGATAAACACACACACCTATGGGATGATCATCATAGATGAATGCCAATATGAACAAAGGTAAATGTCCTACAGATTTTAGCAAAATAAATCCAACAGTACATTAAATATAGTATACTATGACCAAGTAAGTTTCACCAGGTATGTAGGGACAGATTAGACTTATTAGAGAACCTACTTACATAATTTTTCTTATTTAAAATTAAAAGAGAGAAAAATGAATTAAGTACATATTTGTGGAAAATGTCTTTACTGAAAGTCAATATCCATGTATCATAAAAACTTTTAGCAAACTAAGGATGCAGGATACTTCCTAAAGCTAATGAAGAACAGCATAGTATTTAATGGCAAAGTGTTAGAAGCATATTCTTTAAAAGTGAAGAATGAGAACAAATATCTTTTCTAACCACTTTAATGCACTATTATATCTGAGGCCTTAACCAACTCAGGAAGACAAAGATAGGAACTAGTGTAGGAACTGGAGAGAAGGAACAATGATAATATACTGACAAATTAATAGAATGGATAAGATTTTAAGTAGGTTTCTTGGCTACAAAATCATTTTTCAATTAATTACATTCCTATTCCTGGATAAAAAGAATATGAAAATATCAGTTTAAAAGGATGAAATTTACAATATGATGTACACAGGAATGCATTTGACAAGAGATGTCCAAGTCTTTTATGGAGAAAATTTTTTTAAACTTTATTAATGGCATAAAATATAGTATAAACAACTGGAGAGATATATATACATATAGTGTTCATGTGTAAAAAAGATTCATTATCACATAGATGTCAATTCTCCACAGATTAATGAATATATTCGATGTCATTCTTATTAAAATCTCAATTTTAATAGAAAATATGAATTTTCTTCATGACTGAAGGATACAGTGTATTTAAGATATATGAAAACAGAAGACATATAGAAAAAAGTGTGATAACTTGATTATGTTTAAATTTATTGCTTGAAAAGATACCTGAAAACATACTATTAAAGAGTAAAAGCCAAGTTTTAGGCTAGAAGAATATATTTGAAATACACATAACTGGCAGATAATTAGTATCTAGAATTCAAAATATCCTCCTGTAAATCAAAAGTAAGACGCAGAAATGCTAAAGTGTAAATGTGGCAAAATATGCAAACTCAGTTTCTGCGGGGGGCTGTATAATACATAAATACATGAAAAGAATTTCAAATTCTTCAGAAATCATGGAAACGTAAAATTATAACTATAATTAAATACCTGTCATTTCCCTCAACTGAACAGTAATTTAAATGTCTTCCAATAACAATGTTGGAAAGAAAGTAAGGAAGTAGGAAATCTCATATATTGCTGCCGGAAGTGTAAATTGTTACAGCCACTATGGGGAGTGATTTGGCAATACCTAGGAGAAGTAAATATGTGCGTACTCTTGAGACACCCATTTTGTATAGCCCAAAGTGTGTAATACAGAGAAAGTCTTCCACATGTGTACAAGAAAAAAATATAAAAATAATGTTTGTATCATTTTTTGCTGTAGCAAAACAGCATTAACGATAATGAAACTCTGAAACAACGTGAATATCCAAACCAATACTTTTGGTCTAGTCATTCTGTGGAAACCAACATAGTGGTAAAAATGGTAAACTATATTTACATTTATCGAAGTGGATAAACCTAAAACATACAGAGTTGAACTAAAGGGATTTTCAGAACGGCATATAGTGTAGGACAGCAGTCTCCAACCTTTTTGGCACCAGGGTCCGGTTTCATGGAAGACAGTTTCTCCACTGACGGCGGGGGTGGGGGTGGAGGGGGACGTGTTCAGGTGGTAATGCGAGTGATGGTTCAGCCGGTAATGTGAGCGATGGGGAGCGATGGGGAGCGGCAGATGAAGCTTTGCTCGCTCGCCCCTCATCTCCTACTGTGTAGCCTGGTTCCTGACAGGCTGTGGACAAGTACTGGTCCAGGGGTTGGGTACCCCTGGTGTAGGGTACCATTTATATGGAAAAATATGCACAACATTATTTAGAGACAAGTACATAATTAGGAAATGGATAATAAACATGAGAATTACAAAGATTGAATCCAGGATTGTAGTTAGCTCTGCGGGGAGGGGACAGTAGAGAGGTGAATGTGAGCTAGGACTTAACTATGCTTAAAAAGGTTTATTTCTTCAGCTGAGTGGTGATTATCCATTGTTTACATTGTTGCATAGTAATATGGTGTATATGATCATATGTATATCATATAACATATATAATATATAACATATATATGATTATTTATACAGTTCTCTTTTTCATGCCTGAAATATTTCAAAATAAATAGTATGTAACAATTAATGAAGGGAGGAGGCAATTTAGGAGAGTACTGTCAAAGAGTAAGCCATTGGTGATTTGAAATAGTGTAGTAGACATCACATCACATCACATATTCTTTAAATATCCAGAATTTGAACACATGAGAGTGCCTACCTTGTGTCATGTCACACTGTCTCCAGGTAAGGCTCCTATTTTGCAGCCATTGTTGATCATTTCAGACTGGAGAAGAGCATTTTTTCTTCAGTCCTGCAATACTTCAAGGTGACAGACTTTGTCAACTTTGCTTCCCTTGCCAATGTAAAGTGTTGTGATTTCCCCCTGAGTGACTTGCTCAGGTCTGATTTCTCTGTTTTGCAGGATTTTGCTAAACAGAACAATATCCCAAATCTTATCTATTTTTAACATTTCTGTTACTGCTATATGTAGCCTGATGACTCAGTCCACTGTTCAAGATAAGGAAGGTGAAAATTTGACCAAATATTCTTCCATTGCATTACAAGGGTCATCAGGTTTCCAATCAAAATTTCCAGTTGATATCTGTGAGTCCTTAGTATTCACCTCCCATCCTTCCCATTCAGTCAATTACACATTTATGCAGCATCATAGTTTTAGGTACCAAATTCTTAGGGAATTTATCACTTAGGGTAACAGCACAAATAATATTGTCTTCTCACATAACACTGTTCAAAAGATGGCAATTCAGAGCTAGTTCTGGGGAAAGGCAGACACAGCTGATATGAGATCTCCATTGTCTTCAGAAAATCTTTCTCCTCTGCCGTGCTCAACATGAGGTTCCAACTTCATTGTCAGAAGAAGTCATCTACAGTTCCATCTGAAATACTCATGTTCGAGGCTGCAGGAAGGAGAACAGTGAACATGCTAGCTGTTTGTCCCCAACTTATGGACCTTCTCAGAAGCTTCATACCAATCTTCACATAAGTCTGTATGCGTACTTTGGGCTGCAAGAGAAGCAGGGACCCGTAATATTTAGTTTAGAATAAAATTATATTTCTACTGTTCTAATATTTATTAAAGTTTTAACTTTTTCAGAACTGTTCCTCTTTTATTGATTGTCCAACATGTTTTATGTGTTTGTAGAATAACTCAAACATCATCATGGTGGTTGAAGAGGAGCAGTCAGTTCATTTGTCCATCCTTTTGCTAATCTTGAGGTTTTCACTAACCTTTAAGCAGATGTCACTCATACATCTAGACACAAGGCATTCCCACAGACTTTTGCTATATAAGTGTCCTGTGCTCTAGGTGCTGTCCAAATTCTGAGGTTTGCCTTCAAGTGAATCAGTGCTGTCTTGGTTCTTTCTGAATCTTGGCTGATTCCTTCTTCCGTGGCTTATAAACTGCTCAACCTGCCACCATCTGCAGGACTACATGTCATGCCCTCTGGCTCCCAATGGGAGCATGCAATGATGTTTGCATCCTTTCAAAGAGACATGAAAGCTGGGCAGTAGAAACTCTGGTCTCTCCTTATCTAAAGATATGTTGCAGGCTTCCTTGGTGGCACAGTGGTTAAGAATCCGCCTGACAATGCAGGGGACACGGGTTCGATCCCTGGTCCGGGAGGATCCCACATGCCGCGGAGCAACTAAGCCTGTGCGCCACAACTACTAGAGCCCATGCTCTGTGGCAAGAAAATCCATGACAATGAGAAGCCCCTGCTTGCCTCAATTAGAGAAAGCCAATGCACAGCAATGAAGACCCAGCACACCCAAAAACAAATGAATAAATAAATTTATAAAAAATGAAAAAGTAAAGATATGTTGCTATATTTTTAATGTGCTGCAGCTAAGCCATTGGTTTTTGACTTAGGAACCATTTCCTATAAAGGTCAAAATGCATAGCAGTGCACAACATCTATTACTTACGATTCTCTCTTCTATCCTATAGGAGCTTCTTTTCCCTGAATATTCACCTTCTTTTGATTCAGCATTTAAAACAAAAGCAAAGTAATTTGTTTATCCTCTTTCTCTTTCCTCTATCCTCTCCTTTTCCTGCTCTTCTTCTGGAAACAGAAGAATTTTTTATATTTCCTTTCTGTCAACTGGGAACTTTTTGACAACTTTTTCTAGTTCTTTCTCACTGTACCTGAAATTACCCTTCCTCTTAAGTCATGTGGCTTAAACTTAGTGAAAGAAGGAGAGCAAAGGAATTTGTTTTATGGAGGAAACAATGTATCTATCTAATAGTTTGTACATATTTCTCATATTAATAGCCCTAAACCTTTGGAGATTGTCCTACATAGACATTAATTCATTTTCAAACTCAACATTCTCTCGAATCTCATAAGAAAAAATAATAAAAGTCCAGTCTGCTCAGATCCTCACTGTGTCTTATAAATTTTGCTGACTCAGTAGTCCATAGAATGCCAGTACATTTTCTCTGGCCTGTTTTTTTGTCTGTGCTGAACATAGGAATGAACCTTGGTTTCAATGTCTACTGCTCCCTCAAGGAAATATAGATGGGTGAACTTTTGGACAGTGAACTGAAGGAAGATAGCTTCCTTCAAGAGATTCTTTTCTGAGTTGGGACTGGCTCTCTCACACAACATCTACAAAGAAATCTCCCTTGCTATTACAAATAATATGTTTATTTCAGTCTATTTCCGGTACACTAATGACAATTTCTGATTATTTTAAAAGAAAATTCTTTCACCGTGTCCTGGATTTCAGTTCAAACATTCTTTATATTTACTGACAGTGAATGATGACTTGTCCAAGTTGCTTCTCTAGTTATTTCTAGTTTGGGTTCAGTCACCAAAAGATGATGTCAGGGTATAGGGTTCTATCAAAGTGCTTTCTATCACTCTCTTATTAGCTTTTTAGCTTAAAATGCTAACAGTTAATAGTTAATTAAATAATAGTTAATACTTATAAAGCATTTGTAATGAGAAGGCACTGTTCTTTGTGCTTTATTGTATTTATCCCATGTAATCCTTGCAACATCCCTACTAATGTTCTTATCTTACAGAGTGGAAGACCAAGGGTTAAGAATGGTTAAGTAATTTACTTAAGTCTCATCACTAGAAAATGGTAGAACCAGGATTCATCCTGAGCAGCCTGGCCCAGCATTTGTGCTTTAAACAATATACTATACTGTCATTCTCAGATTGATTCCTGAATCTGATAAATTGTATTTTCTAATCAAATAAAGTTTCTGAACCTGCACATTTGTGGAAGATCCTGGAAGGATGAATTTGCCAATTAAATTCTATTCTGAGACGGGAAGAAATATTTTGGAGGCCAGCCATTTTACTCCAGGCAGCAGACCTCTGGGTTTCCATGCACTGTTGGATTTTTCTTCCAAAATTTATGACAAGGATAGGTATAGACAACTTAAATGAATTAAAGATAGAAAAGTATTTATTAGTCTTGAAAGTATTGCAATGACTGTTGGCCCGAGAGCAGATTCTGGGATGTGATTGATTCAGCCAAAATCTGCTTGAATTGTAAATGGTAGGAGAATATGTACCAACAACTTGATGAGAAGAGAAAAAAACAGAAAAAAAAAAGGAGATATTGGTAATTAGAGAGACAAGAATATTAAAAAATAAAAAGACAATTTTAGGGAGAAATAATGGTAACTTTTTATAGAATGAAGGGAATGAATGCCACTAAGCAAGAAGAGATTAGATATAGGACAGAGAGGTTATAAGCGATAGAGACAAGTCTGCAGAGAGGATGTTGGTTATCTGAGCTATCACAAAATATTAGTGTCTACTGATTAGCAATCCTTTCAAGATAATTAAAAGTAGAAGCAAAGTTTTCTTAGTGGCATGATGTGAGATGACTCAAGTGACAATTTTGGAGTGTGCAGTGGAAGACTGAAAGTAGTCAAGTCACTGAAAGCAGGGTGTATAGAATAGGAAGACCGAAAGTCACAAAGGTTCTTAAATCAGAGGATTGTCTTCTCCTAGGAAAATGAGAGGGGCAAGTATGGAGAGTGGCAGAGCTACAAAGATAAATTTCACCTAGTATGAAATTTTTATTATGAGCAGTCCAGTTAGTAGAATTTATTGCAATTTTAGTGTTCAAGAGGCTATTAGGGAAAATATGTGTTAAATTGAAAGTAATGTAACTAATGTGAAAGGATGTGATTTTTCAATGCTATACAAAACTACTCAGTAACTGGTGTGCTGCACAGTTTTATTCTGTTCACATATAATAGAAAAATTACCATGACAATTTACCTTCTTCGCCATTCAGTATCATAAATTTAGCTTTCTTGCTGACACTTACTTTTGTGTAATGATACTTTTTCACCATCATGCATCTTCATCTGAAAACCAGAAGTAGTCTCTTTTGTTGAATTCCTAAATAAGTAAATGACATTGATAAAGTTGAGAGATTGTTTTAAATAAAGTTATAAGGAAGAATTGCCTTCTTAGAATAAATTGGCTTGGGCTTTGTATAATTTTTTTAAATTCTTAATTTTTTTAAAAAAGGGAAGGGACATGGAACAATGTTCTCATCCTTAAATTCTCTGATTTTGTGCACAAATTCCTCGGGGACTGAACTAACATTTTGTGGCAGATACTGTACTGGTTTGGTACAGATTAGCAAAACAGCTACTGTTTTCCTCTTTTGCTTCCATGGACTCTTAATTCCCCACTATAGTGCTCTCCCTAGCAGTTTGGAAACCCAGTAGAAAACTAATGTGAATGACTGTCTAAATTTTAGATGGACCTGGAATGTCTTTTGATCACCAGTCTGGTTGTTGGCATTTACAGGTATTATTGCTTATCAAAATCTTAATTCTGTGTTGTGAATGTCCTTCGTCACCATTTCTTCTTCCTTTTTCCTTCTTCTCTCTTCTTCCTTCCTCCTTCTCCTCCTTCTCATGCTGCCAATAGGGGTCATGGTGAGATAAAATTTGGAGTATGTTTGTGTGTTTTTGTAATTTTATTGACAAATTTTCATTGCTAAAGCCTTACTTTGTGGCTTAACAAAGGTTTAGCATGCTCTCATGACACAATCAGGCATCAAGGTCTTAACAAACAAACTCTTCTAAAAGTTAAGTCAGATTAGCCTCGCTATTTTTCTTACTTTCCAAATCCCCCAAGACTACAGCTACCAATGAGGGAGAAAGTTAGGACTGGCAATACAAAATGTTAGCATTTTCTTTAGCACTTATGGTCTACCAGATGTTGTAGTAGTTGAAGTTTTCTTCTTTATTTCTTATTATAGATAAGGGAAATCAACACTATTATTACCATATTATCCTATTTGACAAACACCTAGAGATTATATAAGTGATGTGAAGTGAGATAAGTCCTCTCATTCTAGCCCCGGTGCTGATACTTCTCAAGGGAACTGTTGCAACTAACCCATCATGCTTTAATTCCATGTTGTTATCACTCACTGTGTAGAGCAGAGATATCCTCTATACCAATTTCATCCCCTAAATGCTCTAAAGTTTCTTGTCCTTTAGTCAGGTCCACTACCCAAATCTTTTCCACTGTGCTATCCTGAACTGACCATATTTAACAAGCAAATTATTGTATCTATCACCATTTCTTTAGATCATTTCCATCAACTCCTTGACATAACCAAAAGTCTGCCTGATGACATCTACCACTCTCCTATAGCCCTTGCAAGTGGTGTCAGTATGGGTGAAGATGTAGAACAACTATAAATCACATGCATTGTTGGAGGGAATATAAATTGATATAACCAACCTGTCAAACTAGCAGCGTGTAAAGTCTATAACCCAGTTTATTATCATTCGTATAAAAAATGTTGACAAATGTGGGCATTTTTGTTTCATTCCCAAACTGAAAGAAAAATATTTAATATTTCATTATTGTATAGGATGTTTGCCATTTATTGGTATAAGGTATTTATCTGATTAAAGAAATTCCCTTCTATTTTTGGTTTACTGAATAAATTTTTAAAAAATCATGAATAGGAGTTTAATTTTGTCAAAAGTTTGATTTGTGGCTATGAAGAAAATCATATTTTTCTGCTTTTCTCAGTGAATATGGTAAAACATATTAGCTATTTTGAATGATAAGCTACCCCTGCATTTCTGGAATAACCTTGGTTCGGTAATGATGTTACCCTTTGTATATATCCCTTGGTATTACTTGCATATATTCTCTATGGTTTGTTTGGTATGTGTCTATGTGCGTGTGTGTGTGTGCGTGTGTATTTGTTTAAGAGACTACTTTTTTGGAGCTCTTTTAGTTTCATAGCAAAGTTGTGCAGAGGGTACAGAGAGTTCCCATGTAAACCTTGCTCCCACACCTGTACAACTTCTCCCACTATCAACATCCCCCAACACAACGGTACATTAGTTAAAATCAGTGAACCTACATTGGCAGAGCATTGTCACCCAAAGTCCATAGTTTACATTAGGGTTCACACTGATGTTGTACATTCTGTGATTCTGGACAAATGTATAAACATGTATCCACCATCGTGATATCATACAAAATAGTTTCACTACCTTAAAAATCCTCTGTGCTCTGTCTGCTATTCCGCCTTCCCATCTAACCACTGGCGAATGCTGATTTTTTTATCTCCACAGTTTGTCTTTTTCATAATGTCATATAGATGGAAACATATAGTATGTAGCCTTTTTAGACTGGCTATTTTCATGCATTAATATGCATTTAAGGTTCTTCCACATCTTTTCATGGCTTGATATCTCGCTTCTTTTTAGCTTTGAATAATATTCCATTGTCTGGACGTACCACAGTTTATTTATCCATTCACCTACTGAGGACATCTTAGTTGCTTACAAGTTTTGGCAATTGCGAATAATGTTGCTGTAAACATCTCTGTGTGTGTTTTTGTGTGGAGATAGGTTTTCTATTCTTTTGGATAAATACCAAGGATCAGATTATCTGTTTCTTCTTGTATGAGTTTTGGCAGATTGTGTCTTTCAAGGAATTGGTGCATGTTATCTAGGTTATTGAATTTAAGGGCAAAGTTTATGGTATTCCTTCTTTATCCTTTTGACTTCCATGGGACCTGTAGTGATGTCCTCTCTTTCATTTCTTTTTTCTTAGTTAACCTGGCTAGAGGTTTATTGATTTTATTGATCTTTTTAATGAACCAAGTTTTGGTTTCATTGACTTTCTCTAATTGATTTCCTGCTTTAAATTGCACTTATTTATGCTTTAATGCTTATTATTTCTCCTCTTCTGCTTATTTTGGATTTAATTTGCTGTTCTCTTTCTAGTTTCTCAATATAGAAACTTAAATTATTGATTTTAGATCTTTCTTCTTTTCTAATATATGCATTCAATGCTATAAATTTCCTCTAAGCACTGTTTACTGCATCTCACAGATTTTGTTAAGTTGTATTTAATTTTCCTTTAGATCAAAATATTTTAAATTCTCTCTTGAAATTTCTTCTTTGACCCTTGTGTTATTCAGAAGTATGTTGTTTAATTTCCAAGTAGTTTGGGAGTTTCCAGCTATCTTTTTGTTATAGATTTCTAGTTTAATTCTACTGTGGTCTGAGAGCAGGCAATGTATCATTTTTATTATTTTAAATGTGTTAAGTTGTGTTTTATCTCTTTAAAGTTTTTGCATATTTGTTCATAAGGTAGGCTGATCTGTAATTTCCCTCTTTTATATCCTTTTTAGGATTTGGTAGTAAGGTTATTTGTGCCCTAAAACCATAATACCAAAGAGTTACTTCTTTTTCTAATCTGTGGATGATCAGCATTTTGTTTTTTCTCTGTAAATGATTGGAAAAATTAATTGATGGAAATATCTGGTCTTGTGTTTACTTTGTGACAAAGATTTCTAATAAGATATTCAATATCATTAGTAAATACTCAGATTTTCTATATCTTCTTTGTCAGCTTTGTTTAGCTGTGTTTTCTTAGGTATTTGTCTTTTAAATTTTGTGAAATTTATTCATTTTAAGTTCTTTCTAATAGCTCCTTTTTTTGATATCTTTAGGATTTGTATTGATGGCCTATGTTTATTCCTGATAATAGTAATTTATCCTTCCTTTCTCCCTCTCTCTCTCTTCCTTACTCCTGCTAAACCTAGGTTTTCTAGAAGCTCATCATATTTTATTACATTTTTAAATGATCATATTTTAATATTTTAGATATTCTTTATTGTACATTTTTTTTCTTTTCATTGATATACTCTTATTTTTACTATTCCCTAAATTGTACTTGTGCTTACTTTTTTTTCTTTCAGAGTGTGTTTCATGCTTTAATTATTTTCTATTCTTTTTTATTTCTGTGTTTATTTAGGTATTTTTACTGACTTCTTCATTGCACTTTTGGTTGTTTCTACTGCATCAAACATGTCAGTAACCCATCTATTAAATTCTTAATTTCAAATATTGTTATTTTCAGTTTTATAATGATTATTTTACCTTTTCTGTGCATTCAAATCTTTGACTATATTCTAATTTTTATCTATTTTGTCTATTCTTCCCTCCATTATCTTAAACATATAAATCATAGTTATTTAAAAGTCTTTTCCTGAATAATTCCTAGATCATCTCAGCATCTACTTCTATGGCTTGATTTTATCTTGAACATCATCTTAAATATTGGTCACATTTTATTGGCTCTTAATATGTCTAAGATATTTATTATTATATTTTGAACATTTTATATAAATTAGCTATAGAATATGATGTTAGCCTTCCTCAGCAAGCATTATTATTTCCTATATTAGAGATATGTAACTGATCATCCCAGTCTTGCCTGGGATGAAGCTGGGCCTGAGTTGAATTACCATTTAGTAAGATAGTATCTACCTCTGGTTTATTCTTCTTACTAGGATGTGGCCCTCTGGGGATTTCAGTTGAAACCTTATTAAGTCTTTCTTTCCTAGGCAATTTTTTTGCCTTTCCAAGGCAATTCATTTCAGCACTTTTTGGTGTTTTCAGCAAAGCACTTTAGCTGTGTTTCCCATGCAGATTCAAAATTTAGTACAATTTTTGAGAGGGAACATTTGTGTTTTGAGACTGCTCCATTCTCTCATTCTGTTACTTCAATCCCCAGTGAATTCTAAAATCTCTACTGCAACAGGACAAAGAGTGACTCGTGTAAAACTAAGATCTGGGAGTGTCAGGTTTTTGTTTTTCTTTTTTAACAAATATGCATGCAATATCTATCTTTATCACTATACTTTTATTTAATAAACAAAAACAGATTTGTATTGATTGTAGTAACAGTGGCACCAAATATTATAAGTGCATAATGAATATTTGCTGAGCAAATGAATCAATTAAATTAAACATTGTATATGAATGTGTATTTTCCATGTGATACCATAAATATGTTGGATCAAACTTCCTAATGATGACAGTATTTTCAAAAAGGGAATATTTTTAGGATGTGATGTTGATTCCGTTTTAAATTGTAAAAATATCTGTTTATCTTAGTTTCATAACTCTGCTACAAAAATCATAGATTGAAACCACCTAATTGAAGCAAATCAACTTTAAGCATTACAGTTGTTTTAAATGGAATTGTATTTATCTTCAATGGAATTAAAGGGAAGCATGGACAAGATGAAGTCTATTAAGAGGGCTCTACTACAGGACCTTATATAATACTAATGCCTAACAATTTTCAGCTTTATCATTGGGCAACATAACCACACTATTAACATGTTGAATCAGTTCTGCCACATTAATAATGGAAAATGACCTTTTCTTTCTGGAACTAGATAACCACTCATAAGGCAAACAAAAATGTTTTCTTAATGCTGCCCAGTTTCACCTCTTTAATGGTTCCACATTTGATGGAAGGATTAGGATGATTTTTTATTTGTGATATTTTCTCTTGTTAATGATTATGGAATTGGAGCATGTGAGTATCTGACATTGCATTTAGGTAGATAGGTGAATAGTTTATCTCTCCTTTGAGAAGCCAAACTCATCCCCAGAAGAAACAATTATTCTTCTTTTGCTAAGAAAAGGACCACTACATCCATCAAGACAACGTAAAAAATGTTCTTGAATCAAACTTCATATTGTTTAATTATTTCAAACTATATTTCTTTTTTTTTTTTGCGGTACGCGGGCCTCTCACTGTTGTGGCCTCTGCCGTTGCGGAGCACAGGCTCCGGACGCGCAGGCTCAGTGGCCATGGCTCACGGGCCCAGCCGCTCCGCGGCATGTGGGATCTTCCCAGACCGGGGCACGAACCCGTGTCCCCTGCATTGGCAGGCTGACTCTCAACCACTGTGTCACCAGGGAAGCCCTCAAACTATATTTCTTAAAGGCTATAAAGTCTTTCCTTAGATAAACCTTGGTTGTTACAGGAAACAAAGTGAATGAGAAGCTCAGTGAGTGTCCCCTTGTGCCTTTCACCCTTCATTTAACAAGAGAATCTTCACTTGAAACTGTTTCAAATGGAAGTTTCACATGTTTATGCTAAACTATTATGTTGTTTAGTGTCTTCTAGTGGCATTTGTTTTCATTTTTTTTTACTCCTAGTGCTATATGTTTAATGTT
Source organism: Monodon monoceros (assembly GCF_005190385.1). Classification (NCBI taxonomy): domain Eukaryota; kingdom Metazoa; phylum Chordata; class Mammalia; order Artiodactyla; family Monodontidae; genus Monodon; species Monodon monoceros. Next base: position 130,403,180 of record NW_021703777.1, on the reverse strand, counting down.
AGGTTGACTGTCAAACCTTGGATTTATCATAAATAAATGACCTATATTGGCTGTTTATTTATTCTCATATTTCTGGTTTATTGCCTATGAATTCTAAGAACTTGGTGTGTTTGATTTGAAATAGCTGTAATTTGTTAGATAAATGATATTTCCTCATGAGTGTGAAGAGTTGTATTGTTGAACTTGAAGCAGATTTACTCTGACTCTTTCAAGAGATTAGAATTACATTTAGCCAGAAGGAGTCTGATTTATAGCTCTATATAACAAATGCTACATTTCTAAAAATATGGTACTACATAAAAAAGAAATGGGATACTTTGATACTGGGTTCTTTGTCACTATATTCTACAAGGATTTATGGGAACTTTATTGAATTCATGGTTAGAGTAGACAATTTCAAAGATTTCTTCTGAGTCTAAGACTGTATGAGTTATCTTCATATAAATTAGATTATTTATTTGTATAATTAACTCAATACATATAACTTGATTTTATAAATTGTAGATAGACTGAAAAGGCCCATCTGGTTTGTGATAAAAAGGAAAGTCTAAACCTTTAGACTGGTTGCTAAGATTGTTAATTTTATTACATATGCCTTAAATTTTTTGTACACATTCTATTGCTGAAATGGGAGTAGGTTTTGTTTTTTTAAAGTTAACATTTTTCAATATACATTAGTGTTTGCTCACCTTAAAAGAATAAAATCCTGTTTGTATTAAAATTAAATATTATCTTAAAAATTTGTATTTTTCTTCAGATGTCCAATTTAAATAAAGATATCTTTAAATATTTGGTTCAATCACCAAAATAGGTCTTAAGAAACAGTAAAGTAAGTCCAGAGTGAGGAAAATTATTTTGTTCCTGTTGTGTTACTTCCTTGATATAATGGTGATGTGTAGACTGAATCATCTTGTTTAAGTTGGCCCAGCTCACAGTAGTCAAGCATTCTGAGAGTCAGTGTGCTGCCAAATCCATGTGCTTTAAATCACTATGTTTAAGTAGTAAACATGTGTCTTTCTAAGAATGACGGCTTGACAGAAACTGTAGAGATAAGATCATGTACCTCCAAGCGGCTGCTTAAGCAAAAATCAAGGGAGTCAAAAACATGGACACTGTTCATTAATATTCTGTAAAATGATGAGAAAGTAGAGATCTCATAATGCTGTAGTTCTACATGTCTTTGTGATCAGGGTATCCTACAGAAGATAAGAGTACTGAAATACACTGTTTGGGATTAAAAGCACTCCTTTTAGTCATCAAAAGAATTGTATTAGTTCAATTTAAAGCGTTTAATAGACCAAAGAATAGTAAAGATGCCAAAACATTCAAAAAGATAAATTTTGAGGTACCAGAAAGGTGTGTAATTTTCACATTTTACCGGACTCAGCAGACAACCAGTCTGAGAAAGAAATATGTGATCTCCAATTATTTAAGTGCTTCACAGAAGCAAAATAGTAAACTGATTAGAGAAGTTATATTTTGAAATGATAGCAATAGAATTTATTCTGTCAGTGAATGTTACAGAATATCTCTTCTAAATGAACACGTTCTGCTTTATATTTCACATAGAAAGAATATAAATTTTACTTTAAAATATATTATAATTTTTTAGGCTAGACATTTTAATTGTGAAATGGTTAAAATATTGTAATGCTTTTAGCAATTATTGAGTTGTTTTAATATATTTGAGTGCTTCTACAGACATTTTCATATTAATTTTTGTGTAGTCCATCATTTATTAATGTTTTAATGATTTAAAAAGCATATTTTAATTAATTTGTTTATGTATATACTTATCACATATTCGATCAATTTATTTCATAATCCAGTATATATCAAGCATGAACTTAGACAACAAGATAAATGTGGTTGAAGTTTTGGCCAAAGAAAGAAAAACATTAGCATATAAACCAGGAAAATAATGAAATAATTTTAACTTTTTTTTCAGTTAGATAAAATGATTTATCTTAATTTCATATTAAATATCATTGAGGAATATATATTTGAACTGAGTTACCTCATCCAAATTTTCAAGCTAGTGTGAAGTCAGAAATCTAGGGCAGTAATTAGGCCATTAGGCCTTTCTCTACCTTTATTTAAGACTTGATTTATTTATAGCATGGTTATTTCAGACATGTGAAGAACAGAAATTGATGATATAATTAAGAAAAATGAAACTTCTGAAAAAAGTGATTTATTTTGTTATGAATTAATAATTCCAGATATTTAAAAACATTTTTCTACTATTTTTATTTACATCATTGGTCTCATTTGTTCAAAAAACATTGCAATAATCTGTTTAAAATCCACCATTTTCTCTAGATAGACAGGTATGTTGGTAAGTAGATGCTCACTCTGGTCAACAAAATGGAAAGTAATGCAAAGTCCAGTGGCAAATGCTGTGGAATATTAAGCAGGAGAAAAAAAAGGGTTAGGATCAGTAATTCTATGTACCACACATGTATCACAGCCTACTAGTGATAATTTTACATATCAGGAATAAACATTTCCAGAGTAAAGTAAACATGGATTTATTGCTCTGAATAAAAGCATGAGTCTTTATTGCACAAAAATAGGTTGGTTGAAATTTCCATCAGAATTTTAATTGAGCATAAGCCTTTCCAGCTACCATCACTGAATATTGGAAAAGTCCCAGGTATACTAGATAACGAGTGTGGACAAACAGTTTTTTAATGCCTTTACAGTCAAGGTAGTGAACCTAACAATGATTAACACAATGAATTATATTGCTCTCCTTTATTCTGAGGAAATATGCTAATTAATTTTGCTACAGGAAAGTAGATTTTAATAGGTACCCTTCAAGAATGAAAATAAGTACCAATTTATTTTCAAATAAGCATTAAAAATATGCAACCCTTTGCATTAATTGTAACAGTTAATCAGTACAATGTCACAGTAGTTTATATTATTGTAGTTGTTATTATTGTTGTTATTGTTATTCCATTTTTCCAAGGGAAAAAGAAATACAGCTGAAATAAATTACTTGCCTAATGTTCTATTAATATATTGATATAAAAGTCTAAATAGAAAAATACACTTAAAGCTATGTACACACTTCTACATTTAAAATAGATAACGAACAAGGACCTACTGTAAAAAAAAAAAGTGCTAAGGATAAAACTGCCAAATTTAAATGCTTTAATCAGCTAAACCACCTTTGAAAGCGTGAAGTGGAAATAAAGACATTGAAGACATAAAAAAGAGAAAGCTATAGTAAGCTTTAGAGCTATGTAGTAAAAAAAAACTATATGCCATAATTAAAATTTTGATAGTAGTAGAATGTGGGGAAATAGGCACTACCATGTTGGCCACCTATGATTATTTATAAAACTGAACATGCACACATTCTTTCATGAAACAATTTATCCAGTAGGAATTATTTTCACATGTTTATAGTTGCATCTAAAGATGTTCATTAATTAAAATTCTTTAGAGTATTATTTGTAATAACACACAAAATGTAAATAACATGAATATCCTTTAATAGAAGACTAAATTATTAATGGCCAATCTGTACTCTAAATGACTATACTATTGTAGTAGGAGGTATTTAAATTAAAATACAGGAAACTGAAAATGTGGATAGTGCATTCCCACCTGTATAAAAATGAACATATAATTGTGGGTGAATATTATGTACTAATATATATGATCTTTTTGATGGTTTCTATGTTTTGAGAATAGAATTTTGGGTCTAGGTTGCGGAGATGGCTCACATGTTTATATTTTTAACATTTTAGTTTTTAATATGTGCAAGAGTTATTTCATGATAAAGAAAATTGTCATAATTTTAATAAAAGTGATTTTAGTGTTACTGTATGCTAAACACTGTACTAGCACTTTATATTCACATGTAATTTAATCCTCAAACAACTCTGAGGAAGGTACCATTATTACCTTTGTTGTACAGATGAGATGAAATAGAAGGGCAGAGAAGTTAAACTAACCACCATTTGTATAGCCGGAAATGCTGGGTTGAGGAGTCCAGGTATATCTCATTCCCAAGTTTGTGCTCTTCAGTACTTCACTCAATTTTAGAAATCAAAATAATATAGAAAAATAGAGTTCATGTGACAAGCTCCTGACCTACTTTTCATTCAACCTTACTTGCGTTACACTTATACATGGAAGGAACACATGATTTTGTATAAATTAGAGACAAATTAGCATTTAAGGAAATTAAGTAATTCTTTTGTCTTTAGCATTTGGCGAAATTAAGTAATCTTTTGTCTGTGATTGTAATCTGAGTATTTAGTTCTTTTAAGAAAGACAGAGGAGAACCGATTATGACTTGCAAACCTAAGACTCATTTCTGACATGACCTCCTTTGAATTGTCTTTATTTGTGTCCTTACGGCTTTCCAATCCTAGTGCAAAGAGCTCAGTAGATGCTGGCCTTAAAACAAGTAATCATTTTAAATATAAATTATTTTTATTTTCTCTATAAAAAACAAACATCTTGACACACTCGTCTGTTCTTAAAAGCTCATCTTAGTAGTGGAAGCATCTGTGAAAATACCAAACAGCTGAGAATCTAAATATAGAATCAGATTCAGTCTTTAAAACATAAAGGTTGATAATGTGCTGCTGCTCAACACGTGAAACTATAAATGATAGTGCTATATGTTATATAAATTGCAATTTTAGAAATTGAACTTAATGCTGAATTATCTCTGAAGGAAATGCTTATTATTCATTGTCACATATATTGCACTATACTTTTCTCATGGGAATATGTCTATGTGTGACTTATACCTCCAAAGAAAAGTCAATAAACGACATACTTTTTGTTTCTTATCAATAGATATTAATATCTCAGGGCACAAAAATACTGCTATTTAAAGGATAAGGAAAGAGCACAGTTTAAAGAAATTTCAGCTAAAGCAATGCAATAGACTGATTTAATGTGAACCCAAATTAAACATTGTATTTTAAAGAAATAAAATATAATAAAACAATTATCCTAAAGAAAAAGAATTTTTTGTTTGTTTTCTAGAAAAAGGGTTATATCCATTCCCAATTTCCTTCATAGTCAACATAATCCATATGAATTAAATTGGGATAAATAATCCCATATGAATTTCACAGAATATGATTATGTGAAAAAATTTAATTTCAACAAATGAAATTATATTTATTATGTTATATCTGCTAAGATAGAGAAATGTATTCATGTATTTTTAGCAGTAGGAATTGAAATAAAACAGTTTTAATCAACTAAAAAAGTCATTAATCAAACACTGTTTTTCCAGTCATTCAGGTTTTTTGGCATTTCTTGACAGAAGAGAATTGATAATGAACATCTGGTATTATATGGTTAATGAGTGTGAAATGATATTGAATTTATTTTTCCATAGGGCTCCTGTGTCCTTTTCCTACCCCCATTAGAGAAATAAATACATAAAATTGTAGCCATTTGTGATGTATACATTAATGTGAAATAGTCACAGTGCAACCTCTTAGTGTTTCCTTTACTGGTATATTTTTCAGAGTTGGAATAATTCTTATGGATTTAGCCCACATGCTTACCAAAGAAGGTGTTAAAATCCAGGAACATAAGACAGTAGAGCACTAATATATTTTCCCATCTTCAGTGTAGAGATTCTGCAAGAGGAAAGAATCCTATAATGAAACTATAAAGAAATTTGGGATTGTAATTCAAAGATGTTTGGTTATGCCTTTTCATGGAAGAATACTGCACATTTATCTCTTTTGTAATAAGGTAATGGGCAGCACAAAGGGTGACGAAACGAATATAGAAGAAATAAAATTAAATATTTTTGAACATTATATACTTTAACGATTAGAATGTAGTCAGAGGTGATAAAAGTAGTTCTGTAATTCACTGCTTAAAAACAAATACACACAAACAAGAATAGATTGTCAATTCTAACAAATCATTAAGAAATTATTAACTTTTTTTGTAGTTAATAGATGATGTTATGAAATGTTATTGAGCAAAAGAGTAATTAGAGCATTGAATAAAAGCACACTTAAGTAAAAATGTATATACATGCTTGAGTGTAAGTATATAAAACTGGTATGTTGAACAAGCATGATTATTCTTATCTAATAGGTATTCTAGCTGTGATAATCTTTCTCTGACCCTGAACAAAAACTGGCCACGGTTTGTAATATTTTGCTTACTTTTATTTCACACACGATTTTAAAGTCATTTAAAAAATCTCAAAACACAGCCTCAATCAAAAACCCAGTATAAGATACGGAGCAACAGTTCGATCTACATTGTAAGATAAGGCCTTCTCTCCCATCTGCAGCTAATGCTAAAGTCTGGGGGGAGAGTGTTGTGGGCTTTTCCTTGTTTTCTCTGTTTTAACTCCTTGGGTTGCTAACTGAAGCTTCAGTGACTTTGGAGCTAGCTTGTAGGAAAGGAGAAACTGCAAGAGAAGGGACAGGGCTTTTTGTAAACTGCTGATGGCTTTCTGCTTTTGGGGGCTTGCAATGTTTAAAGTTGATTTCTCTCACTGGTGCTTTTTGGGCTTTATTAGGTGCTTTCCTGCTCCACCCCTTTAGTTCCAAGTCAGCCCTGTTTTTCTGGTTGTCCACTTCTCCGATTTTCTGGTTGTTAGAGTCTTCTTGTTCCAGTTCTGCTGGACAGTGGTTTCTTCATGCAATTTTTTCACTAACAGGTTTTAGAAATGTAGAACCTTCAACTTTCTTAGGCTTGAGAAAGACATTTGTTTTCTTTTTCTCTTTTATTATCTTTATTATTATCATTATTATTTATAAATTTATCACATGAAGAACTGTTTTACACACATCTTGGGGTATAATGTCTATAATATTGGAATATCAGAGGGAAATGAGATAATCTCGTTTTTGCAAGCATACATATATGTGTATAATTATGTGTGCATATTGTGTGTGTATTTAAAGTGAAAGGGAAAAGGGATAAAAAGGAAGGAAGGCATGACTGTTTAGTTATTTTCTGATGATACTCTTAAATATTATAATACATTTTAAGTTTAAAAACATCTTTTTCCCACGTTAAATTTCAAATAATGATTTTTAAAAGAAAAGAATGAAATTATGCTAAATGGATCTCGTAGAAATGAAATAGGGACATATATCATTCATATATTGTCTTATTCTCCTTTCTTAGATGTGTTTATTGAAGACATTTACCATATGAATTAAGTATACTCATCAACCATTTCTCTGGAACATTTTAATCAAATATGGAACATACCCTTCAGCAATATAACATGGCTATTTTCAGCACTAAAGTGTTTTTCTTTCCTCCCCCTTTCTATATAAATTTAATTATTTAAATGAAAGTAATCAGTTTCTAAAAGTTTGTCTTATTGTTATAAACCCCATGCTCATTGGGCTAGAATGCATGATTGATTATCCACGAAGATAATGTCTTGCTGAATAAGGAAAATATATTAATCATTTCTGTGAACAAAAACAACTTGTTACTTTAGAAAGCAAAAAGAAAGGGTGTAATACTAATTATATGTAAGATGTTTATGTAATTTTAAGATGTAACTTAAATAAATTATCTTTGCTAATAAGTCCAGTTAAAACCACTACTTGGTTGAAGCCATTTGTGATTATAATTAGTACATTTTATAGTTCTTGAAAGATTCATGATAAGATTCTATTTTCTCTTGACTTCACATAAAATCAAATATGACCTCTATTTTCTTCCCCTTTGTATATAAAAATAGTTATAGATTCAAAAGAATAGCACAGAGTAGTCTTGAGTACACCTCAACCAGTTTCCCCAATGGTGATAGCTTGCTTAACTTTAATTACAAAATCAAATCCAGCAGATTTCCAGTAGCACACAGGTCTCATTCAGATTTCATCTATTTTTTTTTAACATCTTTATTGGAGTATAATTGCTTTATGATGGTGTGTTAGTTTCTGCTTTATAACAAAGTGAATCAGTTATACATATACATATGTTCCCATATCTCTTCCCTCTTGCATCTCCCTCCCTCCCACCCTCCCTATCCCACCCCTCCAGGCGCTCACAAAGCACTGAGCTGATCTCCCTGTGCTATGCGGCTGCTTCCCACTAGCTATCTATTTTATGTTTGGTAGTGTATATATGTCCATGCCACTCTCTCACTTTGTCACAACAAATACTGTATGCTAACACATATATATGGAATCTAAGAAAAAAAAAAAAGGTCATGAAGAAGCTAGGGGTATGACGGAAATAAAGACACAGACCTACTAGAGAATGGACTTGAGGATATGGGGAGGGGGAAGGGTAAGCTGTGACAGATTTCATCTATTTTACAAGCACTCATATGTTTGTTTATGTATGTGTGTGTATAGTTCTACTCATATATGAATTTATATAACTATCACCAAAATCAAGGTATAGAAGTGTTCTATCACTGAAACATCCATTATGCTATCCTTTATAAGCATGCAATGCTTCCCCCCTTCCAAATCCACTGAAGTTATACATCCTAGACTTTAATAAGTTATTACATGTAATAAAAACCTAGAGCAAGTGCTTAAAAAAGCTATAGAAAGAGATACACTAAAAAACACTATGAATAAATAAAAGTGGATTCTAAAAATAAGTAACCCAGAGAAAGGCAGGAAAAAGGAAACAAAAATGAAAAAAAAATCAGAAAATAAAAAAGAAAATGGCAGACTTAAGCCATCACATAAATAATGACATCAAATATAAATAATCTAAATGCATCACCTAAAAGAAAGTGATTGCTGAAGTGCATAAAAGACAAAACAAACAAACAAACAAACCCAAAACTATTAACCAGTTACATGGGTAATGAAGAATGGGAGAAGTACTATCAAAGGCAGAAGAAAGTTTTCTGGGATGATAGGTATATTTACTGTTTTGATTGTGATGATGGTTTCATGGGTGTATACACATGTTAAAACTTATCAAACTATACACTTTATATATGTGCACTTTATTGTATTTCAGTTATATCTCAATAAAACTGTTAAATTATGGAATATTGCCACATCTTTCTGACCTTGACCTGTGTCTCTTTAACATATTTATCAGTGTATTTTTAATGAAGACATAGCAATATTGTTTAGGAAAACAGATAATATAAAAATGGAGGTATAGCTTACATATGAAATTTTCAAAATTGAAAACAAAACACATTGCACTGTATCTCTATTTACAATCCTAATATATTTCTCTGTAGTTTCTTTTATTCTAATCCCAGTGATAATCATTATACCTTCCTTTCATACCATACATCGTCTACAGTTTCCCTCTCTCCTCGGTCTTGGCAGATGATTTTCCCTTTTTTTATTTGAAAAAATATAAAACACCAAAAATGAACTTATATTCCTCCTACCTGCAATCGGTCAATCAATAAATAAAATTTTACTATGCTTGCACCCGTCTATTTCTTTTGTCCTATTTTGTTACAATGGAGGAAGCCAAGCACCATTCAATACCTCCATGTTTGCTGTAGATTCCATCCACTCTTGCACCATTTCAAGGATTTCAACACATCAAATGATCTTCTTGCTTTTAGTCTTTGGAAATCTTTACTGCTAAATAATCATGGTTGTTAGCATGACAATATGCCCTCGACAACCCCATTAAAAAATACTAAAATAAGTCCTCCACCTCGTATACAGATATTACTACAACTGTTTTTTCTCCTTCAGAGCCACAAAAGAGTTACTACATTTTTTTGTCTCCTTTTACTCAACACCCATTTAATCTTCATCTAACCAATGTTGCTTTTACTTCCCACTCTGCATCTTATTTACTGGTATCAAGCTACTGTCTTTACTATTGATAAATTCAATAGACATATTTCTGTCTTTTCAGATCTTTCACCTATTTTCACCATTCCTTCTGAAACACAGTAAAGTCTTTTATGTTATCTCTTAGTTTTGCTCTCACTTCATGGTTGCTTTATGTTGTTTTCTGTTCTGGATCATCTTCCTCTGTCTATATTCATAATTTTGGAATTCCTTAAAGCTTTTTTCTTTTTCCTCTTCTCTTCTTTCCATATACTCATTCCCTAGGACATGTCATTGGCTCACTGAAATTTATCTTCCATTTAATTGCTGATTACTTCCTAACATAAATTCCTTGCCTAGATCATTCATTAGATAGCACCACTGTCTAATATCTAGCTCTCTGTGTGACATCACTACTTGAATATATTAATCACAGTAAAATCTAAAATGGAACTCTTGAGTTCCTCCACTTTTTAGGAATGTGTTTTCTACCCTTAAGTTTACCCCTTAATAAGTGACATCACACTATTTGGTATAATCGCTGATTCCTTTCCTCCCTACCATCCCCCACATATAATCAACTTGTGAATTCAAGTCCTATTGAATTAATCTCAAAAATATATTTCAAATACCTACATTCCCTTTCATTCCCGTTGTCATCATCATACTGTATTATTCAAAATATATCTCTTACTGCATACCCCAAAATTTAGTGGCTTAAACCAGTAATAATTTATTAAATCTCACAATAGCGTGGATCAGGAATTCAGGCAGGACTCACTCAGCTGGCCAATCCTTCTGCTCCACATTGAATGGAATGTGGTTGCTCAATGGCATATGGTTGGTGGCTGATCTAGTCTGCAGACCTCAAGATGGCTTTGTTCACAACCCTGGTGCCTTAGTGAGGAAAGGGCTGGCCTCAGCTGGCCCATTCTTCCTCTTCATGTAACTTCAGGACTTCTCCACTAGCAAGCTATTTTGCCATGGCTCCTCAGGGCTCCAAGAGTGTTCAAAGAGGTCAGAAGGAGAAGGTGATCTTTTAAAGCTAGAGTGTGGAAACTGGCAGATTCAATTCCAGCATAGTTTATTTTTCAAGGAAGTCTGAGTCCCCCAAATTTAAGACAAGGAAACATAAATTCCACCTCTTGATATGAAAACTGGCAATGAATTTGTGGACATTTTTATTCTGCCACAATCTCACAGGTAGATTACTGTCATGTTTTATATTTTAAATTAAATGTTACCTCCTCCTAAGCCTTCCCTAATCATATTGAAATTGGGTGTCTTACCTTCTATATTTCTCTCAGAATATTGCTTGCTTATGAGCATTTGTGATTTATTTTTGAAATGTATTTCTTTAAAATTCTTTTCTTTTTCTCTGCTTCATCTAATATGAAGCAATTAATAAAAAGACACAGTATTAATCTATTTGTCCCTGTCTCTCTAGTGCCTAACATAGTACTGGTAATATATCAGGTATTCAGTAGATATTTAATAAATAACTTATTTATTTATTATTTTATTGAAGTATTGTTGATTCACAATGTTGTGTTAGTTTCTGGTGTACAGCAAAATGATTCAGTTATATGTATATTCTTTTTTCATATTGTTTTTCATTATAGGTTATTACAAGATATTGAATATATTTCCCTGTGCTATACAATAGGACGTTGTTTATGTATTTTGTACATAGTAGTATGTATATGCTAATTCCAAACTCCTAATTTATCCCTCCCCATCACCTTTCTTCTTTGGTAACCATACGTTTTTTTTTTTCTATGTCTGTGAGTTTATTTCTGTTTTGTAAATAAGTCCATATGTATCCTGTTTTAGATTCCACATATAAGTGATATCATATGATATTTGTCTTTCTCTGTCTGACTTCACTTAGTATGATAATCTCTAGGTCCATCCATGTTGCTGCAAATGGCATTATTTCATTCTTTTTTATGGCTGAGTAGTATTTCATTGTATGTATATGTGTGTATGTGTGTATATATATGTATGTATGTATATATATATATATATATATATATATATATATATATATACACCATATATCCTTTGTTCATTCATCTGGTGAAGGACATTTAGGTTGCTTCCATGTCTTGGCTATTGTAAATAGTACTGCTGTGAACATTGGGGTGCATGCATCTTTTTGAATTATAGTTTTCTCCAGAGATATGCCTAGGAGTGGGATTGTGGGATCATATGGCAACTCTATTTTTAGTTTTTTAGGGAACATACATATTGTTTTTTGTAGTGGCTGCACCAGTTTACATTCCCACCAGTATTGTAGGAAAGTTCCCTTTTCTTCACACCCTCTTCAGCATTTATTGTTTGTGGACTTTTTAATGACGGCCATTCTGACCAGTGCGAGGTGGCACTTCATTGTAGCTTTGATTTGCATTTCTTTGATAGTTAGCGATGTTGAGCATCTTTTCATGTGCCTATTGGCACATATTCATTTATATGTCTTCTTTGGAGAAATATGTATTTAGGTCCTCTGCCAATATCTTGACTGGGTTGTTTGTGTTTTTTTGTTATTGAGTTATATGAGCTGTTTGTATATTTTGGAAATTAAGGCCTTATCATTTGCATCATTTGCAAATATTTTCTCCCATTCCATAGGTTATCATTTCATTTTTTATATATGGTTTCCTTTGCTGTGCAAAAGCTTATAATTTTGATTAGGTCCCATTTGTTTGTTTTTGCTTTTATTTCTATTGCTTTGGGAGACTGACATAAGAAAACATTGGTACGATTTATGTCGGGGAATATTTTGCCTATGTTCTCTTCTAGGAGACTTAACGCTATTCTGTCTTTTATTTATGTCTTTAAGCCATTTTAAGTTTATTTTTGTGTATGGTGTGGGGATTTGTTCTAAATTCATCGATTTGCATGGAGCTGTCCAGCTTTCCCAACACCACTGCTGAAGAGACTGTCTTTTCTCCATTGTATATTCTTGCCTCCTTTGTCCAAGATAAATTGACCAAAGGTGTGTTGGCTTATTTCTGGGCTCTTATTCTGTTCCATTGATCCATATGTCTGTTTTTGTGCCCATACCACACATTTTAATAACTGTAACTTTGTAGTATTTTCTGAAATGTGGGAGTGTTATACCTCCAGCTTCATTCTTTTTCCTCAGGATTGGTTGGGCAATTCTGGGTCTTTTGTGATTCCATATAAATTTTAGGATTGTTTGTTCTAGTTCTGTGAAAAATGTCATGGGTTATTTGATAAGGATTGCATTAAAATCTGTAGATTTCTTTGGGTAGTATGGCCATTTTAACAATATAAATTCTTCCAGTCCAGGAGCATGGGATATCTTTCCATTTCTTTGGATCATCTTCAGTTTCCTTTATCAATGTTTTATAATTGTCAGCATGTGAGTCTTTCACCTCCTTGGTCAGGTTTATTCCTAAGTATTTTAAATTTTTTGATGTGCTTTTAAAAGAGAATTTTTTTTGTTTGTTTTACATTCCCTTTCTCATATTTCATTGTTAGGGTAAAGAAATACAACTGATTTGTGTATGTTAACCTTGTATCCTGCTACCTTGCTGAATTCATTTATTAGTTCTAGTAGATTTGTGTGGAATCTTTAGGGTTTTCTGTATATAGTATCATGTCATGTGCATATAATGACAATTTTACCTCTTCCCTTCCAATTTGGACACCTTCTATTTCTTTTTCTTGTCTGATTGTGAGGCTAGGACTTCCAATACTATGTTGAATAGAAGTGGTGAGAGTGAGCATCCTTGTCTTGTTCCAGATTTTAGTGGGAAGGCTTTCAGGTTTTCACCATTGAGTATTATGTTACCTGTGGGTTTGTCATAAATAGCTTTTATTATTTTGAGATATGTTCCGTCTATACCCACTTTGATAAGAGGTTTTTTTTTTTATCATGAGTGGATGTTGAATTTTATTTAATGCTTTTTCTGCATCTATTTAGATGATCATGTGGTTTTTGTCCTTTCTTTTCTTGATGTGGTGTATCACATTGATTGATTTGTGTATGTTGAACCATCCTTGTGACCCTGGGATGAATCCAGCTTGGTCGTGGTGTATGATATTTTTTATGTGTTGTTGGATTTGGTTTGCTAATATTTTGTTGAGAATATTTGAATCTATATTGGCATGTAATTTTCTTTTTGGGTGGTGTCTTTATCTGGTTTCTGTATCAGAGTGACAGTGGCTTCATTGAATGACTTTGGGAGTGTTCCCACCTGTTCGATCATTCGGAAAAGTTTGAGAAGGATTGGTATAAATTCTTCTTTGTATATTTGGTAGAATTCCCCAGTGAAGCCATCCAGTCCTGGACTTTTGTTTGCAGGTCGTTTTTGTTTTTACACATTCTGTTTGACATCTGGTGATAGGTCTGTTCAAATTATGTTTCTTCCTGATTCAGTTTTGGTGGAATGTGTGTTTCTAGAAACTTGTCCATTTCCTCTAGGATGTCCAATTTGTTGGCTTATAATTGTTCATAGTTACAGGTTTTTTTTTTTTGCATTTCTGCAGTATCTGTTGTTTTTCTCCTCTTTTATTTACTTTTTTTGTTTATTTGGGTCCTCACGCTTTTCTTCTTGGTGATCCTGGCCAGAAGTTTATTGATTTTGCTTACCCTTTTAAAAAAACAGCTCTCGGTTTTATTGATTTTTTCTATTTTTTAAATCTCTATATTATTTTTTGTGTGTGTGTGTGGCTTTTTTTTTTGTTTTTTTTTTTTTCGGTACGCGGGCCTCTCACTGTTGTGGCCTCTCCCGTTGCAGAGCACAGGCTCCAGACACACAGGCCCAGTGGCCATGGCTCACGGGCCCAGCTGCTCCGTGGCATGTGGGATCTTTCCGGACCGGGGCACGAACCCGTGTCCCCTGCATTGGCAGGCGGACTCTCAACCACTGTGCCACCAGGGAAGCCCTAAATCTCTATATTATTTATTTCACCTTTGATCTTTATTATTTCGTTCCTTCTGCTGACTTCAGGTTTGTTTGTTCTTCTTTTTCAAATTCTTTTAGGTAGTGGGTTAGGTTGTTTATTTGTGATTTTTCTTTCTTTTTTTTTGAGGAAGGCCTGTATTGCTATGAAGCTCTCTCTTAGGACTGCTTTTGTTGCATCCCATAGATTTTGTATGGTTGTGTTTTCATTGTTATTTGTCTCAAGGTATTTTTTAATTTCCTCTTTGATTTTATTGTTGCCTCATTGGTTTTTTAGTAGCATGTTTAGTCTCTGTGCAGTCTTTTTTTTTTTTTTCTCATTTCTCTTTTTGTGGTTGACTTCTAGTTTTATGCCATTGTGGTCAGAAAAGATGCTTGAAATAATTTCTATTCTCTTAAATTTCTTGAGGTTTGTTTTGTGTCTATGTGGTCTATCCTAGAGAATATTCCATATGCACTTGAAAAGAATGTATATTCTGGTTTTTTTGGATGCAATGTCTTGAAAATATCAATGAAGTCTAATTGTTCTATTGTGTTATTTAAGATCTCTGTTGCCGTATTTATTTTCTGTCTAGAAGATCTGTCCATTATTGTCAGAGAGGTGTTAAAATCTCCTGCTATTATTATATGCCCATCAATTTCTCCCTCTATGTCTGTTAGTATTTGTTTTGTTTTACCTTGGATGCATATATGTTAACAAGTATAATATCCTCTTCTCGTACTGATCTTTTTATTATTATATAGTGGTCTCCTCTTTCTTTATTTACAGCCTTTTTTTTTTTTTACATTTATTTATTTATTTGGCTGTGTCAGGTCTTAGTTGCAGCATGTGGGATCTTTGTGGCATGTGGGATCTTGCATTGTGCCTCACAAGCTCTTCGTTGCAGATTACGGACTCCTCTAGTTGCAGCGCAGGGGCTTCTCTCTAGTTGTGGCGTGCAAGCTCCACAGCACTCAAGCGCAGTAGTTGTGGCATGCGGGCTCCAGAATGCATGGGCTCAGTAGTTGCAGCTCACGGGCTCCCTAGTTGTGGCACATGGTCTATAGAGTGAGTGGGCTCAGTAGTTATGGTGCACGGGTTTAGTTGCCCTGTGGAATGTAGGATCTTAGTTTCCTGACCAGGGATTGAACCCGCGTCCCCTGCATTGGAAGTTGGATTCTTAACCACTGGACAACCAGGTAAATCCCATGGCCATTGTTTTAAAGTCTATTTTGTTTGATATGAGTCTTGCTACCCCTACTTTCTTGTCATTTCCATTTGCATGAAATATCTTTTTCTATCCCCTAATTTTCGATCTATGTGGATCCTTTACCCTAAAGTGGGTCTTTTGTAGGGAATATATTATTTTTTAAGTATGTTAATCTGTTACTCTATCTACTTGTTTTAGACTGATAGTCATATAGGCTGAAACACATTCTTAAAAAAAAAAATCTATATTTTCTTACACCCCTCCCCAACATTTTATGATTTTGATATCCTCTTTTATATCTTCATATTTATCCTTTTGCTCTTGATTGTAGTTATCATCACTTTTCCAATTGTGATTTTCTCTCTCCTATAGATTCTTGCTTCTTTTCTATTTAGAGAAGACTTTTCAATATTTCTTTTAGGATTGGTTTAGTATTGCTCCATTCTTTTAGTTTTTGCTTGTCTGAGAAATTCTTTATCTCTCCTCCTTTTCTAGATGATAATCTTGCTTTGTAGAGTATCCTAGGTTTCAGGTTTTTCACTTTCAGGACTTTGAATATATCTTGCCACTCCCTTCTGGCCTTCAACGTTTCTGTAGAGAAATCAGCTGATAACCTTATGGGGGTTCCTTTGTAACTAACTCTTTGATTTTTTCTTGGTGGCTTTAAAATCCTCTCTTTATCTTTAACTTTTACCATTTTAATTATAATATGTCTTGGTGAAGGTCTGTTTGGGTTCATCTTGTTTGGGACCCTATATGCTAACTGTACCTGGATATCTATTTACTTCTTTAGGTTTGGGAAGTTTTCAGCCATAATTTCTTCAAATAAATTTTCAGTCCTCTTTTCTCTTTCTTTTTCTTCTGGGATCTCTGTTATGCTTAGGTTGCCTCGATTTATATGATCCCATAGGTCTCTCATACTCCTTTCTTTCTTTCTTTTTTTAATTTGTCTTTTCATTTGTCTGCTGTTCTAATTGGGTGATTTCCATTATTCTGTCTTCCACATCACTTATTCCTTCTTCTGCATTATTTAACTTGTTATTTATTGCTTTTAGCTTGACTTTCATCTCGGCAAATTAGTTTTCTAATTTTAAGTGGCTCCTTTTTATATTTTCTTGTTCCTTGTTACAGTGATCTGTATTTCTATTGATAGCCTTTCATACTTCCTTTAGTATTTTTATTACCTCCATTTTGATCTCGGATTCTGGTAGACAGGAGAGGTCTATTTCATTGTTTGTTCTTTCAGGGGAGTTTTCTTGTTCTTTGATTGGGGGTGGTTCCTCTGCTTCTTCATTTTACTTAAATTTCTCTGACTCTGTGAGGAAAACCAGTTATCTACTGTGATCTTGAAGGGCTCTTTTAATGTGGGAACATCCCTGTGTAGCCTGCATGAATCTAATATTTTTGGTGTGAGGGTTATTCTTAGTATAGTGAATACCTTTTTTTGTAATACATGAAATTTATATTTTTTATTAAAATGTTTTTCATAAATGCAGATTAGTACATCTTTGAGAGCAACTCCTGTGAAAAACTTTAGAATTCAGTTTGTCATAAATTCAGTGTAAGTCACTATTACTATTAAGGAGTTAGGGAGGGAGTGTCACAAAACAAATGAACAACAAGATACATTAAAATAAACAATTAATTAGAAAAGTGATGTTCCAAACATGCTGATCAGTTCTCATTTGAAATGTGTCCAGCTCTGAGAGTCATGTTTTTAGAAAGATAGAGAATAATGTGAGGATATGGAGTCAAGTGAAAATGTGACACATGAAACACCTGAGGGAACGTGGAATGTTTAGCTTGTGAAAGCCTGAGGGACAAATATAATTGATATCTTCAAATGTTGAGCAGCTGTCACATGTAAGATATTTTTCTCTCCATTTTCCTCAGAAGTCTGATTAATAACATGTCATTTTATACTTAAAATGATACTTAAGCAACCCAGAATGATAACTCTAATTGGAATAAAAAAAGATTGAAAATGTTTCTGCAGTATTTCTTTAGGCTTCTATTGTTGCTTCTTCCTCTCACACCTGGGACTAGATTTAAAGCTTTCTTGTCTCCTTTGGTGTCATAATTACATTCACTTTTGGTCATAAAAAGTCTGTCAGTTAAATACTTTTCTTTGTCATATTGTTCATTTACTAAGGTACTAACTATGTTTTAAGCATCTATACTGTGTAAAATCTAAGAACAGCTGTGAGGAAATCAGAGGAGACCCTGTTGAAATAGTTTCTTCTTGTCAGAGAATGTGCCAGGGTGCTAGGTCAATATGAATGAAAATAAAATTCAGCAAATTAATTAAAAATCTGTATAAATGGTTAGGGTGGTAAAACTACTCTGCATGATAGTATAATGGTGGGTACTTGTCATTATACACTTGTCCGAATCCATACAGTGTGTAACACCAAACGTGAACCCCACTGTAAACTATGGAGTTTGGGTGGCTGTGATGTGTCAATGTAGGTTCATCAATTTTAACAAATGTACCATTGTGGTGAGGATGTGTATAATGGAGGAAACTGTGCATGTGTGGGAAAAGGGGGTTTATGGGAAATCCCTACATACCTTTCAATTTTGCTGTGAACTTAAAACTGCTCTAAAAAAATGTCTTTAAAAATCAGTATAATAAGTTATAAGTTCTCTAAATGGCTCATTTCCCAATATACTGAATTTACACACTGACCCAAAATTTATCTCTATAAACTATTTTTAAAATTTGTTACAATACATATTGATGTTCAAGAGTTTTGACAAGATTTTGAACATTTTTACAAAATTTTGCCTGGCAATTTATTATTATTTTAAGCATTTGTTATTTATAATAGTATCTATACATTTTTAAGAATTCTTAAATTGATTTCTTTAAATTATTTTTCTGGTTCATGGTCTTTTTGGTATTTTTTAAATGTTTCCACAAATTATCAAAAAGAAAATTAATATCTGTAACCAAACAATGTATTGTGTGGCTAGGCAACTTGAATCCAAACTCATGTATGTACGTATGTATATATTTATATTGAAGTATAATTGATTTACAATGTTGTGTTAATTACTGCTGTACAGCAAAGTGATTCAGTTATACATACATACATTTTTTTATAATATTTTTTCCATTATGGTTTATCATAGGATATTCAACATCGTTCTCTGTGCCATATAGTAGGACCTTTACTTATACATTTTATATATAAAAGCTTACATCTGCTAACCCCAACCTCCCATTCCATCCTTCCCCCAACCCCCTCCTCCTTGGCAACTACCAGTCTGTTCTCTATGTAAATGATTCTTTTTCTGTTTTATAGATAGGTTCATTTGTGTCATATTTTAGCTTCCACATATATGTGATATCATATGGTATTTGTCTTTTTCTTTCTGACTTACTTCACTTAGTATGATAATCTCTAGTTGCATCCATGTTGCTGCAAATGGCATTATTTCATTCTTTTTTATGGCTATGTAATACAAGCTCATTTATTAATTTACCTATTTTATTTTTTCTAAAGGCAAAATTTAGCACAAATAATAAAATAATAAAATCCTCCCCTTTTCTCTGCAGAATTAATTTAATTCTTTCCAGAGCTTATTCCTAATTTAGCATGGGGAAATGTCTTTTTAACTTTGAAATTACCTCTTGTAAAGCCTTAGTGTTTGTGAGTATCAGAGGTTAGAGGTAAGAACATGAGTTCAATCTTTTAGTTACTAGCATATTTGTAAGTTGTGACAATACTTGGGGGTAATTAAATTAAAAAAAATGAATCCTGGCTCAAAATTAACCTCTAGCAGTGTGATTTTGTTCAGAAAATAAATCCAAAGCATTAAACATTTTTCTGAAGTTTAAGTGTGTCCTTTTGAAAGATTCTGAGTACTTCATGGTTAAATGAGAGAAAATTTGTTGGCTAGCACTGTACTCTGAAATGTAGTGTCACTGCTGTCTTCATGTAAGAATGTTTAAGACATCTAGCTCCTCATGTTGCAGCCTCTCCTACCGGAAATTGGAGAGCACATTTGCATAGATACAGTTTATATAGCACTAGTTTGGTGTTCTTTGAGAAATTTTTAAGAAAATACAATTTGTTCACAATGACAGAGCTAATAAATAAGTGCATTGTATAGCATGTGTAATAAAATGTGAACTGTATAAAAATGTAAAGAATATATAGAGTGAAATGGAAACTGATTTCACAGACCATGTTTTCTTTACTAAAAAACAGGGGAAGACCTATAGCCACTGTAAGGCAACGTTCTTATGACCCAATTTTATTTTGTTTTATTTGAGTTCATGAGTTTTGCATATCACCTCATCCTGTGCTGTGTGAGTTCTATTTTTTCATACTTCTTGGTCTTATTACTAAGTCTGAGAAAGTTCATAATCTTGGCTTGTGTACTTGGTCAAATCCCAGACTTTATATAAACAATCCACCGTCAATGAATTTCCAGAAAAACCTTTACTTCTCTCCAATGATCATAGATTAGTTGAATATCAGAAAAAAAACATAATCAAAAATAAACTGATTACATTCTTTGATGCTAAATAATGTCAGCTTTTTCAACTTAAGCACTTTATTCATTAGTTTGATGAAGTGTCTGAGTCTCCTGACTCCCTTCCTCCACATTCAGTGGGTGTGGAAATGGGAAGGTGTGGTATGTCACCCAGCTTTCCCTCACCCACTAAAGTGGATTGTTTTAAAGTATACACAGACAGAATAAAAGTTTACTCTTAAAAAAGCATGCCTAAGAAATACTTTTTAAAAAATTACTTACATAAAATTACATAACATAAAATTACATAACCTGAATCCATTATTATACCTAAAAAAGGAAGATACTTCCTAATATCATCTAATATCCCTTCATGATTATGTCTCCATTTGTCTCATAAATGTCTTTTTTGATAATTGGTTCTTTCATATCAACATCAAAAAGAACTTCCTCTTTGATTTACTTTGTATATCTCCTGGTCTCTTTTAATCCGTAAAATCTCTTCATTTTTTGTCTTGCCTTTTATTTCTTATTTCTTTTACCTTAAATAATTTTCCACATTTTGGGTTTAATTATCTGTATCACTATGGTATCATTTAACATAATTCTGTATTCCCTATATTTTACATAAATTAATTAGATCAAAGGGCTTGATTAGACTCAATTTTAGTTTTTTTTTTTTTTTGCCAGGAATGCCTTATGAGGTTCAGAGTATATGGTCAACTCTCATTTTTTGATCTCTCTGCTATAAAATTCTTCATCAATTTTTTATTTAATGTTTTAGCAGCCTTTTAACATCATTGACAAGACCCATTACTTCATTAAGGGATGCAAAGTTGTGTTGTTTCAATGTTACCATTTTTTTCTGGATATATTAGGTGTGATTCTTCTATAAAAAAATTTACTCATCAACTATTTGATTACCCTTAAATACATTGGTACACGAAAGGAAGGGTAAATGCTTGATTCTTTTCTGTTATGTATTTATAAGTTTCCAGAACAATGACTTAATGCCCTAGCAACCTCGAGAGGAGTGATGAATGAAATTTTTAAAATTATTATGAACTCATGGATTTTTAACGTTTTTGAAGGGTTCATTGCATTCATTATAGTTCTTGATGTTTAAATCAAGCTGTCTTCAACTGGTAGAAACACTTTATTTGACACCCATGACCTCCCAACAGGACTCAAATAGTTTCTTTGTGCTGCTTTTTGGTATGAGAAATAGTTCCAGGCTTACATTGTATAGTTCTTATCACAGAGCAGAATCTACCATTTCTGCAAGAGGTCTTGGCTTACTTTACTATGTAGTGCTATTTAGATACCACAGTCTTGGTTGTTTATATCTGGTTTGGCCAGTTTGGCCATTGCTTCTAGGCCTTTTCAGCTTAACAGCCAGAAAATACATATTTTTAAGAGAGAAAATAAACACCCCAAGAGTTTATATTCTGGTTGCAATTAAAATTTGAAAATATGAAGTTTTTACTAAAATTCTTTATCCTTAAATTTTTTTATCTTTGTTCTCAAAATTGTATTTTCCAAAGATATTAATACAGTTACTTATTTTCTACTTATCCTCAATGTATTTATCTAACATATCTGTCTACATGCAAATCTTCAAAGTAATAATGCCAATATTTTTACTATGAACATGGTCACTAAATACTGTTTGAGATTTCTTTTCAGTTCTTTTTAATTCTGATATATCCCAGTAAGGATGACCTTAAGATTACTGTGTTATAAGGTCATTAAAAAAAATATTGCATGGTTAAGCCATCAAATTGATATATAATTTAGTTTAGTTTTATTTTGCTTTCCACTTAAAGGGATTATTTTATTAATTTATATTTTATTTTATAAGTATGCAAAATAGTTAGAAGGCTCTAAATTCCAATCTGTAAAACAAGATATATTCAGAGAAGTATACATTCAATTTCTTCCTCCTTATGTCTCTCTTCTTCCACTCTGTATGTGATAATTTTCATTAGTTTTTTGTTTCTACTTACATTTTTAAAATATAAGCATCTGTTGTGTTTATATATATATGTATAGATGCATATATATCTAACTTCTTTTATATATACCTTTTACGCCATTCATAAATACAAGGTAGTATAGTGATCACTTCATTTTGCAAAAAAGATGAAAAGATTTTTAGAGATTAATCTGTAATCATGTATAAAGATTTTCCTCATTTTTTAAGAGATATATAGTACTCCCTTCCATGGATGTATCATAGTTTATTCAACAAGTCCCTTACAAATGGACATTTTGATTACTTCCATTTTTTGTTTGTTTTGACAAATAGGACAACAGTAAATCACCTTGTGCATATGACGTTTTAGTATTTCTAGGGTATCTTTGGAAGAGATTCCTAAAGAAGGGATTTCTGTATAAAGAGACAAATCAGTAACTATATTTTTAGATATTACCAAATTCCTTTTTATATATGTTGTGCAACTGTGTATTTCTACCAGCAGTATAGGAGTGTATGTTCCTCTATAACATCATCAAGAGAATGTATCACTCACATTTTAATATTGTACTTTTCTTAAAGGGAACATTCATTTTCATTATATCTAGAGTTGAGAAGGAATCCTCCCATTAGACAAAATATATATCAGGGCACTTTTCCTGGAACAACTTTAAATAAGCCTGTTGAATTTAGATGTTCAATAGGTATAGGACTTTTGACAATAATACTTAATTTTGAAAGGAGCTTATCTAATTACTTTTCTGAAGGTCTTAAAATTTAAAGGAAATTTTTAGGAATGGATACATCTACATGACAGCCTTGATCTAGCATGAAGTCCATATCCGTTACTATACTCTAAGGTCATTGGGTATTTTAGGTTAACTACCTAGTTACATCTGTTTAAAGAGATAATCAGGAAATGGCTTTTTCCAATGAGTGAGCATGTACAAGAGGCCTGCAGAATTGTCATATTGTTTTTTTGAATATTATCTTTGGACATTACTGGTGCCCTCATCACTGTAAGGTATACATGTTAGGCTTTACTCATCTCTATCATGACCTGTTCCCTAGGAAGCATCACAGGACAAAAAGTCACTGGAGAGTTAAAGAGTGTAGATGAGGGCAGTTCACCACCACAATGCACCTGTCAGAAGTCCAGCTGGCTCACATATAACTGAACATAAGACTGATTGGCTCTGTGCCCAGAGAAACCAGTGTATCCTGAAGGGTGCCATATTGACAATTATGGATATGCAAACTTGTTCACACATTCAAGGTTAAGAGCAACTTATTCTGAGCTCATATCTTTATGCAATTCATTCGATGGCACATGAGGTCATTTTGGAGCCTAGTCTCTAGAGGCAAGAATTGCTGCTGCAACTCACTTGTTCTAAATTATGGTTGCTGTTCAAATAGTTTAAAAATAATCCTTCGTGGTTTTTGACTAGCCTTTTAAATGATTACTCAGGGAAAATTGAGAAATAATGTAAATTAACATCTAAGTAATAAAGTATAAATGTATTGATCAAAGCTTGGGTTTGACAATGATGGATGATTTCTGCTGAAAACAAAGTGTCTATTTGATAATGATGTGTCATCAAATAGCATAATAGCATGAGACTAAATAATTAAAATTGTCCTCCTGTAAATCTTGTAAGGGGGTTCCCAACAAAGTAATTAACTATTTTCTGGACTTCTTATTAAAGATAAACTACCATATGTACTATGGTGTTTTGTAATTTTTTACAGTCACTCTAGACAGAATCTTTATTCTGTTTCTTTATGATACAGTCTTATGTCTTATTCATGTGAGGATCACATAATCAGTTCCTTTTTTTGGTAACAGAACATAATTTCCTTTTATATTATCTTTTGTCTCACAAACTTCTTGCACTTTGAGACATTGTCAAGTAGATTTATTGAGTGCATAAATTATTTTTTGAAAGAAAAAGACAGATATTATTAGAAATATTTAGGTCGTATTATGTCAGTAAAATCATATATTTTCTATGTCTATACAAGCAAATGCGTTTTCAACCATTTCTCAGATAACATAGGGGGAAATATTTCTTGAATTAATTGTTGGAATTATGCCTAACTTTTCCATATCAGTTGTCAACTTAGGTAATACTATGTTGATAATAACATTATGGGATAAATGAGTTTGAATGAAATTTTTTAATGTCTTAATTTTATTTTTCAATATCTTGTCATTATTTAAGGGTATTCTGTTCTTTTTCTATCAGCAACAATAATATCTAAGATGACTCATATTCTTTTGATTTATGTCGCTTCTTATAATGGCCTTAACCCATAAATTTTCTTCAGTTCATTTGAGTTTTTATGAATCTTTATTAGGTAAAACTCTATTCCTACTTCTGTTTATCTATGGATTCCTTAAATTTGCCTTACCATCATCTCTATATGTCCAATTTACGCTCTTTGTTCATTTGCTACTGGTTGTGAAGCTGCTACCTGCTATTGATTTCAAACGAATCCTTGATTATTCACTAAATCTTGTGGAACACCTACGTCTGGTAAACACTTAGAAAAAGTATGTGCAAACTCCAAACTGAAGATACTTTCAAATAACCAACAAAATACAAAAGGAAAGAGCATTATTGTGAGTATATATCAAAATATCTAAGTATTTCTATTTTTATTCTTCTTAAGCTGGTAGAACCATATTTAACCAAACTTATTTTAATTTTGCCTTGAGCATAGGCATTCAGTTTAGGAGAATTAATCTGCTTGTTTCTATTCTAGCATCAATTGTTTCTCACTTCCTAAAATTTGACTGATTTTTCTTTTCTTTATTCTTTTCTTTATTTGATTCTTGTTGTCTTTTAAAAATGCATTTCTCTAAACCAAACTTCTCAGTTTGGTTAAAATGAGTTAATCCATCTCATTTTCTTTTCATTTTACTTTTTGTCAACATTTAGATACTTTTAAGCCAACTTTAGTAATTTTGCATTGCTTTTAAGAGTTTAAAAAATTTCTTTTATAAATGAGGTGTGTATCTTGAACCCAATTACATATTTCTGCTTTTTACTTCCCATGTTTTTAACTAACCATAAATGGGTCAAACATACTAATTTACTACACTAAGTTATAAAGTATTGTTGACAGAGTGAGAAGCTCTATTTAAAATGTATCTCAGGTAAAATATTGAGATGAAGTGTGTAAAATATTCATATGAGGGAGTTCATACACTATCTTTAATTTTTTGAACTAAAAATATATACATATATGACACTATTTTTTTTAAGTCAGTTAATGTGATAAATTGAAGGACTACCCCAAACTGTTCACCCCTACGTGAATCCACATACGTATCATTGCCTTAATTGTGGGCTGTTTTATTTCCTTACTCTTTGACTTTTCACTTTAGCCAGTTGCATGAGCCAGAAATGACATTGT
Organism: Monodon monoceros; assembly: GCF_005190385.1. Lineage (NCBI taxonomy): Eukaryota > Metazoa > Chordata > Mammalia > Artiodactyla > Monodontidae > Monodon > Monodon monoceros. The sequence goes on along the minus strand of NW_021703777.1, from coordinate 130,377,430 downwards.
GGTGGTGTGAAGCCTAGGGCTAAAGAGGCCTCATGTGTTTCTTCTTTTTCTCTTGTGTCTTTCCCATTGACATGAAAACAACATACCCTGGCTAGCCTGTTGGCACAACGTAGACCCACATTATGATGAGTGAGCATGTGACCTTGATATTCCCTTGTCCTACCATGTACCACATCATACAGAAGTCACCAGACTAATAGAATATTGGATTGGACTTAAGGCATTCTAAAGCATCAGCTTGGGCCTGAAACCCTGAAGGATTTCAAGACTTTTTGAGCCAATGGCTATCATATGGTGCTGTGTTGCTTTAGATAGAATACATGTATCTCTGAACCAGAGCGTGGTAGAAGTACCCACTTGGGGAATTTCTGCTTCCTGTTTTCACAATTGTAATCTCTGCTGGACTAGAGGTCCAGGTTTCTGTGGAGGAATAATTCTAATAATAGGCAGAAGAAAGATTCCACTAAAACAAAAGCTGAGGCTGCCACTTGATCATTTGAGTTCTTCATTCCAGTAGACCAGTAGACAAAGAAAGGGGCCACTAAAATGTTCAGTCTCATTAATACTGATCATCATGAGATGGTAGTTCTTACTACAGTATGAGATGACAGAAATACGATGTCTAGGACTTGAAATGTACTCTGAATCCATTTATTGTTTCCATGATCATAACCATGATTGGGCAATTGCACCAACCATGCCTAGAAATGGCATGATAGTCAGAGGTTCAGATCCCTTTGGGAACATAGATTTGGGATACTTCACATGGTAAGAAATACAGATCAGCAAATATTCATATCCAGAATGAAGAGCATCAAAATATTTGACAGAGGGGGCTTCCCTGGTGGCGCAGTGGTTGAGAGTCTGCCTGCCGATGCAGGGGACACGGGTTCGTGCCCCGGTCCAGGAAGATCCCACATGCTGCAGAGCGGCTAGGCCCGTGAGCCATGGCCACTGAGCCGGCGCGTCCGGAGCCTGTGCTCCGCAATGGGAGAGGCCACAGCAGTGAGAGGCCCGCGCAACGCAAAAAAAAAAGAAAAAAAATTTGACAGAGGAGAAAAGTGATGAATATTAATTATTTCCTCAGTGTTAACTACTACACCTAGCTTGATACACCAACTCTCTTGTCTTTTCTTCAGATATTGTTGCGACTGCTCACTACCTTCAAGAAACATTCACAGCTTCTATGGTTCTAAAGTGGTATAGATCTGAACTGTGAATGGGTCAGCAACAGACACAACCAATGTCCCATCCCCTCGCTTTTCCCATTGCTGTGCATGTAGCCCAGACCTCCGAGTGCCAGAACTTGGATCTGTATGTCTGAAGGCTCTCTGCTCCCTCAGATCTGCTCTCCCTGTGAACACTGCACAACAGAAGCGTCAGCAATGTAAAGTCCCTTCCAGAAGGGCCGTCAGTCAAGGATGGACAGCACAGAAACACCCCAGATCTTTTGCGTCTAAGTGGCATTACAATGAGGCATGTATACTACACTGGCTTCCAAACTGCCCCAGTAGGAATAAACTCAGATTTCCCACAGTAGTAACTTACTTGAAAATATGCCTTTATCTGACAGCCTTCCATCTTTTCTGACTCCTGCTTCCCTATTTTGTTTCCTGGGATCATCTACCAAATAAAACCACTTCTACTCAAAACCTCACAATTGTTAGGATGGCTGTTATTAAAAAAAAAAAAAATTGTTGGCAAAGATGTGGAGTAAAGGTAATCCTTGTGCACTGTTGGTTGGAATGTAAATTGATGCAAGAACTAAAGAGTATGGTGACTCCTCAAAAAAATTAAAAGTAATACTATCATATAATCTAGCAGTTCCATTTATGGTATAAATAAAAAGAAAATAAAATTAGGATCTCAAAGAGATATCTGCACTCCCATGTTCATTGCAGCATTATTCACAATAGCCAAAGACATGGATGTAACCTAAATCTCCATTGACCAATAAATGGGTAAAAAAATTATGGTATATACAATTAAATATTATTCAACCTTAAAAAAAAAGGTGGAAATTCTGCCATTTGAAACAACATAAATGAGTCTGGAGGACATTATGCTATGTGAATAAGCCAGACACAGAAGGGCAAATACTGCATGATACCACTTGTATGAGAAATCTAAAATATTCAAATTCATAGAAGCAGAATGTGGAATGGTGGTTTCCAGGGACTGGAGGGAGAGGGAAATAAGGAGGTATTAGAAAAATGGTACAAAGTTTCAGTTGCCCAAGATAACTAGGTCCTAGAAATCTACTGTACAGCATAGTGTCTGTAGTTAACAATATGGTATTGTATACTTAAAACATTGTTAGGAAGGTGAATCTTAAGTGTTTTTATGAGAAAGCTAATAATAAATAGACAAGGCAGGAGGAAACTTTTGGAGGTAATGGATATGTTTATGGCATACATTGTGGTGTTGGTTTCATGGGTGTATACTTTTCTCCAAACTCATCAGTTGTAGACATTAAATACCACAGCTTATCATATGTCAATCATACATCATAAAATGGTTTAAAAAAGAAACTTTACTCTTAAAAATACTCTCCAGTTTAGAACAAAGTAAAACAAAGGAAAAACCTGTGTTACTTAGTACATCATTTTAACATAGATGTGTGTGTATAATTTCATATTATATTCCTTCAAAAACTGTAAAATAGATACCCTAATATTTACTGGACAGATAAAGAAACTAACTCTAAGTTACAAACTTAACTACATCATGCAGTGTGATAAGTTAAGAGCTATATTTAGAAATAAGTTTCTCTGATTCTTGCTATAGTTTCTGTCAATTGTGTTTTTCCTCTTTGTCAATTCATCTGCTAATAAAAAAGCTCAGTGCTCACCCAAGAACATTCACTTTGAACTCTTGAGAGATAGTATGTGCCATATGTATCATAAACATTTCCAATCATACCAAAGCTGTTCTGAGTAGAGAAGAAATTTCACTTGTATTATTTGAGAACGAAATCATTTCTGTGTTTAACAGAGGTATAGGTTGAGATTTCTATGGACCTTAGTACATGAAGGAATAAAGTTATTACAATACTCAAATTAGTACCTTGAACAGAGACTCCAACGGGGGAAAACAATCAAGAAAAATAATAATTATGTCTTATATTTACAAAGAATTGTATACTAGTAGATATTTCCACTCAGTATCTCGAGACTCACAGTAACACTTTATGGCCATCTTTTATAATAAGGAATTCAGATTCTGAACTGTTTAAGTGGATTGTTCACTATTAAATGCATTAAGTTCTAAGGTCAAAACTACTAATTAAGTTATAATTAAAACAACACTATGTGTAAATAAAGCATGAATTAGAGGTGACCTTATGCCTTCATATTGAACTCCCACCTCTCCACCTACTCTTTTCCTCTATTAGAAAGTCTTTTGAAAAAGATCAAATAGCTTAGCATAGAAAAGTAAAAAAAGCTTGTTTGCGGTATTGAATTAACACTAATACTACTCCCATTTATATTGCAAACACTTCTCTACATGGGAGTAGATACAGGAAAGTAAGAATTATCCTGTATTCTCATAATCAGTTTCCAAAAGAGAATGAAAGGGGAATCTCATGCCAGCTGCTATGAGTGAAACATATCTACAAAAGAAAAAATTAGTAAATTTCAACTCAGTAGAATGCAGCAGTTCTACTGTTTACTAGTAATTGACCACTTATCCTAAAACCCATACAATGAACTATTATTAATTTTTAACTTTTTTCTGATTGAATTCATCATATTGACTGACATTTAGCATCACTTTCTGAAAAGCCAATGCAACTTATGTAAATGATTAATAAAAATATTTCATCAACAAGCAATTTAATTTTTGAAATCACAAGTGATAATTAGGTAACAATTAGATAACTAAAATAAACTAAGTACAGTACCAAATTTAAAGCAGGAAAAGAATCAGTATATATGGCATCAGAAATTGTAGATAATTCTGTCTGTTAAGCATTTTTTGTCCCTGAAATAATCTTCAATATCCATGAATTATCTATTAAAATTATAAAATAAATTACAATAAAATTAAACATTTTAATCCAGTATTTTATCAAATGAATTCCATTTGTTTCAATTATGAAATTTTTTTAAAAATCCTTTTTTTAAAAGCTGGGACTATTAAAATATTTAATTTACTCTTTATTCATACTTGAAACGATGCTTATATCAGTTATAAACTAATTTAATTACAAGATAGCTATTAACTTCAGAAAATAGATCACTTACCTCTTCCGTAATTTTAGCTTTGAAATTCAACAAGAAAATGTTGCATTATTCAACTTTTCTAATTAACAGAAGGAAAATTGTATAAATAATTTAAGAATTTGTGGATTTGCAATAATTTTCCATTTAAGAGAATTTTTGTATATGTATATTTTAAATTCAAATGCCATTTGCAACTGTTTTTTTTCTTTTAATAAATGACATTATCCTTCTTATACATGTGCACAACTAAATAGCATATTTTTGCAGTTCAGTAGGTAACATTGTGCCTCCACAATGTTCCTGACTACATTTCTATATCCTAACGTCTTTATATCCATAGCAATGAATTTTCTAAACTTGAAACTGCAATCATTAGGCCTTCTCTTTGATGCGCTTTTCTAATAATGGGTTAAAAAAAATTAAGTTAGAGAATAATAGCTAGAAATAGTGTTTGAGTGAAATACTATGTATCTGTTGAGTGTAGTTTCCATAAACTTCATTTTGTTTTCATAAGAAATAGACTTCCACATCAGAACTAAGTTTGAATTTTATCCTTGCTGCTTGCTCAGTAGCAGTTTGGAGCTAGCTCCTTAAAACTCTTTTAGCCTCACTCTTCTTTTGGAAGGTAAACGATCATAACATCTAGTTCATAGGGGTTTTTTTTTTAATAATTAAACAAAATAAATTGTGAAAAGCACCTTCACAGTGTTGAGCTGAAAAAAATGTTTATTCTGCATCTTATTTCATAGGGTTTAAAGAGATATTAATAATTGATTTGACTTTTACATATTCCTTTTATTTCTCTCTCTTTAAACTTACCTAAAAAGAGAAAATATAGACATTTTGAAGATGGATATGGTAGATAAGGTATATTGAACAAATATTATATCAAAACTACAGAAAATCTGTTGAAACAGAACAAATCATAGGAAGTTCTAACAGAAGTGGGGGAGAGGTTAAAATACGAAAATGACTTATTTAATTTGTAGATTTGTGAATGAGTAATAAAACATTTCTAAAGTTTGAAGTTGGCATCATGGAAATAATTATACCTTTTGTCTCTTAGAGTCAAAATACAGCCTAGGAAACAGATCAGTTTAAAATTTCAGTATTCTAACTAAAATCCACAGAAGAAATTACTCTCACTGATCAGTACAAAGATACACTTGGTTTCTCCTGAATGACTTAAATTTTTTCACCTGATCAACACCATGACTAACCCAAAACCTAGAAAGAGACAGGGGCCTATAGGAAGAAAGAAGACCCTAGCATTTGTTTGCCTAGGACAGAAGCTACAGACCACAATGTAAACTAGTAAAAAGAATAAACTAGACTGTCTTTTCTCCATTGTATACTCTTGCTTCCTTTGTTGAAGATTAATTGACCAAATGTGTGTGGGTTTATTTCTGGGCTCTCTATTCTGTTCCAGTGATCCATATGTCTGTCTTTGTGCCAATACCATGCTGCTTTGATTACTGTAACTTTGAAGTATTGTCTGAAGTCTGGGAGTGTTATGACTCCTGCTTTGTTCTTTTTCCTCAGGATTGCTTGGGCAATTCTGGGTCTTTTGTGATTCCATATAAATATTAGGATTGTTTGTTGTAGTTCTGTGAAAAATGTCATGGGTAATTTGATAAAGATCACATTAAATCTGTAGATTGCTTTGGGTAGTAAGGCCATTTTAACAATATTAATTCTTCCAATCCAAGAGTATCTTGGGTATCTTTCCATTTCTTTGAATCATCGTCAATTTTCTTTATCAGTGTTTTATAGTTCTCAGCATATAAGCCTTTCACCTCCTTCATCAGATTTATTCCTAAGTATTTTAATTTTTTGATGCTATTTTAAAAAGGATTTTATTTTTTTACTTTCCCTTTATGATATTTCATTGTTAGTGCAAAAAAAGCAATTGATTTCTGTATGTTAATCTTGTATCCTTCTACCCTGCTGAATTTGTTCATCAGTTCTAGTTTTTTTTTTTTTTGAAGGTGTTGGGGGTAGGAGTTTATTAATTAATTTATTTATTTTTGCTGTGTTGGGTCTTCGTTTCTGTGCAAGGGCTTTCTCTAGTTGTGGCAAGTGGGGGCCACTCTTCTTCGTGGTGTGCGGGCCTCTCACTATCGTGGCCTCTCTTGTTGCGGAGCAACGCACAGGCTCCAGACGCACAGGCTCAGTAGTTGTGGCTCACGGGCCTAGTTGCTCTGCAGCATGTGGGATCCTCCCAGACCAGGGCTCGAACCTGTGTCCCCTGCATTAGCAGGCAGATTCTCAACCACTGCGCCACCAGGGAAGCCCAGTTCTAGTAGTTTTTGTGTGGAGTCTTACAATGGAGAAAACACAGTCTCTTCAGCAAGTAGTGTTGGGAAAGCTGGACAGTTGCATGTAAATCAATGAAGTTAGAACCCTCACACCATACACAAAAATATACTCAAGATAGCTTAAAGACTTAAACATAATACACGACACTGTAAAACTCCTGAAAGAGAACAGAGGCAAAACATTCTCTGACATAAATTGTACAAATGTTTTCTTAGGTCAGTCTCCCAAGATAATAGAAATTAAAGCAAAAATAAACAAATGGGACCTAATCAAACTTATAAGCTTTTTGCACAGCAAACGAAACCATAAAAAAAAAGAAAAGAAAAGAAAAGAAAAGCTACAGACTGGGAGAAAACATTTGCAAATGATATGAACAACAAGGGCTTAATTTCCAAAATATACAAACAGCTCCTACAACTCAATAACAAAAATACAAACAACCCAATCATGGTATGGGCAGAAGACCTAAATACACCTTTCTCCAAAAAAGACATACAGATGTACATGTGCCAATAAGCACATGAAAAGATGCTCAACATTGCTAGTTATTAGAGAAATGGAAATCAAAACTGCAGTGAGGGGCTTCCTTGGTGGCGCAGCGGTTGAGAGTCTGCCTGCCGATGCAGGGGACACGGGTTCGTGCCCTGGTCCGGAAGGATCCCACATGCCGCAGAGCGGCTGGGCCCATGAGCCACGGCCGCTGGGCCTGCGCTTCTGGAGCCTGTGCTCCGCAACGGGAGAGGCCACAACAGTGAGAGGCCCGCATACCGCAAAAAAAAAAAACAACAAAAACTGCAGTGGGGGATCACCACACACCAGTCAGAATGGCCATCATTAAAATGTTTAAGAATAACAAATGCTAGAGAGGAAGTACAGAAAAGGGAACCTTCCCACACTGTTGGTGGGAATGCAAACAGGTACAGCCACTATGGAAAACATTACGGAAGTTCTTTAAAAAACTAAAAATGGAGTTGCCATATGATCTAGCAATCCCACTTCCAGACATACATCTGGAGAAAACTCTAATTCGAAAAGATACATGCAGCCCAATGTTCATAGCAGAACTATTTACAGTAGCCAAGACATGGAAACAACCTAAATGTCCATGGACAGATGAATGGGTAAAGAAGCTGGTGTATATATGCACAATGGAATACTACTCAGCTGTAAAAAAGAACGAAATAATGCCGTTTGCAACAACATAGATGGACCTAGAGATGATCATACTAAGTGAAGTAAGTCAGACTAAGACAGATACCATATGATATCACTTTTATGTGGAATCTAAAATACGACACAAATGAACTTATTTACAAAACAGAAACAGACTCACACCAAAGAAAACAAACTTATGGTTACCAAAGGGGAAAAGGGGTGGGGGAGAGATAAATTAGGAGTTTGGGACTAACAAACTACTATATATAAATTAGATAAACAAGAAGGTCCTACTGTATATCATAGGGAACTATAGTCAGTATCCTCTAATAAGCCATAATGTAAAAGAATATAAAAAATAATATATATATGTATAACTGAATCATTTTGCTGTACACCAGAAACTAACATAACATTGTAAATCAACTATACTTCAATAAAACAAAAAAACAAAAAAGCCAACACTCCCTAGAAAAGGAAAAAAAATCAAAAAAGGAGAATAAACCAGATATTTTTAGTGAATTGATTAAATTTGACTGCGACCTGGTGTGAGAGTGTAGCTGTGAAGGATTGTAAATGTACTAAGAAGTTAAGATCCTCTTGCAAGCTTTTTCTCCAGGAACCTCCATCAGGAGTCCCCAGGGAAAATCAGAAAGAATTCTGATAAATCTCAGTTGTGGGTCTAGCTGGGTGAGAAGAACAATGGTCACTGCTAAAAAACACCCAGACTTATATTCTCTATAATGTTTACATATGTGTCTGTTCTTGGTATATATTGATTGATTTTGTCCTTATTTGGGGACGGTTTTCCTACTTTTTTTGGCTAGCCTTGGAACACTTGATTCAATGCCAGGAACTGAGAATTTTACCTTGTTGCATGCTGGATATTTTTGTACTTGGATCAATATTCTTGTGCTTTCTTTCTGGAGCATATAGAAGTTACTTGGTAAAAGCTTGATCCTTTCATGTCTTACTTTTAAGATTTAGTGGGCAGGTCCAGAGCAGTGCTCAGTCTTGGATTACCTATTTTCCCACTGTTGAGGCAAGGTGGTCTGTAATCTCTGCACGTTTTCCCTTGAATCCTGGGGTTTCCCGATTTTATTGGTGGAATAGGAATTATTACCAGTGTTGTGTATGTGTCCCAGGTACTGTTGACTCCAGTCTTTTATGTGGTGCTTCTCTTGGCTTCCTTTTGTTGTTTCCAAATAGCCTTGTTCAGCTGAATACTCTCGGGCAACCTCTGCAGATCCTTGTGTCCCTCTCTGTGTGCAAGTCTCTCCTCTATCATTTTTGTCCTGCAAACTCCAGTCTTCTTGTTCCCTCCCAACTCTCAGCTCCATCTCAGCTCAAGAAGTTGGTCACTTTTCTTTGGTTTGTCTTCCCTGTGCAACAGACTTGAAACTCTCTCAAGGCAATAAACTTGGCTATTTGTAGGGAATCACCTCATTTGTTTCCCGTTTCTCAGGGATCATTATCCTTTGTTGTCTGATTTCCAGGATCTTGAAAAGCATAGTTTCATTATTTTGTTCATTTTTGTTGTTATTTTCAGGTGGGAGGGTCAGTCCAGATCCTGTTAATCCATCTTGGTCAGAAGCAGATAGCTCCATCATTATTACTATTATTCTCTTGGAATGAAATAATCTTCAGAGGAACCAGTACACAAAATAGCAGAATTTGAGAAGCTTATACATGAAAAGATATAGAGATATTTACACATAAAATGGTAAACCCAGTATACTTACAACAATCCAGATTGGTAACATAAGGCACAAATTACAATGTAGAAGAATGAAAGAACAATACCAAAAAAAATTATGCAGAGCCTAGGCTATTCTGAGGCAGCTTTGACCAGACAGAGCCCTCTCTATACTTTATAGTTCCAGGACTTGTGACATAAAATAAATAGAGACACAAACGGTGCAGTGAGGTACTGCTATGGTTTGGTTCTTTCTTTCTGTACTCATCTTGACTATCTTGTAACCTCCTCACCTAGACAAGCTTATGCTTTTTCCATTTCTCCCACGTAAGTAAAGTAATGTGACTGTATCCCTAATTTTTGTTGTTCATCATCTAGACGTGACTCCTTGGATTCCTGAAAGTTGGCATGTCAGAGTTTTCCTGGGACCACAATTTATCTATATATTAGGATAGTGAAGTTATTCCTTGAAAATACAGCTTGTTTCTACCATTTGGGGGTCTCAGTTGATAGACTGTCTTGCACTCCTGGAATCTCTATGCCTTTATATGATTTTTCTGTGTTCTTGTATACGCTACACTTAAATAAGCAGGTTTAAAACATTTCAAGACTGGCCTATCCAAGTTTGTCCCACCTCCAGCAATTAATCGTTCCATTTCGTACTAAATTTTGAATTGAATATATCAAGGACAGTTGCTTTTTACAATGAATTTGCTGTACTTATACATGCATGTGCATATGTGTATGTGTCTGTGTTTCAAGCTACAGACATTTAAATAGGCTTACCAATGTGTATTATTGTGACAGAAACTGAAAGATACAACTACTGTTTCTGCATGTTGTCATGCAAATTTACACAGCCAAAATTGAAGATATCTTCAGAATTATTACCACTATTTAGCAGACATTCTTAAGGCTATATTTGCTGTGCTCTTTAAAATAAAGTATTTAGAATTATTTATATCCCTAGTCTCAACTTACCTTCTTTATAAGCTCAATATTACTGCATTAGTTTTATTTATAATAGCAATAAGCCATCAACCAAACATTGTGTGAGATGAACTTTGTTTCATACAAGGATAACAAATACCTGCCTTACTGCAACTTATAGTCTACTGCCATTGATCACTTCAGTTACTCCCAGAGTTATATAACTCCCATAGCAATAGCTTTATCTAGCATATCCAGTTTTTTACCCACATTATTCCATAGTCCCATATTTTAGGAACGTGTGTTCTATTTACTAGTCTACATCTCCTTTTTATATTCACATTCAATTGCACACAAACACACACAGGGAATATAAATTTAAGGTAAAATATTATATCATTCAGTATGTTTTTCTAGTTCACCCAGACCCAACAATCAGTCTCTTGGCATCTGCATATAACCACTTTATGCTTATTATCTTATTTTATTCAACAGTAATTACTTAGAGTACTTTATTCTTCTCCAATTCCTACTCTATACCCATATCTCTATACCCATCTCTTTGTGTGTCAGTTTTCTTAAAGAGACCTTAAGAAACTTTGGAGAGAACTAGAGAGAACATATATTGATTCCTTAATATGTGTTGGTATTTTACATACATTATTAAGAAAAATCTTCTAACTTCCCTATGACTTAAAAGTTTTTTGCACAATTTTACTATTGATAAAACTTCGGTTCAGAAAGATTGCTTTCAAAGTTGAAATATGTAGCATTGTCAGGATTTAGTTCCAGTTATTTCTGAATCAAATATATGTCTATTGGTCCTCATAATGTCAGCCAGGTTTTATTACAGCACCTCCATACATGTATTTTATTGAATATCTATCCTCTCCATGTTTTCTCTCTTATCACTTCATTCAGTTTTTAATCTTTGTGTTCATTTCCAGTCCAATCACATTGTTTAGTTCTTTGCTCAAAATCACTTAGAATATTTGGCACACGTATGGTGGGGGTTAAATGTTTATCTATGGTCATTTATTTTAGGAAATGCATGCTTATTATTTTCTTTTAATAACTGAAATGAATTCAAGCTTTGCGATTGCCAGGCTAACGAATAAGCAACCATATGTAATACTAGCAGAAGGAGCTGCCTGAAATAGAGGAAAAGAAGGAATCTATATTTTTTTAAATCCATAGGACATGTTGGAGTTACTGAGCATTTTCAGTAAATAGCCCCCCTCTCAATTGTCCAAGTTCTGAGAAGAGTGATAATGAGAAACAAAAATATTCCATTATAACTTCTAAAGTATAGGTTGGGAGACATAGATTATATATAAAACCAATAATAAGCTTCTTAATATCAAACATCAAAATTAATAGTGACCCAGTCACAGCAGCACAGAGGAGACCTATCCCTAAATGAGCAATAGAGAATGGATTATCTCTGTAGACTTGCTTACTATCAAGATGAAGGGCAGAGATGAGCAAAGCTTGCCTGGTTAATTATTTCCAAATTTGCCAGTCATGTAAATTACTCCACCTCCTGTGAGCAGAGTGAATAAAGAGGTAGAAAGAAGCTAGGAATTAAGGTAATTAAAAACACTTCTCATAGAGTAAAACACCACACAGAGAAGAACTTTTCTCTAAAACACTTTATATGCTTAGTTAATATTTATGATCATTGACTGAAAGGAAAACATATGGAAACAAGTTCATTCTGTATTTAAGAGTGATGATCATTAACCACATTTTACTGAAGCAAAGACTTGCATTTCCAAAGATTGTAATACTCATCAGGGATACATACATAAAATGTGAAATTTTAGAGGATAGAACTATTTGATATTCCTAAATATGCTTCCACATTAATGTCAAATAGACGAGTTGAAAGATAGGGAAACCATTCTCTGTGCATCTGCCAAGCAATTTCAGACAATTTGACTGATTTTTTTTTTTTTTTTTTTTAGGTAGTAAGTTCTGAAAACAGAAACTGTTGAAAGCTATCTGACCTGAATTTATTCCACAAAATTTTATTCCCTTCTAAAACTGTGCCTGTGATTTATTCTCTGTCACTGCTGTATCTACACTAATGCACCATTATGCATAGTGGATGTTTCGGATGTATAACCATCACTCTTCCTGAAGCCAGAACTTTATGATTACGTCAGGCATTGTCTGGCATAATCTATTTAGCTAGTTGATTTTACCTCCGTAGTTTCTGATTAATCTGGAGTAATTACTTAAATATTTACTCTTCTATGTTTAAATTTTGCTAGAACAAAGAGATTATGCATGCAGGAAGTGTGCAAGGAGGTTGAAGATAACAAATGATACATTGAGCACAGCCTAATGTGGCTTTACTGGAATAGAAACAGTGGTAATAAATCACCTGCCAATGTTGATAATAAAATACTGCATTGGCCTCCATCAGCCACAAGAGAAAGGTTAAATGTTATTTCTCACAATAACCATGTGGTCTTCATAGCTGACACCTCCAATATTAAATCCCATCATTATTTTCTATAGAAAACGTTTGGTCTTTATTCCTAATGGAGAATTTTTGTAAAGAACTACTTTGCAAATATCTAATATCCTTGAAATACCTTCATTCATTTTATGGTTATTTTACTCTATAAAAGTATCTCTTCTCTTTAGTATAAAACTACTTTTATGTAATGGGTAGCTTTGGGAGGTTGAAATTCATTCTGGTCAACTGTAAGCGACCTTTTAATGATTGGATTCATGTGAACTCAGTGTTGGTGTAGGTTGCAAATTGAAATATTATCCCTGAATAAGCTCAGTGATTTATTTTCTAGTTTATTTATTAAATCAAATCTCAATTTTTGTCCATATTGCATTCTAAATTACTCTTATTTCAACACCAACGTCATCTCTTGACCCGTCTATACAACAATTATTTCCTTAATATGCTTTCTGTAATGAATTAATTTTTACAGAGTGGGTTTGAAATGAATGTTAGTCTGAAAGGGAAGGCATGAAATGTATTTTAGGCAATGTACACATGAGGCTTATATTTATCAAGGTATTGATATATATATATATATACACACACACACACACACACACAAGCTTATATCAGTGAAGATATTGACGTATGTACATACAGCTAAATGATAGCAAATACTTCCAGCTGTGGACACAAATGAAATCACACTATTCACGACCCCAGGTACACTGGCACCGCCTCTACTACCTATGGCTTATTGCTCACTCTTATTTCTGAAAGACATCAAATTGGAAATCTGTTTGTACTTACAAAATAGTTTTTCAGCTATAATGGCCTTAAGCCTTTCTTCCTGTGCTTCTTCTATTCAAGAGACTGTTTTAAAGGAAAGCTCCTTTCAGTGCTCATCCAGAGAACAGCAAGGTTCATTGAAATCGTTTTATCTCCTAACATTCCCCAAACAACCAACCTTCAAAGTGTCAGTGCAGTCATGTATAATGTGCAGAAGTAGAGAGAATTCCTTCCTGCATAACTCATTGCAGAGAATTGTTAACTGGGCATAGCAGCATTGCATGTGACCAGTTACACACTTACTCATAGCCCTTCACCAAAACTAGCAATGATTTTCTTAATAACTCAACCCAAGACCTTCCTCTGAAATGGCACATTTCTCAATAAAACCCTCTTCTATTCATATATGATTTTAAACCTTTACATATAGTGTTTCTGAACTTGGAGCTACAGAGTTGTTCAGGCAACCTAACTTAAGAACACAATCTTTGCTTTCCACTACAGGATTGTGAACAACTTAAGAGCAAGTGCTGTTATCTTTCTTTCTCACAGTTGTATCCCCAGAACAATTCCTGGCATACAATAGGTTATATTGCCAGGGTTGTTCCTGGCAAAAGTCTTTGCTTCTGTTTGTTTCCTGGACTGAAAATGGGAAATATCAAATCTATCTTAATCCCTGCTGTATCTCCAGCACAGTCCTGGCATTGACTATTTTTAAAATGAATACATGGGGCCGGAGGGGCCGGCGGCACGCGTCCACGTCCGCGTCTGGGTCCTCCGCCACCCTCGGCACGGGGGGTGGGCCGGGGGTTCCCGGGCACTCGCGGCCCTTGCGCTCTTCCTAAATAAATAAAAGAAAAAAAATGAATACATGAATAAATGAAGGACAATTGGATGTTTTTTTCTAAGATGGGTCAGTCTGTATAAAAGGATATTCTAATATTCTATATCATATAAAAGTGAAAATTTTATATATATATATATATATTTGAAAGTCAGACTTTTCAAGTTTTTCCTTTGGCCATCAAGTTTTGAAATATATGAGGTAAATTATCTTTTGTCAAGGACAAAAGCACCTTGACATAAATAATGGAAAACAATATTTTTTCAGAATATAGAAACTAGGACTCATTTCTTTCTATCTTTTTAAATTGAAATATAGTTCATGAACAATATTATGTTAGTTTCAGGTGCACTGCATAGTGATCTGACATTTGCATACATTATGAGATGATCACCACCATAAGTCTAGTAACCATCTGTCCCCACAAAAATGTATTACAATATTATTGACCACATTAGCTATGCTGAAGACTTTTTCACCATGACTTATGTTATAACTGAAGGTTTGTACCTCTTAATTCTCTTCATCTTTTTCATCCCCCCATATCCCTTCCCTCTGGCAACCACCCATTTGTTCTCTGTATCTGATTATGTTTTCTTTTTGTTTTATCTTTTGGTTCTGTTTTTTATTTTCCACATATAAATGAAATCATACAGTATTTGTCTCTCTCTGACTTACTTCACTTAGCTTAATATCCTCTAGATGCATGCATATTATGACAAATAGCAAGATTTCCTTTTTTGTGACTAATATTCCACTGTATATATATGTAGGTATGTATATGATATATATATATATATATATATATATGGTACATCTTCTTTATCCATTCATCTATCAGTGGACACATAGGTTGCTTCTGTATCTTGGCTATTGTAAATAATTCTGCAATGAACATGGGGTGAATATATCTCTTTGAATTTGTGTTTTTGTTTTCTTCAGGTAAATACTCAAAAGTGAAATTGCTGGATCACATAGTAGTTCTATTTTTAATTTCTTGAAGAAGCTCCATATTGTTTTCCATAGTGGTTGCATTAATTTACAATCCCACCAACAGTGCACTAGGGTTCCTTTTTCTCCACATTCTTGCCAATATTAGTTGGTTCTTGACTTTTTGATGATAGCCATTCTGACAGGTATGAGGTCGTCTCTCATGGTGGTTTTGATTTGTATTTCCCTTATGATTAATGGTGTAGATCATCTTTTCATGTGTCTGTTGCCCATCTGTGTGCCTTCTTTGGAAAAATGTCTGTTCAGTTCCTCTGCCCATTTTTTAATGGAGTTGCTTGATTGTTTTTGTTTTTTGTTTTTTTTTTGCAGTACGCGGGCCTCTCACTGTTGTGGCCTCTCCCTCTGCGGAGCACAGGCTCCGGACGCGCAGGCTCAGCAGCCATGGCTCACTGGCCTAGCCGCTCCGCGACATGTGGGATCTTCCTGGACTGGGGCACGAACCCGTGTCCCCTGCATTGGCAGGCAGACTCTCAACCACTGCACCACCAGGGAAGCCTGGCTTGGTTGTTTTTTGATATTGAGGTGTATGAATTTTGTGTGTATTTTGGATATTAACCCCTTGTCAGACACATTATTTGTAAATATCTTCTCTCATTCAGTAGGCTGCCTTTTTTTTTAATTGATAGTTTCCTTCATTGTTAATAATCTTTTTAGTTGGACATAATCACATTTGTTTTTTTTTTGGTTTTGTTTCTCTTGCCTGAGGAGACAGATCCAAAAAAATGTTGCTAAGACAAATGTCAAAGAAGGTACTGCCTATGTTTTGTTCTAGGAGTTTTATGGTTTCAAGTCTTACATTTATGTCTTTAGTCCATTTATGAGTTTACTTTTTTACAGTGTGGAAAAGTAGTCCAGTTTGATTCTTTTGCATGTAGCTGTCCAGTTTTCCAAACACCATTTATTGAAGAGGCTGTCTTTTCCCCATTGTATAATCTTTCCTCCTTTGTTATAGATTAATTGACCATATAAGCGTGGGTTTATTTCTGGGCTCTCTGCTTTGTTCCATTGATCTATGTGTCTGTTTTTGTGCCAGTACCATACTGTTTTGATTATTGTGGCTTTGTAGCATATTTTGAAATAGGTGTGAAACCTCCAGCTTTGTTCTTTTTTTCTCAAGATTGCTTTGACTATTTGATGTCTTTTGTGGTTTCATTTAGATTTTTAGAATTATTTGCTTTAGTTCTGTGAAAAATGCTATTGGTATTTTGATAGGGATTGCACTGAATCTGTAGATTGCCTGGGATAGTATGGTCATTTTAACAATACATTTTAACAATACAATTCTTCCAATCTAAGAGCATGGTATATTTTTCCATTTGTTTGTGTCTTCAGTTTATTTCATCCATGTCTTATTGTTTTCAGAGTACAAGCCTTCATGTCTTTGGTTAGATTTATTCCTAGGCATTTTATTCTTTTTGATACAAGTGTAAGTGAGATTGTTTTCTTAATTTTTCTTTCTGATAGTTTGTAATTAGTGTATAGAAATGCAACAGAATTCTGTATGTTAATTTTGTATCCTGCAACTTTAATGAATTCATTTATTAGTTTGATAGTGTCCTTAGAATGTTTTATGTACAATATCATGTCGTGTGTGAACAATGGCAGTTTTTACTTCTTTTCCGATTTAGGTTCCATTTATTTCTTTCTCTTGTCTGATTGCTGTGGCTTGAACTTCTAATACTATGTTAAATAAAAATGGTGAGAATGGGCATCCTTATTGTTTCTGATCTTAAATGAAATGCTTTCAGCTTTTCGTTGTTTACTGTGATATAGGCTGTGGGTTAGAACTCATTTCTATAAAGAGAGTGTTGCCCTTACCTCTTTTGGTGGGGGCGGGGTCTTTGCAGCAGTCCTTGTTAGAACAAAATGTAGACAGTGGAAAAGATAATTCTCTCATTCTTATCTTGTGTTTTCATTGAGTTCTCTTATTGTTGATGCCTATAACTGATTATTTATCAGGAATCATAGATCCTTCTTTAATATTCCTGTTGTATATGTTCCTCTATCACAATCTTCTTCTAGTAATCACATATTTTGATAATTTGGGAAGGCAGAGTGCATGCACTACTAGCATAGAATTCCAAATTTTGTGTGTTTAAGTTTGGACATATTTTAGAAGGAGAGAGTCTGTATGTTGGTTTCATCTTCTTAATAGTGTTTGGACCGAAATAGATAAAGAGACACTTCACTATATTCCTCATGTTCAGAATATACCATCTTATCCTCAGAATAGTCTTAAACCAACACTTTTTACATCTAACATTCTTATTCTAAAATAATAATTTTCATTCAAATCACTTAGCATAATTATTAAATTTCTCCATAGCTAGGAATTTCTCTTTACAGCCTGACATAACCCTAACAACACAAAAATATCATTTTCAAACTTGCTTTCATATGTTGTTATAGTCTGAAAAGCCAAATTCTTTCATTTATAAATATTCACAATATATTATTTTATCTTTGTGGACTTGTATGTTCAGTTCTTTCTCCAGGTTTAGGGAGTTTTCAGATATTATTTCTTTAAATAACACCTCTTTCCCCTTCTTCTTCTTTTCTCCTTCTGACATAACCATTATTATGCTGGGTCTCCTAATGGGGCCTGACAGCTCTCACATGGTTTCTTGACTTTTTAAAAATCTTAGTTCTGTCTCCTCTTCCAGCTGAATTATTTCTAGATTTCTATCTTTCAGATTGTGTATTCTCTCTTCTAGCTAATCTTTCTATTTCCAGTGCTTTCTAATGCATTCTTCATCTCGTTTATTGAGTTTTTCAGCTCCAGAATTTCTGTTTGATTCTTTTCAATAATCTCAGTCTCTTTGGTAGAGCACTCCTTCTGTTCATTAGTTTTATTCCCCAGTTCCTTGAATTGTCTTTCTGAATATTCTTGTAACTCATTGAATTTATTCATAACAGCTATTTTTAATTCTCTATCAGGTAGATCACACTCTTCTGTGAGTTTGAGTTTACTTGCTGGAGAATTGTCATTTTATTTTTGTAATACCGTATTACCACAATTTTTCATGTTGTTTGATGATATGTGCCTATGCTGGCACATTTGAAGTAGTGAACATCTTTCTTCTTTAGGTAAAGCTTTGTTTACTTTGATTCTAACAGTCCAACAGATTGGCAATTAGAGGCCTTTCTATTGTTTCCCAGCAGGTGACACTATAGCACACATTTTTTTTTTCCCCATAGATCCTTGTGGCTGTATTTGGAAGCTTTCAATAGAAAAAGAAAGGGAAAAAAAGGCTGGGAAAAACGTGGGGTGAAGTATGTGCTTGGACCTTAGGGCTTTGGGTGCATGACAAGCCTGTAGGGGAGATCCTCAAGTGAGGGAATCCTAGAGGTTTTGAATGGTCCTCTTGCTAAATTCTGGGGCAGATAGCAGGTAACAATGTTCTTTTTTGTCTGATCCTTCCCTTTCCTTTCCCTCCCCCCAGTTACACATGTCTCTCCTCTGAGGTCTGGGTACTGCTGAATTGCAACAGGACCCTTCAGCTGTAGTTCACAGAGCCAGATAGACTTCCACTCGCCACTTTTTACCTTAGATCCCCTCTGCCAGAGGGGGTGCCGGTGCTGCGGTCACCAGTGCTGTTGCTCCTGGGCTCACCAGTGCAGTTGCCACTG
This sequence comes from Monodon monoceros, assembly GCF_005190385.1. Lineage (NCBI taxonomy): Eukaryota > Metazoa > Chordata > Mammalia > Artiodactyla > Monodontidae > Monodon > Monodon monoceros. Next base: position 130,358,363 of record NW_021703777.1, on the reverse strand, counting down.
CTGGACCTTGAGTGAAGGCACTGCTGCCACTGCTCCCCTGGTTCTGCAACCTCCACAATGTCCAATCCTCCCGCCATTAGCTATACAGATATATGTATCTCTACAGTGTTATGGTGTGCTGTGCAGAGGAACCATTGGCTTACGGATGTCCTACTAGTTGTAAATTGAAGGGGAGAGACAAAGGAAATGATGCTGACCCCATATTGTTTTGAATAATAGAAGAGAGATATTTACTCCAACCCCTTCAGTTGCCTTAATCCTTAAAAGTCATATTAAGTCTCTCCTCATTAGTGATGCACATTAATCTGATTTTATCTTTTACTAAAATTCCAGACACACCATGTTTTGTCTTGGGGGGGAAATAAAACCATATTTGATTACTTAATGAATCTTAATAAAGTTTCTATAAAGAGAGTAGAGTAAATATAGAAGCAAGAAAAATATCAATAGAATAATAGAAGAAAAATTTCCAGAAATGCATAAAAATAGGGATTTTCCAAATGGAAAAGCCCTACTAAATGTGAAATAGCATGGAAAAATAAAAGACAAAATATTACACACATCCTTATGAAATTTAATTGTTATACTCTACATTTCTCTCTTTAAAAAGTATTATAAAATAAAAAATGGTCAAAATGGAAGGAAAATTGCCTCCTGAGGAAAAACATGTAGATTATTTATAAATTAATGGAAATTGAACATCCTCCAGATATCTTAACATTAATAGCAAAGGAAAAGACACATTTTGTCAAAGCTTTCAAAATTTGTGGACAGGGGATTATTTTGAAATCTGAATCTTATTTCTAGGTAAATGATATCTACTGTGAGGGTAAAATAAAGAAATTTTCAGTTATAGAAAGACTCACAAATTTACCTCTCAAGAGTCTTTACTGAGTAACCCAAACAGCAGCAACAGCAGCAGCAGAAGTAAAAAAGGTATTTCTTAATTGGTACTTAACAGGTGATGATTATAGTATGTTATTTAAAATGTTACTAGATGAAATGTCTCTATAGCTTTCTCCTTTGTTTTAAGTAAAATCCTGGTAACCATGATTTTTCTTTTAAAAATAAATAGAATAACTTTATATGTTCTAGACAACCATAAAATTTGGGAAATAGGGCACTGAATACATGTTATTTATGGATACATGAATGTAACAAAATGGTATCATACCATTTTATATAGAAAATTATGCATTTTGCTTTCTTTTCACAAAAGATTACATTTTTAGCAAACATCTGCTATAAGTAAACATAGATCTATACTATTTCTTTTTTTAACACATCCATCAAAATACATATTTATCTATAGATAGATACATAAGACTTTTTGGGTGAGAATATTTAAGTTCTACTCTCAGTAAATTTCAGTTATACAATACATTATTATCAACTGTAGTCACCATGTTTTCATTTGATCCTCAGATCTTTTTTATCTTACAGCTGAAAATTTGTACCCTTTATTATCCTCTCCTTATTTCCCCATCCCAGGCAGGTAACTACTTTTCTACTTTCTGTTTCTATGAGTTTGACTTTTATCGATTGATTGATTGATTCCAGATATAAGTGGTATCATGCAATATTTGTCTTTCTCTGTCTGGGTTAATCTGGTTATTAGCATAATGCCCTCAAAGTCCATCCAATTTCTTATAAACGGCAGGATTTCCTTCTTTCTCATGGCTGAATAATATTTCAGTGTATTTATATACACATTTTCTTTATCTATCCATCCACTAACAAACAGTTAAATTGTTTCCATATTTTGGGTATTGTGAATACTACTGCAATGGAACATGTGAGTGCAGATAAAGCTTCAACATCCTGTTTTCTTTTCCTTTGAGTATGTACCCAGAAATGAGATAGCTGGATCATATGGTAGTTCTACTTTTAATGTTTTGAGGGATCTCCATATTGTTTCCCATAGAAGCTGCATCCAATTTACATTCCCATCAATAGTGCACAGAGGTTCCCTTTTCTCTATATCCTCACCAACAGTTGTTGTCTCTTGATATTCTAACAGGTGTGAGGTGATATCTCATTGTGTGTGGGTTTTTTAAAATAAATTTGTTTACTTATTTATGTATGTTTGGCTGCATTGGGTCTTTGATGCTGCACACAGGCTTCCTCTAGTTGTGGCAAGCAGGAGCTACTCTTCGTTGTGGTGCGCGGGCTTCTCATTGCGGTGGCTTCTCTTGTTGCGGAGCACGGGCTCTAGGTGCGCGGGCTTCAGTAGTTGTGGCACATAGGCTCAGTAGTTGTGGCTTGCAGGCTCTAGAGCACAGGCTCAGTAGTTGTGGTGCACGGGCTTAGTTGCTCCACGGCATGTGGGATCTTCCCGGACCAGGGCTCAAACGTGTGTCCCCTGCATTGGCAGGTGGATTCTTAACCACTGTGCCACCAGGGAAGTCCTCTCATTGTGGTTTTGGTTTGCATTTCCCTGGTTATTAGTGATGTTGAACATCTTTTCATGTGTCTGTTGACCATCTCTGCCTTCTTTGGAAAAAATGTCTATCTAGATCGTCTGCCCATTTTTTACTCAAATTATTTGTTCTTTTGCTATTGAGTTGCTTAAGTTTTTTAATGTATTTTTATATATTTTAATTAGTCCCTTTGAATACATGATTTGCAAATATTTTCTCCCCTTCACAGGGTTGCCTTTTCATTTTGTTCCTTTGCTGTACAGAAGCTCTTTAGTTTGACATAGTCCCGCTTGTTTATTTTTGTTTTTGCTGACTTTGCTTTGGGAGTCAGATCCAAAAATTCCATACCAAGCAGATTACCACCAATGTTTTCTTCTAGGAGCTTTATGGTTTCAGGTTTTGAATTTAAGTCTTTAATATTTTGTAGTTGATTTCTGTTTATGGTGGAAGTCAGGGCTTCAGTTTTATGCTTTTTCATGGGGCTGCCCAATTTTTCCCAACACCATTTATTGAAGAGTCTATCCTTTCCCTATTGTATATTCTTGGCTCCTTTGTCATAAATTAATTGTCCATAGATTATGCCTGGGATTATTTCTGACTGTATATTCTGTTCCATTAATCTATATGTCTGTTTTATATCAATACCATTCTGTTTTGATTATGTAACTTTGTATTATATTTTGAAATCAGGACGTGTGATGCCACCAGCTTTGTTTTTCTCTCTCAAGGTTGCTTGGGCTATTTGGAGTCTTTAGTACTTCCATACAGATTTTAGGTTTTTTTGTTTTCTTTCTGTGAAAAATTGGAGTTTTGATAGGGGTTGCATTGAATCTGTATATTGCTTTGGGTAATATGGATATTTTAACAATAATAATTCTTCCAATCCATGAGCATGTAATATCTTCCATTTCTTTGTGTCTTCCTCAGTATCTTTTATTAAAGGGGGTGTGTGTGTGTGTGTGTGTGTGTGTGTGTGTGTGTGTGCATGTTTATGTTTCTTTTTGAAACAGAGAGTTAGAGAACCCTCATGATAAAGTAGGATATGTGAGAAGGATTTTGAAAACCCTATGGAAATAGCATAGTGTGTAACATATCTCATCTCCATAAGGAACAACTATTTGGGGTGTTTATTTTTACTGTTTTTGAATTAGTAAGACTTGATATTAATCATTGTTTTATGATTATATAAAAATATTAATATTGGTGGCATATTTGTACAGTATACATATGGAAATATATATGGAAATAAATATATTTATGGAAATTCTTTGTACTTATTTGCAACCTTTTTTTGTAAGTCTAAAGCTTTCAAAATGTAAAGGTAAAAACTAACTATAGTATATGTACATACATATGTAATATATCCCTTATTTACCTTATCTTCAATAATATTCTGTATAATTCTAAAATATTCACAAACTTAACTCTGTAATTATTTATGTATCATTCAATGGCAGGAAACTCGGTGCATTAAAAGGAGGTAATTGCAAAGAGTTTGGTGATGAATGTTAACTAGACTTATTGCGGTGATCATTTTGCAATATATACAAATATCAAATCATTGTATTGTACACCTGAAACTAATGTAATGTTATATGTCAAATTATTCCTCAATAAAAGCAAGGAGGAAAGCAAGAAAGGAAAGAAAGGAGAAAAGGAAAAGGAAAGAGTTTGGGGAAAAGTTTATTGCAAAAGTATGGACAGGTTTTTTTTCACAAACCAACAAGGGTTGTTGAATCACCCCAGCAAAGCTACCAATAGTGTCCAGTGACCTTAACAACCTAGGCCAGAAAGAGCAAGATTGGGTAAAGTAATTTCCAAAATGTGATCTTCAGTGCAGCCATATACATACTACCAACCTAAAGCCTGGTGGGGTGGGAGCTGGGGAGGGGGTGGATGCACTGTCAGTTTTCAGTCCATAGTGTCTTGGCAATGCATCTTATTTGTCAAACCAAATGAGAAGTCAGAGGATGAGATAAGACAGTTTATGGGCAGATAAATATCTGCCTCCTGGGTAGAGAGCAGGGTGGAGAAAGATGCAAAGTGGTTGGAAAGGGACAAGAGAAGAGTGTTCAGCATGCCTGGAAAAATCTGAAAGCACTCTGTCTTTCTTTGTCTACAGTATTTGTAAACACGGATTTAAAATGAACTAAGTTTTATATAACATCAAGAAATACTGTATTAAGTGTTAAGAAATAAAATAACAACCATCTCTCTGCATCTTAATGTGTTGACGATATCTTCTTTTTTAAAAAATAATTTTATTGGAGTATAGTTGCTTTACAGTATTGTGTTAGTTTCTACTCTATAGCTTCTTTTGATTTCCATTTAAATCCATGGCATTTGCAATGTGTTTGCATTAATAGGACATAATTGCAAACTTTTCATGAAATGGTTTGTCTTTTGAAAAACTGTGCAGTAATCTTGGGTGGATGACTTATTGTTGTTCCTGAAAACAATTTGGGAATTCCTAAAAGACCATTCTCAATCAGAATCAACAGCATCAAGTGAATTTACTCAATATTTTCCTTGCTGTCTACTTTTAAGTGCCACATTTCACTTAGCAAAAACAATAATATTTTTAAAATAGTAAAGAAAACTCAAATATTTTAATATCATTTTCTTCTTTTATATTTTCAGCTATCAATTAATTCTATATAACCTGAAACATAGGTCTTCTTTGGTTTATGAAAAAGAAATATTTCTGCTGTATAAATTTTGTTTTTAAAATCTGCATTGTATTTTAAAGACATTGGACCAGCTACAAATGAAAAAGACAGTATGGCCAATTATTTAATGGAATGAAAAATTATTTTCAGTTTTCTATCCACATTTCTTCCTCTAGTTATATATAACTGTATTATATGTAGTAATAGCTTATATATACACAGACATTTCTAAATTACTTTTTGCTGGTTAATATTATTTGTCAACTTGGCTGGGCCATGGAGTACTCAGATATCTGTTGAAATGCTTTTCTGGGTGTTTCTATGAGGATGTTTTTGGTTGAGGTTAACATTTAAATTGGTAGATTGAGTAAAGCAGATTGTCCTCCCTAATGTGGGTGAGCCTCATCCAATCACTTGAAGCCCAGAATAGAGCAAAAAGACTGAACTCATCCGAATATAATTCTTCCTGCCCAACTACCTTTAAGCTACATCATTGGGTTTTTTGCTGCCTTCCCACTGAAACTGAAACATCAGCTCTTCCTGGGTCTTGAGCCTACCAGTCGTTGGACTGGAACTACACCATTGACTCTCCTAGGTCTCAGTTGGCTGGTTCACCCTGCAGATCTTGGGACTTGTCAGCTTCTATAAAATGTCAGCCAATTCTTTATTTTATATATATATATATATATATATATATATATATATATATATATATATATATATATATACACACATGGGGGGGCAGAGAGGGATGTACAAGCATAGATTTCTCTGGAGAACCCTAATACACACTGCATTTTATAATATGACCAGCCTGTAACTTAATGATCTATAAGGAATTATGCAGGGAGTCATAGGTATTGGAAGACTGGCTCAAGAAAGAAGTGAGGGAAATATTATTTGATCTTTGATTTCATGTAATCTTCATGAATTCTTGAAGTTTGAGATATCAGCCATGGCTTATTGTGGAGGAGCAGAAAAAATATATGCTGTGGCTAGAATTTGAAAAGTTTGATATAAGAGTTTACATCTCAATTCTAAAAGCAAGCTCACAAGGTTAATTGCTCAGTTTACTTCTAGAACATCCAATCTTAAGCTTCACATCAATGGTTTCACAATATGAAAAACTAAGGATCTATTTAACATCAATTTTGGCCAAACTTTGGAAGGAATTGAAAGGGATTTACAAAGAAAGACAATTTGGGTCAATTGTTATATCCATTGCAGGAAGAGGTCTCCAATGTGTCTGAAATAGTTCAGTATCATACGGAAAAAGTTGGTGTGCTTATGCCTAGAAATGTACATCAACAATATTTTATAATACCAAGCCCAGGGAGAATGGCAGCAGTGAATGATGTGTCCCAAAAGGGATTCCAACAGGACCCTGTATGGAATAATTTGCTGTTGGGACTGTAAAAGGCTGATGCAGGGGCAAGGAGCAAGGTAGAGTTGTGACCTTCAAGAGAAGCACTAGGGACATGAGGGAACAGTAACTATTCATATTCTGAAGGGATAAAAGAGTAAGAAATGAGAGTGAACTAGGGGGTGCAAGGAAGTGGTGAGAGCTGGGATCCTGCTTAGCACAAATGATCTTTCCTCAGACTTAAACTGAGGGCAGTCAAGGGAGTTGGCCAATTTTTCTAGCTTGGGGTGTTGTACTAACTTGTTTTTTTTATTCCCTGGGCTTTGTGTGACTCAGTGAGATTTCTATACACGGAAATACCAAGAAGGGTATTTTTCCCCCTTTTTTTGAGTCATGAAGCTTAAAAATCTGTACATTTTTTATTCGTTATATTTATATGTAGGAAACTCAGGTGGATACACAGTGGATTATAATACTGAGTTTCATGATTCTCCAAAGTGAGGAGATGGTGTCAACCCTTCTCAAGTATATATAAAGGAATAGTTATGATCCTGACAAAATGTTTCAAGCCCTAGTGGTCACCCATGTACTTCCTGGTTCACTTTATTTCTTATTTGCTGCTTCTGGCCTTGCTACTTGCCATCAACGTGTTGGCATCCTGTTCTTAAATAAAGAATCCATATACCTAGATTAGATAGAACTTAGTCTTTCCTATTTACTGGTTTTAGTAATTGAAGCTTTGTAAATTGATTTTTCCAGAAAGTTTTGCTTTCTAACATGATTGTGTTTTTAGGTTGATAATATCTTTATCATACTGGTTTTCTTTGGAATTCTGCAAGTACAAGAGATATCTTTTAACTTTTGCTTGAGTCACTTTGCTTGCAGTCTTGGGTAAAAAATTTTTAATAAATGATTTCTTATAATATAGATATAAGACTGTCATTATGCTTACTGTGCAGTATTATATAATTTTACTTATCTTTCCCACTCATCTTACTAATTCAGAATTTTTTAAACAATTCTCTGCCTGCTATGACATAAATCCTCCCTAAGTGCTGTGCAAAATGTGGCTCGGTGGTGCCGTTGGAGGGAGAGGCAGATAGTCGTCATAAACAACAACAAGAACAACAAAAACACTTAGGAAATGACATACAATTGCTTATTTTAATTTAGCCTCCAGCATCTTCTGCTTATAAATAAAACATCAATACCAAAACATGTAAGAGGATATAATCTCACATTTTTTAAAAAGAATAAATTTAAATTATATAATTATTCTATATCTTCCTCTTAATTCTCTGTGACTTGATGAAAACTTTGTCATTGACTGGTGATTTTTCAAGATTATATTGGGAACCACTGGCTTGAAGAGTAACATTGACACTCAGAATCGTGACATTCTCGCAGACATTGAAAATAAAATACATTTGTGTTGTTCCAAGCATTAACCACCCACCTCAAGACTAATCTTCTAAATTTAGAAATGGCTCAGTGGACTTTTATGGAGCCAACTTACTGTCAAACCTAGTCTGTCGCTTTAGTGCATGTCATGATTCTATATGCTATACATACGGTAGTATAAGATTGCTATCTGTAGCTTGTTCAATAGAATGAGAATATAAGGTTGCTAGGAAAATATTTTCAGAGTTGTTATATTTTAGAATAAGGATATGCTTAAACATGCATTAATATTTTAAATATTTAAGATTTAGAAAAAATAAATTGTACCTTAAATTGTATTAAGCTTTTTATCTGTGAGTATATAGTTATAATATGTCACATAGTTGATGTTCACTAAATAATATCTCATACTCTCTTCTCTGAACCTGTGTTTTTTAACTAATTTATTAGCAAGATTCCATCATCACTAATCAAATGTAAATTCAATACATCTTGTTCATCGCATAGGTTTCATTAAGAGTACACTGTTCAAATTAGATTAATCTGAAAATTTATTATTTCAAACAGCATGCCATGAAAGGAATCAGTCTCCATAAATATCTCTTTGAACTATATATTCTCATTGGCCAAAGGAACTTCTTAATTTTAGCAAATTAAGTTCTTAGTTTAATACCCTTCATAAATTAAGTAATAAATTGCTTTTACAATGCATTGGGTTACAAGCCTTGTTTCTACTCAAGAGGATTTTAATTGTGTTGTAAGTTAGAAGTGCTAGGAGTATTGTGAGTCAATGAAATCTATACATGTGATTATAATAATGTAATTTCTTCCAGGAGCCAGATGACTCCTTATATAAAATAATGAGCAATTACTGCTTGCTAATAGTCACTTGTTATGTATTATTAGAATGTCTTCAATCAAAATGGAATATGTAAAATATTTCCAGCCTTCAAAAGTATCAATTTAGAGCAACGTATAATCTTTCTACTACACAAATGCACCCCTGAAATTACAAAAAAAAAAAAATTGGTATATGCTTACTGTCAGGAACAATATAGTTACTAGGTTAATGAGTATTGTTGAAATAGATGCTGGATATGCCTCTCAGATTCCTCCAGCTTCCAGGAGTTTTGATTGCTGAAGGTTCAAAACTGAGGCCATCTCCAGAAATTGCCTTTCCCCAATATTATATCCCTGTCCTGGGAACAGCCTCCTTCTAACAACTGATCAATTTGTACAAAGCCCCAGCCCCCTTGTCTCAAGTCATGATACGTTTAAAGAATTATCTCTGTTTTAGATTTTCCTAAGAGATAAACTGAGGCCCTTGTTGCAACCATATCTCAGTTCAACCCCTGCCCTCCCGCTAATTCTCTTGTAAGGTTGATAAACAATGTTGATAACATTATGTTAATTAATATTAGCATATTATTAACATATTCTACACTTGGGAATACTACTCCCACCCATTTACTGATTACAGTGGAAAAAGGCCATCTTTGAGTGGGGCCCAGATGTGGAATGGCTCTATAGCAGATTCAAGCTGCAGTGCAAGTGGTCCTGTTGCTGGCTCATGCAAACAAGTAGATACTAAGGAATTAGAGATGTTTGTGGTAGAAAAACATTTTTATACAACAGAGATTTATACACCATTCACAGATGGTGCTTGTACATGCTCAGCCATGAGAAAAATACCATGGGACACAGGTGGCCGTGCAGCCATACCAGCCTTCCTGAGCTGGGTCCTGTGAAACCCAACAACAAATCACATGGTTCCTAGATCCAACAGCTGTCTATTCCAAAACTGAAGGAGTACATTTGGAATTGGGCAGGATCAGATTAGGAGTATAAGTAATTTGCATTAAATGGCTGAGACTTCCAGTTTCTCCACCACTGTTGCACTAGCTCCTGAACTTAGCTCAGCCCTCTGACTAGTATTCAAGGGCTTATGAAGTGTTGGAGCCACCAAAAAGGTATTCTGCATTACATTACATTATAACAAGGGACTCAAAGAGTGTAGGGTATGCAGCAATAGAAAAATGGAGGCACGGGTGAAGAGCTAGGCTGGAGGTGACACCCTTTTTAGATGAAATACTATTAGGAACAGTATACACATTAAATCAATGTAATTATTTGGTGTCTACGTTCATTAAATAGAGCAAATAATCTTTAGAAACAAGAGATAAAAGTAGTAGTGGCTCTGTTTACCATCGCTCCCAGTGACTGACTTTAGGAAGGTGTGCTTCCCATCCCCACAGCTCTAGTCCCTTCAGATCTGGAAGTTTAGGTTCCCCGTGAGGCTACGCTTCAACCAGGGTCCACAGTCAGAGTCCTATTAAACTTTAAGCTATGGCTGCCACGTCACATCAGTATCCTAACGCTAAAGACCAGCTGGGAAGAAAGGAGTCACTATCCTGGCAAAGGTAATTGATTTGATCATTGGAAGGAGGCAAGGGAAGTTGCTGTTAAACGATGGTTTGAAGAAAAATTATTTGATGCCCAAGTGATCCGTTGGGTCATATGTTGGAACTTTACACAATTTTTTAAAAATATCTTTAGTGAGATATAATAACCATAGAATTCACCTATTCAAGCTGTGTGATTCAGTGGTTTCGGTGTAGAGTACATTATTATTTTTGATTGTAATTTTATATGTGTATACATTTGGTCATCCAGCTGTTTTAGATCAAATTCAGTGTCACTCACAGTGTTGTGCAATCCCCACCGCTCTGTTCCAGAAGCTTCTGTGTTACCCTCCCACCAATTCTGTTAAGCCGTTATGCAGTAATTTTCACTCCTGCCTCCCCTCATACCCACTCTCCCCATCTAATCTACTTCCTATCTCTATGAATTTGCCTGAATGTTTCATATAATTGGAATCACGCAATGTTTGTCCCTTTTTCTCTGGTTTATTTCAGTTAGCGTCATGTTTTCAAGTTTCATCCATGTTGTAGCATCCCTTTTGATGGCTTAGTAATATTCAACAAAATGTGGTATATACATTTTTTATATTCATTAATCAGGATACTTGGGTTATTTTCACCTTCTGGCTATTGTGAATAATGCTGCAGTGGACACTGACATTCAAATATCCATTTGAGTCCCTGCTTTCATTTTTTTTTCAATATCTACAAAAAGAGTGCGTTATATGGAAATTCTGTGTTTAGCTTGTTGAGGTTATTACCCCACCAGGCAATATCTCTTAACCAGTGGAAATGGTAGTTGAAGGTAAAGGGCCTCTAGAAAGAGTGATAGAGGGGGAACACTACGAATATTGTTTATGGCCCTAAGACCAGCTGAAGTCAGAGGAGAAAGGCTTGTGTTAGTCTTAATAACACATTTTTTACTCCAGGAAAAGAGACCTGGAGGATCTATTTCCAGATGGAGTAAACTTATCACAGGAAACAAGTGGATCTAAGTGGTGCAGGGGGTGGACTATAGTGGAGGTTATGGTATAGTACTACGGAAATCCCCATTCAGGATGGGGGCACCTGTTACTCCAGATGCTGGGGCTGATAGCTGCTGCTGTCTCATGGAAACTTCCCTCACCAGGAATTGCCCTCAGTCTAAGGAAGCTGCCTCATACACCCTTACATTGCCTCAGTGGGAAGAAACTTATATCCAATGCAGTTAAAACAGGGCTACAAAGCCCCAGTACCTTTCCTCAATTTGGAGCATTTCTGAAGGGCCTCAGCAGCTTGAGAGCTCTTCTTGATATCAGCTCAGGCCTCTGTTGCAACTGTATCATAGCTTAATTTCTTTTTCTGCCTAGTTCCATTTTTCTTTTAATTTCTACAGATATTATTCCTGAAAATACTCCCCAATACATTTTCATTTCATTGACTGTTTCCCAGATAACCTGATCAAAAATTATTGGTTTAGAAAAACTGACAATAGAATAGCAATAACTGAAGACTAAAACAGGTTGTTGGCTCAGTTATATCCATGGCTTACTAGTCCTCATTGGCAGTGGAAATTCAGGTTCCTTGACATTTAAAATGTATATTATTTTCAGAGTGATGCTTTTTAAAAAAATTCTGATAGTGCAAAGAATTCATTACCATTTGCATCTATGGAATAAAATGGATAGTGAAAATTGTAAACAAAATCAAAGCAAAGCAATAACTGAAGAAAAAATAATAGTAATGTATATATACAGAATATGTAAGAATAAACTGTATGACAGTAATAGTACAGAGGATAGGGTAGAAATAATTGAGAATATGTGCTTATAAAGTGCTTAAACTACACATGAAGTGGTATGATATTGTTTGAAGGCAGACTGATTAAATAAGAAAATAAATTTTAAGCCTGGGGCAACCACTAAAACATTAAAACAGGCATAATAGTAGGTCAATAGTGTAGATAAAATGTAATTATGTAAAATGTTCAATTAATCTAGAGAAGGCATAAATAGAGGGGGGAAATACCTGGATACCATTGGAAAAATAGAAAACAGCTGGGAATATAATAGATTTTAATCTAATTATAGTAATAATCACATTAAATATAGGTAGTTACAAGACACTAAATAACAAATATTGATAGATTGAATAAGCAAAGAAAGAACCAATTTTAAGCTATCTACAAGAAACCCACTTTAAATATCTGGGCATGGGATGTTAAAAGGAAAAGAAAGGTATACTAATATCTTATAGACTAGATTCAGAAGAAATGTTACCAGGAATAAAGAGGGACATTACATAATGATAAAACTATCAATTCTCCAAGAGGACATGACAGTTTTATATGTGCATGTATCTAATAACGGAGCTATAAATAATATAAAGCAAAAACTGATAGAACTGAAATAGAAATAGAAAAATCCACAATGATAGCTGGAGATTACAATACTTCTCTATCTGTAATTGATAGAACTAGCTGCCAGAAAATCAGTAAGGATTTAAAAGAATTGAATAACATCACCGAATGAGACAATTGACATTTATGGACCACTTGCCTAATATCAGCAGAATGTACATTATTTTCAAGTACCTATGGAACTGGACCAAGGCAGAGCATATTGTTGGCTATATGACAAGCCATACAAACAAAAAGAATAAAGGCAATAAAAGGTAATTTTATGACCATAATAGAATTAATCTTATAATTAATAACAGGGTTATTTGGAAATTCTCAGATATTTGGAAATTAACCAGTACACTTCTAAATACCTTATGCATTAAAGAGCAAGTTTTTTGTTTTTTTGTTTTTCTTTTTTTGCGGTACGCAGGCCTCTCACCGCTGTGGCCTCTCCCGTTGCGGAGCACAGGCTCCGGACGCGCAGGCCCAGCAGCCATGGCTCACGGGCCCAGCTGCTCCGCGGCATGTGGGATCCTCCCGGACTGGGGCACGAACCCTCATCCCCTGCATCGGCAGGCGGACTCCCAACCACTGCACCACCAGGGAAGCCCAAACAGCAAGTTTGAAGGGGTTTTAAAGAAACAAAATTTGAGCTAATTGAAAATGAAAATAGAACATATCGAATATTTGTGTAATCCAACTTAATGCTTAGAGTGGAATTTATATCATTAAACTTTTATTTTAAACAAAAGTATAAAACAGTAATTTAAAATTTTACCAGTAAATACATAAATAAGCAAATGAAATTCAAAGCAAGCAGAAGAAACCATAAAGAATTAAGGAAAAATCAATGATATAGAAACCAAAGAAGCAATTATACTCCAATAAAGATGTCAAAAAAAAAAAAAAAGAAACCAAAGAAAACAGAAAATAGACAAACTCAGTGTAACAAAAAGCTGCTTCTTTGAAATGAGCCATAAAACCAAATGATTTTTATGGATGAGAAAATTAAGATTTGGAGAGATTAATTCATTTACTGAAAGCCATATAGAAGCAGAGAGAGAGTCCAAATCTAAATCTTTCTTAATCTACAATCTCCTCGCCACTACTTTGAGAGGTCACATAATTTGTCTTGGTTCATTTAAATAAAACAAGACTCTAAGATTCTTCATTTAAATAAGAAATCTGACTGTGTTTTTATTTGTTTCCTCCATGTATAGAACAGATAGATATTCCAATCCCATCTGACCAAAGAAGCATGGCAAAGATATATGCCTTTGAGAAATCAAAGGTGCCAATTTAAATGTTATTGGTATGATAAAATGTTATTAATTACGACAGTCCGTTGTTATTAATTAATCAGTCCGTGGTTCAGAGTTTAGTTACACAGGACTGAATAACAATTCTCCAAACCTTTGGTGTCATACAAGACTTACTTAATAGAAAATTACATGTAAGGACACTTTATTTTTCTATAACTCTGAGTATTAAATGTTTTTCTTTCATCTGTGAGGGAATGGAAAACATTCGATCCTTCTAATTTTGCTTAAACTTCTTTCATGCACAGTTAGAAGAGCTTGCAGTTTCAGATCCTTAATCACAAAGACAGAGAGCTCTCAATGTCTCTGTTTGCAATTTCTCAAAGTTCAAACTTTATGTACTTAGTCATCATTAATTGTTTGTTTATATCTATAACTGCAGCCTAGTGTCACAAGATGCTAGAATTTGTGTTTTGCTAAGTTGCACTTTACTGTACAAAATGATGATTACAGCTGCATTTTATGCCAGTGAGAGACTCTCTTAAGAGTGCTGTCTGATATATCCTGTGATAAAATTTGGGTGGCGGGTGTTAAAAGCCATAATGGATTTTAGTGGAAAGGACAGATTCATGACTGAGTCTAGCCTCAGAAAGAATCTTTCTGTTTATATCTTCATGAACTTTATAATACTAGCTAAACATTCCCTGACTTGAGGCTCATATTTTTATTTTCTATTTTATGCCTAATATAGGATGTTACTGTATCTTTTAGGTGGTTTCTGTAGAAAGGTTTAAGAAAACTAAAACTGGCTTAAAAAGGGAACTTACTTGTTCACATTAGTAAGAACACAGAAATAGAACTAGCTTCAGGTGGAATTTGAATGTGAAATCTTAATATCACCAGATCTTTGTCTTTTTCCATTATTTCTCTCTACTTATCTACTCTAAGATGGTCTTATTTGTAGCTCAACATAATAGTTGCCAGTGATGATATGGCTATATCATCCAGGCCTCAGATCGGGGACAACAAAAACAAGAGTATGTATTTTTAGTCAGTTCCCCCATATGTCTAATTATTAATATTAATTAAACCAGTTTAGGTCATAAGCTTATCCCAGAACCAGTGGGTGTGGCCAGGAATTCTATTGTTTGGCTTTGTCTGGGTTCCATTCCCCCTACTACACTCAGTGTTATCTGAGTCACATGAGATGAGAGTGATGAAAGGTTTTCTGTTTGTTTGTTTGTTTCCTAAAGGAAATTTGGAAGTCCCAAAGGAAGAGAAAGGAGGCACAAATAATAACCATACACTGTAACTACATATATGAAAAAGATAGCAGGATGATTTGGGAGAATTGTTTTCCTTTCCCATTTCCCATTGGCAGCACAGCTTCCTGCGTGAAGCAACCCTCACAGCGGCGTATTTCAGATGGCACGCCACTTAGCACTGCTGTACTGACTACTCTGGGAGGCAGTTATAACGGGAGCAGTTCTTGGAGCTACTCTACTTCTGTGTTTGCTAACAGGAATTCAGAGAAGCCTTGCTCGCCCGATGGGGAGACAAATGTCTTAAGAATTAAGAGGAACTTTATATTGATGTTTTAGAGACGACTGCAGTTTTCTTGCTTAGAGAGGTTAAAAAGGGAGAGCTGCCACTCAGTGCTAGCTGAAAGAGCATTTGGATTATGACGTGCTGTGCTCGAACTGCAGGAAGAGTGAAGGGTTTGCCAAGAAAATGGGCTGGCCGTTGGGCATCTCAACCCACATTCAACATTTCTGTTCAGAAACCAGTGTCTTAAATCAATAACTCTGCCAATCTGTACTTGCAATTTCCCCACAGTTATCTTCCAACACCCACATGGGCAATGCTGAATTTAATGTGACCTGTGACATGGATATTTTTTCTATTCTTACTTATCCTCCTTAAAAAATTATAATTGCTCCCTCAGGGAATCATTCAGGATGTTCTTCAGCAATTCACCCCTAAAAATGATAGGCTATTTTCAAGCTCAAGTCCAACACAATAAAATGCAATATAATGTATAGTCAAAAAGACTTGCTGAGGATTGAAATAGGTTGTTTAATGGAAAACTGTGACCCTAGATTTCAATCTCTCCTTGCTTTACTATCTTTAGAAACTCAAATTTCTATGAAACTTTCTCCTAAATGCACATTCTTTTCCTATTTTTACTCTCATTTTACAAGTTAACAAAATCTAATTAATTATAAGAAAGACTTCTGAGACCACTGACTTTATGATTTTTGTCACTTTAATTGTATGTATATGTTTACTTGGTCATTGTCAGTGTGTATACACCAAACAGTTCCCTTTCTACTGTTGATGAAGCAGCTGAAATGTCATCACTGAATTTTTAATACTTTGTTCTTTTAATATTCCATCTTTTCAACAGCAAATATAAACATTTTGGAGATAGTTGAAAAGCTGAGTTGTCAGACCTATACAACTCTCCCATGTCAATGTGTTAGATCCTATTACTAATATATGGTTAAAATGGATGAGGCAATACCCCAAGAGAAAGAAGAGGAAAATCAAAAGTGTGAAATGAGTTCAATATACGTATGGAAATTCTCTCATTTATAAATCGTACATCTCTACCTATGTTAGGCAGTGAAAGATGTTTATGTTTTAGTACTGTCCAACTGTTGTTTGAGATTCTAATATAATTTCTGCAAACCTGCCACATTACGTATCTTGGAAACCAAAGTAAATTCCCTAATATCTGAAACTACCATTTTGTTGCAAGGTGGGGATAGGATGAAGTGGAGATTGTGATATGAGGTTGAATAATTAAAGTTTTCCTTTACCCATGATCCTAGGATTCGAAAACAAAATAATTTAGTGACTTGGGAATGTAGATGATGAAGTGGAAATATGTCATTTGCCAAAATGTGTATAAGATAATTTAATATAAAAAAATAAGTAACAGGCAGGTATCACAACCCCAAAACTCAAATTTAGAAAAATTATCAGTTTTCTCACTCTCTTAAAAGTCAATTCAACAGAACTCCAAAGCTCCTTTTCCCCAAGGTATTGGAAACTCTATAACATTAAGGGTGTTAACCCCTTCTCTCCTTTCTGAAAGTCATACAAAATCCAAGAGAACCCATAAAATTGGAAAGGCCTCTAACAGTCAGGTTTTAGAATCAATGACAGTGTCTTAAACTATTAATAGATGATGCAAGAAAAAGAAGTTCTACTCTTGCACAAGCCAACACACACCACAGCTTGAAGGATTGGGAGAGCACTGTCCTTGTTATCTTGAGTAGGATTTAGAATATATTTTGCTACAGAAATGATTATAATACCATGATAGCTCATTTAATATGGAACCTTCCTAACATATGAAATAATATCAGCCTTGTTTTATTTCCATACAATATGCAAATCTCAGAGTTGGACTAAATTATATAAGCATATGTTCTTCCAAATAAATTAAAAATTTGTATCAATATGCATTAATTGAGTCTGAAGGACACAAATATGTTTAACAAATTAATATTGGGATATAAACTCAATATGTTTTATTGCTATTTAGTTTTGAATACCTAGGATTATGCAGGGTGTGATAATTATATAAATATATCTCCCTTTGGTTTACCACAAATTATAATAAACAGGGGATTAATATTAGTATGGAATTGCTCCGTTATATTTGTTGTTAATGTGTGCATACTTAATACCATAGACATTTATTTTAGGGTTAAAATCATCACATTACTTATTGATAGGAGAATTATTTATCCCTAAATCTTTTTTTTAAAAAAAAATGTTAATCTAATCTAACGCTTTCTTTTTAGTTTTCCTCTCAAGGGAATCTTTTACGTATTAGACTTCCTTGTTATTTATTTGCTCTAAGAAATTATCACTTTGAAGAAAAGCTTTAATGTTCAAAATGTTCTCTATTAAAAGTAAATATCATTATTGTTTATTTGAAATCAGAAAAATAACAATTATTCCAAATTGAATCCAATGATAGTTAAGTGACTAGTCATCTCTTCTTTCCACAGAAAGCATATTTATTGAATCTTAAAGCATTCAGAACAAAAGAAAGTCGTGCCTGAGCACATCTTGGCAGCAAAATATGCAATTTACTTAAACGTTAAGGATATTTTAGATTCAGGTCTCATCAGTGATTTCATGGTACCATTAGAGATGCCTGCCTGCAGGGCCACTGTCACCATG
Organism: Monodon monoceros; assembly: GCF_005190385.1. Lineage (NCBI taxonomy): Eukaryota > Metazoa > Chordata > Mammalia > Artiodactyla > Monodontidae > Monodon > Monodon monoceros. The sequence goes on along the minus strand of NW_021703777.1, from coordinate 130,340,251 downwards.
CCCAACAAAACAGAAAAATAGAAAATGTCATGCATTTCTACTGTTTGTCTAATTCTCTTCTTATGTCTACTTTTGTTTCTTTTCCTGGATTTCCCAGTAATTATATTTTTTGAGTCCCTGGTCATCTGTCCTCTTGTCACTTTTGCCTCTATATTTTTTCCTTAAAAATCTGAATTTTTAAAATATTTTCCCCTCAAATATTTGATTTTCAGTTGTATGCTCACTGCTTGCTCACTTCACATTTCAGTTATCTTTACAATATCATTTAAAACGTGCATTAAGTTTTTTCTTAATGTTTTTCATTTCTAGACAACCTACCCAAGTATTATTGAGCATTCAGGCTTTTAGCAGTCTTATTCTGTTAAATGCATAAAGAAGGAAATAATCTCCTACAGAAAATGTTGCATATATGGCTAAGTTTTTCCTTGTGAACAACCTAAAGTTTTGATATATATTATAAAATTTCCTTTATGAAATTTGAGTCAATTTACAGCTTACTTAACATAGCATAAAACTTATATAATTTGTGTGCTTGGAAATTTGTTGGGCAAAACAAAAACGGTATTGTTTCAACTTGCATTCCTGTAAATACTACTGGTTTGAGTAGTTTTCCTAATATTTTATATGCACAGGATAGCCAAGAACATCTGCAGTCATATGAGAGATGGTAAAAGCAGGGTCCGGGTACTCAACTGTACACTTATGAATTATACTTAAACCAAGGCTAATTCTGAGTTCATTTCTGCTCCACAGATTTCCTAACTTATTAAAAATACTGTATTTTACTCAAATGAATACGACATTGTGTTCTACCAAAATGTGTATCTACCCCAACATTGTGATTTTGCTTGGCCATTTCAAGTTATCCACCTGCAGCCATATATTCATATTTTCCGTGTCCCCAATCATGTTGATGAAATATAATATATTCTATTTATTTTATATTCTTAAATAGAACAAAACCTAAAGATTTTGCAATGGGTCATATCAATTTCCAGTTCTTTTGTTATTAAGGTACCAACTCAGCATGGACTCTGCTATATAAAACATAGAAGACCCAGCAGATCAGGGCCCTGTGTCACCTAGCCAGACCCATGTGGACACGAGAGGATTCCTCCCTCCACTCCACGGCTCAGCTGAAGCTCTGTGCTTTGGGGGATCAGGCTTCCCCAGTGGCTACCAGAAGGGCTGGAGAACATAATTCTGAAATGCAGAGACTTAGTGCCCACTCCATGGGACAAAATTGACAACTGAGAGCCAGGAGACGGCAAGTAGCTGGAAGTTAAATACTTCTTACTGTGAAGACTGTTCTGAGTTAGTTGTAGTGATCCCTCACCGGGCTGGGCTGTGCATTCTCAGAGAGCAGTCTCTAACTCAGTAGTGCGCTACCTAGAAATTTCTCCCCTTTCTTTCTTAACTCACTACTCCTCCTCTCTCATCTCTTGTGGCTTTGAGTCCATACTCCCAATAGATTGTAAGGTTTACAGAATCTATTTTCAAGGTTCCTCAGGCTATGATACTTGGTCACATCCTAATTACTTCTTTGCATATCCCTCAATTCTTTTTTTTTTTCATCAGCATGCTATATTTGCAAAATTACAATTCTGATTAGATCCAACTCTGTCTACCCCAAACCTAAACTTGTGCTATTAAAGATAGGTGAAAAAATACATGAAACAAATTTAATTTTCACTTTAAATTTTCAGTCTAATTTAAAATGTATGTCTGTGTACCTAATTAGGGATCACAAGTCTTGTCTTTGCATCTGTTATGACTTGTGACTAGGAAGGTCCGATTAAAGTCAGTCCCCTCACGTATATACTAAATCTCATTCTTCCTCATTTACTTACTTACAGACATTGCTCCAGCAAACTTCTCTTTATTTCCTCCATCATCATTATTTTTTTCATAACTCTTTTGGATGTTTCCTATCAGTATGAAATTATTTTTATGTCCCATCTTAAAAAATGGACACAAAACACTTCTTTGACCCTTTTTACTCTCTAGATGTGATCTTGTTTCTTCTCTTTCAATATGAAATTTGTCTCTAACTCCTCTTCTTCTAGTCCATCTTTAATGCATTCCAATCAGATTTATCCTCTATTATCCAACTGAAACTATTCTTTTTTTTTTTTTTTTTTTGTGGTACGCGGGCCTCTCACTGTTGTGGCCTCTCCCGTTGCGGAGCACAGGCTCCAGACGCGCAGGCTCAGCGGCCATGGCTCACGGGCCCAGCCGCTCCGCGGCATCCTCCCAGACCAGGGCACGAACCCGTGTCCCCTGCATCGGCAGGCGGACTCTCAACCACTGGGCCACCAGGGAAGCCCCAACTGAAACTATTCTTGACTAGATCAGCAATAACCTTAAAAGTTGCTAAATGTAATAAGCATTCACATGTCATCATCATTCTTGACTTAAAGAGCAGCAGTAGCTTATTTCCTCCTCCTTGATATGCTGGAGTTTTTCTTGTTTCTGTTGTTTTTTTTTTAACTTGGCTTTCAGGACGTCAAACTTTCTTTGTTTTCATTCTGTCACACTGATTGCTTCAGCTTAATCTCTTTTGAGTGTTTCTTTTCTTCACTCTGGCTAACATTGCAATCATAAGTTAATGCTATAAGTCCCCAAACCTCAATCATTGACTCGTTTTTCTTTTAAAATGCACTCATTTCCTTGACTATTTTATCTAGAGTCATTAGTTACAATAAATTCTGTATGATGACGAATCTGCTATTTATAACTCCAGCCTAAAGTCCCTATTTGTTGATGTAACTTTCTTATTATCTTCTCCTGTTGGTCAGGTGATAGACATCTCTAACTCAATATGACCAAAACTAAACTCTTGTTTTTCATCTTGAAACCAGCTTCATCCATATCCTTTTCTATAACCATTAATGACAACTCCATAATTTCAGCTGATTAGTTCAGAAACTTTGCAGTTATTCTCTATTCTGTTTTTCTTTTCACACCACATATGAAGTGAGCTAAATACAGTTGATTCTTGTATTCACCGTAATATGTTCCATAAAACTGCTAAAAACATTTTATTATCAAATAGTGAACCGTTGCTCCTAGGGGAAGTACAGAGTTAAGCTCCTGTAAGCCTCTGGTCACAACATTTTTGCCCACTGATCAATAAATTACCTTGTTTTATGTGTGTTTCTGTTTAAAGACATCTTATTTAATATATATTGATTAATTAACATTGAACTCAGCCCAACAGCACAGAAACTCATACCTGAGCAGCGTTTATCTAACACTCCTATTTTCTCCAAAAAGTACATCTTAGCCTTCTTGCACTAAGGAATTCTAATTCAGCACTACAGTTGGGGGCCATTTCAACAGCAAGATTACAAAAAAGGAGCACAAAAATGTGAAAACTGTGGCATGAAATAGATGGTGAAAACAAGACATGTTTATAGTATGATAATTGAAACAAGAAAGCAGAGCATTGCCTTGTTTGACCTCAGCTGGAAACCTGCACACAGTGCAACTCTGAGTTTGTGCAGCTCTGCCCTCAAACACAAATGATTGCAAAAGCATCCCCAGCATTGATTTGAATGTTGCAAACAAATTTTAGTGAGCAGGCAAATTTGTAAATATGGAATCTATGAATAGTGAGGATATACCGTATTTTGAAATGGTACTTTCCAAAAAGAAATAGAGTGTGAGCATTTATTACCAGTCCAAATTATAATAGGCTTCCACCTGTATTATTCAGACTCCTTTACTATTCTCTGTGCTTCTGCCCTTGTTTCTTTACTGTCTACCTTCAATATAGCCCCATACATAATGTGTTACTAAAGAAGAAAGAAATAAGAGAGAAGGAGAAGGAAGGGAGGGAAGAAGGGGGAAGAAAGGAAGGAAGAAAAAAGAAAGAAAGATAAAGAAAGGAAAGAAAGAAAGAAAGAAAGGAAGAAAGAAAGGAAAGGAAGGAAGGAAGGAAGGAAGGAAGAAAGAAAGAAAGAAAGAAAGAAAGAAGGAAAGAAGAAAGAGAGGGAGAGAAAGAAAAAGAAAGGAAGAAAGGAAAGAAAGAAAAGAAAAGAAAGAAGAAAGAAAGAAAGGACGACTGTTAGTTATTATGGTAGGGCACTTTAGATTATGAGTCACTCCAATTTCAGACATGCTAAAATTTTAGGAAAAAATGTGTTTCTTAGAGCTGATGAAATCCTGTATATTCCATTTACTTTATATACTTAAATAAAACAAAATCTAAAGGATATACAGTGGGTTCATATTTCTATCAAGGTACCTATGTAATCCACTTGTTTATCATGACCTAAGAAAGCATGTCTTTTCCCATGACATTACCATATGATGCCTACATCTTGTTTCAATGTTTTAAGTACCAGTGAAGTGTCTGCCTTTTCTTATGTTTTTACCAGAGTGTAGAATGTTAAGTGTTTGCCAGTTGTTTCTATGGAAATACTTTTTTTCTCATCAGTATTTTTTTAAACAATGCTGTATTTGGCTGTGTCTTACTCTTGTTTTTATCTATCTGACTTGAGGATTCTGCATCTCTTTTTGTCTGTATTCTCTTTACAGAAAGAATTGTAGGTACATATAAAATGTTATCTTTTTAAAAATATTTGAGAAAATTACTCTCTACTTAAATAGAATTTGGTAATCTTTATCACCAAAACAAAAATTCTGTTTAATACCTGTTTGGCAGCAGTAACTTCTGGATTACATGCTGTCAAAATGTTCTTGGCCAAGTATTATATGTACTGTACCATTCGTCCTTACTCCTAAGGCTGAGTTAAGTCAGAACTCATGTATGTAATTCACATGTAATCATTTAGTGAAACAAGTTAAATTTCATTTTTAGTGCCAGTTTATGTCAAATATTATTTGCAATTACATCCCATAATCTCTCTGAGGTTTTAACTATGATTAACTCTCAATTGCCATTTTTAATGAAGGCAAATTAGTCTTTAGAGGTTGACATGTAAAGCTCCAATAAATGGGTCTCAACTGAATGCAAGAGGCAGAGGGCAAATTTTAGTAGCAATAAATCAATTGATAGAAATACAGCTCCAAGTCAATTAAAGTCAAATAGTAACCTACTTAAATTTGCATAGAGGCTAATAGGCTTCTTGTCTAGAAATTATCTCTTTCAGATAAAAAGACTGATTTTATATGACAGAAGCTGAATCTAACCTGCCTGAACTTATTTGCTCTATTTTCTCTTGTCTTCTCCTTCCTTTCCTCCCTCCCTTCCTTCCTTTCTGACTTGTCTCCTTCCTTCTTTCCTTCCTTTTCCTTTTTTTAAACATTTTTTATGTATGCATAGTGGTTAAAACACATGCTCTAGAGCCAGAGAGCTTTGGTTACATTCTGGTATAAATATTTACTATTTGATCTTGAACAAATTGTGAATTTTCCTGTTCCTCAGTTTCCTAATATGCTATTTGATGGTGATAACTTTCTCAACAGTTTATTAGGATTTTCAGCATTAATGCAAATAAAGAGCAAAGCAAAAGACTTTGCACATAGTAACTGCCCAGTTAATGGTAACTAAAACATTTTACCACAGCAGATAGTATCTGGATATCTTTATACATTTTATCATTTGCATGTAAGTTATTATTTTAAGTGATATAATAATTTTATGCATTAAGTGGTTCATGTTGCTTTAATTTACTCAGTCTTTTAATTTTTCATAATTTTGTACATTATCAAATCCCCTTTACAACAAAGTGCTGCTAAAAATATTAAATAAATCAAAGTAATAAAATTTCATAGTTTTATTGACCCATTACATATGATAACAATAAGTATTAAGTACTTACTTAATACTTACTATGACAGAAACTATGTTATGTGCTTTAAATGGATTTTCTAATTAAATCCTCACAACAATAAGATGAGATCATTATTAAGCACACTGCTTGAGGATATATAGGTGTTCTGCAAACTTTTTTTTCTAAATAATTTTATGTGCTTTCTTATCTTTAAATATGTATACAATATTTTTTTAAAAATACCATCTCCATTTCAAATTTTCCTTAGCATACTCATTGCATTATGTACATGTAAATTCAAAAATAAATTTCTCAATTTTACTTAGCTCACAGGTGTTCTTTCCAAATACAATTTTGTGTAGTATTCAGAAAACAGGCAAAAGAGTAATTGTCAATGGTTCCTAAATAGCTAGATTGTACTTATTGTGCTCTTTCTATGTGTTAGGCACTCTGTTAAAGTTTTGCCCATACTTTCCTCTCTATTCCTGCCACAATTGTGTGAAATAAATCTTGTTGTTTCCATTTTATCTAAAGGAAAGAAGTTGAAAGAATTTGAGTAATGTTCCCAAAAGGTGTACAGCTCAAAATAGTCCCAGGTCTATTTGATTTCAAAATCCATGATGTTAAGCATGATATACACCACCAGTCTCAGCCTGAGTTCTCCAGAAACCAGCACCTAAGACAAAATTATGTACTACCAATTGATTAGGAAGCATAAGAAAGTATTCGAGGTTGTGTATAACTGGGCATCAGGCAGTTCTTGTGGCATCTAATACATCAGAGGCAATAGGGAAGCCCCAAGATGCAAACCAGCAGTCAAGATGACAGACATGAAACAGGGAGCTAATGTCAGTGAAACCTATCAAACCACACAGGGCTGCTGCATTGGAGGCTGGAGTGACATCAGTGTCCAATGGCTCAAGGTGGTGTGTACAGAGTGTCTGATAGACCCACTTTTATTTCACTGATGGAGCTTATAGTCTAAGAATTTCAATTTTTAATTTGGATGAAACTTAATTGTGTGACACGTAGGTTTAATGGTGACCAACATAAATTGTAAGCATGAAACCCATAGGCTTACATAGCAAGAAAAAAGAATAAGGCTTCCAACATTCATAGCTGGCAATGAAGAAGTGCTTTACATAATACAGGTATTCTGAATAGAGCAGAGAATTTTACTTGAATCACCTGTTGAAAACCATAGTGTTATTTCAAAAAGTATCAACATTAAATTATAAAATATTTGTAATTCACCCTTCCCCTGTGTTCTAAGAAAAATGGGATCTAAGGAAGATATAATTGTTTCCTGGGTAACAGTGGCAATATAGGCTACCTAATTCAATTGACAATTTTTCAGTTGGTAACTAAGGAAAACCAATAATCTAAAAAAGAGAGGGTATTTGTCTTTTCCTGATACTATTGGTGCCTATTTCTTTTTTTTTTCTTTTTCTTTTCTTGTTTTTTTTTTATAACAAATGTGGTAGAAAGTAGGGAACTACAATCAAGCAACGTTTAAATAGTGGACTCAGATATATTTTATTTCTGAATTTTCTTCCAGTTAACAATATAATGAGAAAAAAAAATTGCCTATGAATCTAGGAAACATAAATATATCATGAGCTCTCACTCTATGGTTAGCCACTAGGGAATCTGCAAAATTTGTAGTTACAATATAATATGCATCTGTTAGAATTATTACATGGGGATGTTATTTATCAGCTATTTTATGATTATGCTTTAGTAATCAGATATCTCATTAATTATTTGTACACAAATGATTGATTCTTTTTATGTGAATAAAAGTTTGCTTTCCAAATTAGTGACATCAGAATATTTGTCTTAAACTGTGCTGAACTTCTTTTGGCAATGAATTATATCTTTTATATTTTATTATTACAATCCACAAGTGTCACTTTGTATTTGCCAATATTACACTCATGAAATTTGTGAGTAACATTAAAATGTAGTTCTGGAAGCTATTGTCTAATACCCTGTGAACTAAATTACTAAATAATAGGTTGGTTAATTAAATATTAATGATAAAGGTAGAAACACAAACCAATAATATGAATTTAAATATATGATCTAAAACGTTAGTAAAATAGACATCTTCTAAGTTTTGTCCCTGCAAATAATTTATGTTGTTGGTTATTCATTGTAAGTTTCAGGTCTGATTAAATTTTATTCAAAAATTCCTAACACTCTGCATTGTTATTTGCTTTATTATATGTATATATATATTACTCTATATAATAACTCTTTAGAGTAGTTATTAACATTTTAGAGTGGAAGAATCTGGGGCTCAAAAAGTTGAAGTAACATTTACAAGCTTATGCATTTAATAAATGGTAGGGCTAGGGTCTTCTGACTCCAAACACACCGTTAACTTCACTATACATCAAGCTAAGATTACACTGTGCTTATGTGGCAGCTTTCTATAGAACAAGTTGTTTTATTCTCCTTGAGATTATGTTTTCAGCAAGTAAAACACATAAATCCAGAGATACAACAATTACAACAAAAACCCAGTTTGTGCTAGGCCCTTACAGGACTTTGGCGTAAAACACACACACACACATAAACACGCATACACACACACACACACACACACACACACACACTTCAAATTAAAAACAGCCCCGCCCTGAAAAAGCTTACAATATTGTAGAAAAAACCAAGTACACTAGAAATTTGTACGACATGCACAGAGGCTTATGAGAGTGCAGAATGCTAGGAGACCATTCAAAGAAGACCTACGTGGATTGGGTGGATTAAGGAAGGCATGCGGGAAGAGATAACATGCAGATTAGGGGCAAGTAAGAAGTTGCTGAGCCAGTAGAAAAGAAGAGGGGGGAGTCGAGGGTTGAAAACAGCAACAACAACAACAAAAAATGTCATCAATGAGAATGCTTTACAGCAAACTAAAAGTGTCTATAGAAAGTATATATATATATATATATATCCATATAGAAATTTGAATTGTGTAGTATAAAAATTACATTTCCTCTCTCTCTAGATTCCGACCTCATTTTACCTAAAGAGTCAGATAAAAATATAATGTGACCTGTATGTATAACTGAATCACTTTGCTGTATACCAGAAACTAACACAACATTGTAAACCAACTATAGTTCAAAAATTTTTTTTAAATAAAAGCTATAAGATCTCTGAAAAAAAAAATAATGTGACCTATAGAACTTAAAATAATGCGGTTTTTAGTTTCAAATGTCTTAATAAGGAAAAGTAGATTTTGCTTCTGTGTTCTTTTAAGAACAAATAAAGTGGAAGTAGAAATTAAAAAAAAAAAGAACACGTGTTCTAGGGCAATGGAAGAGGAGATGTAGACTCATCTTCGGGTAAGAGAGAGCAAAATCTTTTTTTTTTTTATTTTTATTGGAGTGTAGTTGATTTACAATATTGTGTTGGTTTCAGGTGTACAGTGAAGTGAATTGGTTATACATATCACTCTTTTTTAGATTCTGTTCCCGTGTAGGCCATTACAGAGTATTGAGTAGAGTTCCCTGTGCTATACAGTAGGTCCTTATTAGTTATCTGTTTTCTGTATAGTAGTGTGTCTATGTCGTTTTGCAACAATATGGATGGACCTAGAGATTGTCATACTGAGTGAATGAAGTAAGTCAGACAGAGAAAGACAAATACTGTATATCGCTTATATGTGGAAACCAAAAAAAAGGGTACAAATGAACTTATTTACAAAACAGAAATAGAGTCACAGATGTAGAAAACAAACTTATGGTTACCAGGGGGTAAAGGGGGGAGGGATAAATTGAGAGCAAAATCTTTTAAGCAGAGAAGTGACCTATCAGAAATGCACTTCACTAAGACAGAGGAACTGAGGATAGACTGTTGATAGCTCAGAGGAGAGTAATGGTGCAAAGCACTCACGGGGTAGCAGTAGCATAAAAGTAGGCTCTCATCTGGGCCTAAGATGTAAATCTCATTAGCTAATTGCAATAAAAAACACATATATTACACTATTTTACGTATATTAATTCATAGTATTTATTCCTTATTACAACCCTGGGATTACGCACTTTTTATATACTTTCTCTTGTGAGAAAACTGAGCCACAGAGTTTAAGTAACTCGCAGAGGTACCTCCAGTTTATGAGGGAGACACAGAAATTCTAACTCAGGAGGCTGGCTCCAGAGTCTATGCTCTCAACTCCTATGCCACTCTGCTTCTCTGGATGATTGGTGGTTTGGGGGTAGTTGTACCACACTGGGCAAATCACACAGCTTCTTTTGTATCAGTTGCCTTGAATATACAAGTGCATATGACCATAATTATTTACCTGACCATTGTGGATTTTAAGATTGGGGGACAATGTCTTATAATCAAAATTAGATTTTACTAATAAAGAGATAGTTTACTGATTTATTGCTTTTTAGTCATTTAAAAAATATCTCAAGCACTCACTGCTTGTACTTGTATCACAAGTACTCAAGCCCTACTCATTCTAAGAAGCTTTCTCTCGTTGCTACCAAATATCACTCCCTTCAAAGGAGTCTATAGTAGCACTCATCTGAAACTCAATTGTAAACCTTTATCAAATTTACTTTTTACAGGCAACTTTTTATTTATAAAGCTTAACTGTAATTCCCTTGAAAACTTAAAGTCTAACTTTTGTTTTTGAGAGGTTCTTATTTAGAGATCTAATATGTATTTGTTAGAAGAAAAATTCTAAACAATTCATTTTACTAATAGTATAATTTACTGTAAAGACAAGGGAAATGACTGGAGGTTCACCAGTCAACACATTGGTCACTTAAGGAAATTCTTTCTGTCGCTGATATGCTAGTAGTTGATAAATGTTACTGACAGCCATTATTCTAGCAGTATCTTTGATTACCCAGCATCTATATATGAATGTGTATATGTATGTATTTATGAATCTAAACTACATATCTATGTCTGTGGCAACAAGTAAATAATAATGGTGGACTAAGAAGATACTTCCTGTCCAAATCACATACACACACACACACACACACACACACACACACACACAAGATATTTCAGGTAGAGACTAAATAATTTACAGTACTATATAACAAGAAAGTTTTCATAATTTCTTTAAGTAGAACTCAGCCCAGTTTGAGTTGACAAAGAAAAACACAGCTTAAAACATGAATGAAATGATGTATAGCATATATATTTTTAAGAATCTTAAAATTCAGAGCTTATGGATAAAGAGTGTGGAGGTGTGGAATTTGGTCTGGTGATAAGGAATCTTTTCTGAGCAGCAGGTCTAAAAGATTTTTCCCATCCCTCCTTGACACAGACCAGAGGCAGCCGCAGCAGCTTCTGCCCACAGTTAATGTTCTGGGACCCATGATGTAGAAATCCCTCCATGTGGCTACTACTCCCTGCCGCCCTCAGCACTGTCTTAAGTTCCAAGCAAACTAAGCCAGTGATGTTTATCACATCAAGGGCTTAATAAACTTCTCCTTGAAGTGAAAGATCCTGGGTTATAAATAAGCTAATATGCTAAATAAATATTTGTTGTATTGAATTGAGTTGATTCCAGAAAGAAAAAAGTGAAAGCTGTATCATAATTTATCATCATTTCGTTTCAGACAAAAGTGCAGTAGGTTAACATTTTACATTGTTTTGGTATCACAAATAATTTAAAAAATACCAAGTAAGCAAGTAATTGTGATTTTGCAGATGATTCTTTCTAAGTCTTAAAATAAGTAATAAACCTTTAAAATTATTTATCAGTGTTCCCAGATCCTTAAACTTTATTGAGACTCAGTAGTTGAAGATAAAATTTCTAAAGCTTTAAGTTATCTAAAATTTATAGACCATATTTACCCCTAATGAATATTACTAAAATGTATATCATTCTATGATAAACTTCCTTGATTCGTTTTAATCAAGAAATATATCATGAATGACAGAATCAAATATCTCCATGTATTTTATTGGACATGTCTCTTGGTATTATGCTTGCTTATATTAATATTTATTTAATAGTAATTTAAGTTGCCAGAAAAATGGCAAATGCTTAAGTTACATGAATTTAATTGTACACAAATTACTAAAAAAAAATACTAAAAGCAATTTTTTTTTTTTTTACCTTTACAAGCAGCTGCTTTTCCAAAGACTTCAAATATTATCAATGTTAAATGGTAGTTTTATGCATGCTCTGGGAGAATAGCAAAGTTGCCATGTGTAATTGATTCAAGATTCTGACTGATTATACTCTTGCTAGGTTTGATCAGATATCTGATGAGTAAAATTACTAGGAAATATTCTCTATAGAATGTGTGAAAAATTCTTTGTTCATTGCAATGAGTCTATTATTTATGTTGCATAAATTCATGATGAGGAAAAGTAATAAACCAACACTTTCATAAAGAGTGCAGTAATATAAACATTTTACATAGCCCATCTAATTTTTATAAATTTATTCTAAAGAAATACTTTTTCTAAAATCCATAATTTGTGTGATAAACATGGTAGGCATGTTCTGTGCATGTATAAACCAGTGATGTAACTGGTTAAATTACTTAATTATTAACGAAGTTAAATTCATGTAACTTAAGCATTTGCCATTTTTCTGGCAACTTAAATTACTATTAAATAAATATTAATATAAGCAAGCATAATACCAAGAGACATGTCCAATAAAATACATGGAGATATTTGATTCTGTCATTCATGATATATTTCTTGATTAAAACGAATCAAGGAAGTTTATCATAGAATGATATACATTTTAGTAATATTCATTAGGGGTAAATATGGTCTATAAATTTTAGATAACTTAAAGCTTTAGAAATTTTATCTTCAACTACTGAGTCTCAATAAAGTTTAAGGATCTGGGAACACTGATAAATAATTTTAAAGGTTTATTACTTATTTTAAGACTTAGAAAGAATCATCTGCAAAATCACAATTACTTGCTTACTTGGTATTTTTTAAATTATTTGTGATACCAAGACAATGTAAAATGTTAACCTACTGCATTTTTGTCTGAAACGAAATGATACTAAATTATGATACAGCTTTTACTTTTTTCTTTCTGGAATCAACTCAATTCAATACAACAAATATTTATTTAGCATATTAGCTTATTTATAACCCAGGATCTTTCACTTCAAGGAGAAGTTTATTAAGCCCTTGATGTGATAAACATACATGTGAGCCAGATATGACAAGACTGTGGATAATATCGTATTGTCAATCTCAGGTTGACCTGCATGCAAACACTTACACACCACACACGTACACACACACAAAACATCAGCACTAACAAATAGATACAAATATCCAACTACAAAAATAATTTTATGTCATTTATTCTGTAAGTTATTTTAAGGTAAACTATTCCAGGGCCACAAATTAGGTATATATTATTTTCACATATTTTTATGTTTTTCAAATTTAAATCTTCTGCTGGAACATGGTTTAATGTATAACTAAATTAATACATACATGAGGCATAAATAATATTATTTCTCATGAGATTTATTTAAGTCAGGACTCTGGTTTTGAGTGTGTTAGATATTTCCGTCCATCATTTCATGTCTTTACAGTGGCTCCAATGGAAAGCAGCTCAGAAAGTGGGGCTTCTTTTTTTTTTAAGTAATTCATAATATATTTCAAGTTTCACATTTTTAAAAAAGATGTTACCTGATGATAACAGGTGATGATAAAAAGTCTGAAATTTAAAATCAAAACTGAGAAGCTCTGAATATATAATTTTCATAATGATACATGTAAAATTTATTTTCTTGTTTTGTATATACAGAAAGTGTTAATTACCAACACTGAATGACTGATAGATTTAGTCATATTTCTTTTACCAAATACTCTGGGTAGAAGGTTTTTAGCAAATACTTCCTTTTGATATGGAAAGAACACAATCCGTTTCTGAATAGTTCTGAATTTATATCTCTAACTAGTCAACAGCTAGTTATTTCACCTTGTGAAGGGGCAATACTTAATAAATATTTTAAAATTTATACTGTCATCACTATCTTAAGAAATTTATGGTATAAAGTTTAGATGAAACAGTGCTGGTTTATGCTTGTTTTCTTAGCATAAATAAGCAGTCACTCCCCTGCTAAAACCTTCCAATGGTTTATTGTTACAGAAAAAAATAACACTCAACTGTTCCCTGTGAGATCTGCCCCCTGTCAACCATTCCAACTTCATCTACCTCCACTCTTTTTTTTCTCATAGCACCTAGTACTACATAAATTACCTCTTTTTTAAAATGTTTAATAATTTCTTCTCACAAAAAACCTTCAAAAGAAGAATCTTATGTCATTCATCATGGTACCCCTAATGTGTAAATTATTGGAATGTAATAAGAATCCAAAGAACTGAAGATGTTGAAAATGATTATTTAAGTTGCACAATACAATTGCCATGTTAATAACAGAGGAAGATTGTTAAACATACTTTAAAGACTTTCTGAGTTTTCTGTAACGTTTATAAAGTTTCATAAATATGGATGTACAATACATATTTAACAGTAAAGTAAATGTAAGATTCTTACATGCATTGACTTTTATTGTTTCCTTTTGTATTTCTTGTCCTACCACTGTGTGTATGTATGTGCATGTGCATTTAGAGAGAGACAGACTGGTTGAAGATCAAATTTGAAATTTTTTTTAAATGAAAACTATATATACATGGTTTATAATAACCTTAGGCATGCAGATAAAAAGAAAAAACTATTCTACAATTTAAATATGCAATATTGTGTATTTTTATAAGGATTACATACTTTGTATATATCTGTAATAGATATATGGATAAAAGTTTTCTGGAATCTGTTGCTTAGACATAATAATCTATAAGCAATTCATAGTTTTTCAATAAAAAAATAGGAATTTGTATCAAAAGTCATAAACTATTTTTGCCTTTGATCCAGTAATTCTAACAAATCATTCTTCAGTGATTGAAGATGTATGAAAATATTTCACTCAAAAATACATATTTAAGTGTAATTTTAATAAGGATGAAAGAAGACAATCTCCAAATTTCCTAAAATAGCAGAAAGGTTAGATGTATTATAATACACCTAACAATGAAATATTACACATATATAATACAGAGATTTAGAAAACTCTTTAATGAAATGGGAAAATATTTATGAAATATATACTATATATGTTTATATTTTAATATTTATGTATATACATATTTATAGGTATCTAGAGAGAGAAATGTGAGGCCAAGAAATAAATCTACCAAAAAGTCTATGAAATGCATGTTTTAACCACTCTAGAACATGGATGCATTTTACATTCAATGGGATTTTATAATCACTGCCAGCCAGTTGAAATCATGACATAGATGTGTGAAAATCTTCCTTAGCACCTTCTGGTGAAATCACAGAACTGTCAGCATTAAAGCTGCTTAAGTTTCATGAAGTATGGCTTTGTGATTAGACAAATTATTTTCTTTTCCTTTCCTACTTTTACCCATATTTGTCAATTTGTATAATTTTTAAAAGAAAAAATATTAATAAATCCTATAAAAAAGAACATAAACATATAAACACATAAACAAAACAGTAAATTGTATTTTGGAAAATCAAAAAGGCATAAAAGGAATTTCACTAAAATACTACCTTCTTTACTTCTTTACCTTCTTTAATTTTTGAGAAAATTAGTTTTATAGTATAAATAGGATTTTAAGTAAAAATACAAATAAAATTGGTTTTAGATTCAAGTCCTGAATAACCCTTACTACCTATGACCTTGGTGAAACCACCACTACTCACTCTTACATTTTTTTTTTATTTTTTCATTTTAAAAGAGAGATACCATATTAGCTTTGGGGAAGTTTGTAAATTAAATCACAGATGTGAAAGTTTTTCAAAATTCTAATTTATAAGTTCTCCTGGTTATTTATTTTGCTTTACATTTATAATTACAATTGAAGTCATTAAATTGAAAAAAAGAAACTATTGTGGATAAATTCTCTTAAGTATGGAAATGTTCTAAACACATATTTGAAAATGACTCCTGAATCATCCAGACTTTGAAAAGTCAGTTTTCTTTACAGATTTTTGTGGGATAACTTAAGGAACACAAAATTCACCCTTTTAAAATGTACACTTAAAATAGTTTTACTAAATTTATAGAGTTATGCAAGCATTATCATGATCTAATTTTAGAACATTTCCTTCACTAGGACAATTTTCCTCCTGCCCCTGGAGGCAGTCAACCTCCACTCCCTCCCAAAGACCTTGGAAAGCACTTATCTGCTTTGTGTCTTTATAAATGTGTCTTTCCTGTACATTTCATATGAAAGAATTATGCAATATGTGGCTTCTTTCACTAGATAATATTTTGAGGTTAATACATGTTGTAGCATATATCATAAATTTGTTCTTTTTATTCCTATTTCATTGTATGCATATACTGATTTTTTTAACTGAAGTATAGTTGATTTTCAATATTATTTTAGTGTCAGGTGTACAACATAGTGATTCATTATTTATATAGATTATATTGCACTTAAAATTATAAAATATTGGCTATATTCCCTGTACTGAATGATATATCCTTGTAGCTTATTCATTTTTTACATAGAACACTATACCTCTTAATCCCCTACCCCTATCTTGCCCCTCCCACTTCCCTCTCCCCACTGGTAACCACTAATTTGTTCTCTATATCATGAGTCTACTTCTGTTTTGTTATATTCATTCATTTCTTTGTTTGAATTCCATATATAAGTGATAACATACAGTGTTTGGTTTTCTCTATCTGATTATTTCACTAAGCATAATACCTTCCAGATCCATCCATGTTGTTGAAAATGGCAAAATTTCATTCTCTTTTATGGCTGAGTAATATTCCATTGTGTGTGTGTGTGTGTGTGTGTGTGTGTGTGTGTGTGTGTGTGTGTAGATAGGTAGGGAGAGAGAGAGATAAATAAAACACATCTTCTTTATCCATTTATCAGTTGATGGACATTTAGGTTGCTTTTGTGTCTTGGTTCTTGTAAATGATGCTGCTATGAACATTGGGTGCATGTCTATTTTCAAATTAGTGTTTTTGTTTTCTTTGGATATACACCCAGGGGTGGAATTGCTGGATTGTATGGTAGTTCTATTTTTAGTTTTTTTGAGATACCTCCATAATATTTTCCATAGTGGCTTCACCAGTTTATATTTCCACCAAGAGTGTACTAGAGTTCCCTTTTCTCCATATTCTCACCAACATTTTTTATTTGTAGACTTTTTGTTGATAGCCATTCTGACACGTGTGAGGGGATATCTCATTGTGGATTTTATTTGAGTTTCTCTGATGATTAGTGATGTTGAACATCTTTTCATATGCCTGTTGGCCATCTGTATATCTCCTTTGGAAAATATCTATTTAGGTCTTCTGTTCATTTTTTGATTGCACTGGTTTTTTCTTTGATCTTGAGTTGTATGAGCTGTTTATATAATTTGAATATTAACACCTTATTGGTCATATCATTTGAAAATATTTTCTCCCATTCAGTATGTTGTATTTTCTTGTTGTTGATGGTTTCCTTTGCTGTGCAAAAGCTTTTGAGATTAATTAAGTCTCATTTGTTTGTTTTTGCTTCTGTTTCCTTTGCCTTAGGAGACAGATCCAAAAAAATATTGCTACAATTTATGTCAAAGTGTATTCTGCCTATAGTTTCTGCTAGTTTTATGATTTCTGGTCTTACATTTAGGTCTTTAGTTTGTTTTTAATTTACTTTTGTGTATGTTGTGAGAAAATAGTCTAATCGTAGGCTGTGTATTGATATAAACTTCCTTCTTATAACTGTTTTTGCTGCATCCCACTGGTTTTGGAAAGTTGTGTTTGCACTTTAATTTGTCTTGAGGTATTTTCTGATTTCCTTTTTTATTTTTTCGTTGACCTATTGGTTTTTCAGTAGCATGTAGTTTAGTCTCCAGGTGTTTGTGCATTTACCATTTTTCTTCCTGTGGTTGATTTGTAGTCTCATATCATTGTGGTCAGAAAAAAATGCTTGATATAATTTATATCTTTTTAAATTTGTTGAGATTTCTTTTGTGGCATGGCATGTGATCTATCCTTGATAACATTCCATGTGCACTTGTAAAGAATGTATATTCTGCTTTTGGATGGAATATCCTGTAGATTTCTATGAAGTCCAAATGATCTAATTTGTCATTTAAGACTACTGTTTCCTTATGGATTTTCTGTCTGGATGATCATCCATTGATGTAATTAGGTTGTTAAATTTCCCTACTAGGTGTTATTTTAATAATCCTATCAATGTAATGGATTAGGGTAGGCATTCTCAATGGTCCATGGGCCATTATGGATCTACAAGACAATTTAAGACGTTCTATAAGGACAAAACTCTTTTCCTAGTAATACTAAGATAAAATTTCCAACTTTCAATGCATTAACATTTGCAATGATGGTTCAAAATCTATGATAGGTAATACCACAATCATTTCAGCATGAATCATAGCAGGGGCACCAAACTCTATGTGTAGTTATTGCTTTTTCCACTGCCTTACACCTCCAATGAAATTAAAAATGGATCTCTAGCAATGAATTATGTATGTTTATTATTTTATGAGACCAAATAGGGAGCATGCATAAAGCACTTATGCTGAGTACCAAATTACGTTGGTTGTCTCAAGGAAAAAAACAAGAATATTTTGAGGTTTTAGTTGAGCTAGCCATTTTTTCTTTTTTATGGAATATAACTTTACTTAAAAATGAAATATGATTATTTAGACTTTGGTAATTGAAAGGTATTTTTAAGAAAATGAGTAAGTGAGGTTGACAGTTCAAGAAAAACAATTGACAGTGTTTATTACCAATAATAAATTTTGAGCTTTTGAGTGAAAATTAGAATTTGGAAATCTTGTACCTTCTACTGTGAGCTTGGCAACTCAAACCCTTAACTTTCTTGAAGCAATTGGTAGTGATATTAGTAAATGTGAATATTTCGTATTTTATACCATGTCAAAATTTGGAATATTTGTATAACTCAGTGAACCAATATTTTCAAAATAAACAATGCATGATATTGTAAAACTATGCCTAGATAAATGATTAATTCAAAGTGCAAGACAGACTATTATAATGTAAAAGAGTACCAAAGTTTATTGGTATGGTTTCAGATCCCATATTGTAAACAACTTTAAGGAACTTGTTAAATTTTGGTGAAAATCAAAGAACATCCACAATTACCAGTCATTCTTAACTTTTCCAAGTACCTGTTAGTAGTTGATCAGATTTTTCACCATATACTTCAACCAAAACAATATTTTGAACGCAGAAACACATATGAGAATCTACCTGACTTTTATATTAAGACAGACATAAAAGAGATTTGCAAAAATATAAAACAATGCTGCCCTTCCACTACTTTGTTTTAGAAAATACAATTATTTTAATAAATTTCTGTTATTTATACTGACAATTATTCATAGTAATTAAATTTATTATTGTTATTCTTAAATAATTTCAATAAATAAAAATTTTAAATTTATATTTTAATATTAATATGGGAGATAATGATAGACAAAACCTAAATAAACAAAAGGTTTGTGGGTCCTCAATAAGTTTTAAGAGTGTTAAGGTGTACTGAGAGCAAAAGTTTTGAGAACTGTTAAATTAGATGGATGGTAGAAAGTCAAATTTTTGTCCTGTAATATATCTCATACCTCGTTCAATTCACATGTATCATGTTTAAATTAAATCCCATAAGCCATTACAAAATTTGCAGCTTTTAGGTGACATCAGTTTTCTGTCCCTTCATTTCAAATTGTTTAGAAACTAGATATTTTTTAGTTCAAATTATTTAACATTCTATTTTATTATGATGATTGCTGTTTTATTCAGGGCTAATAATTGATTTATGGTATCTAGGAAAGAAAAGATGTATATACTTAATTTTAGTCTTCTTGAACTTAGGCAGTGCTATAGTACTATACCATTTGTTCTGCTAACATGGTAAACAGAATGGTGAGGGAAGTTATATTATATCCCTTAGGTGTTTGCTAACAATGAGGAGGTAATAATAGAGGACAGCAGAGAGCATCAAATATTTTTGTAGTGCCACTTGTTTTGCCCATTTGGGAAATCAATGTTTTAACGATCATATTTATAATACCCCAGATCATGAGTCTACTGTGCTAAGAAAAAGAGAGTTTACAAAAGTGGAGACTGAAAACACCAAGTGTATAAAACTTCTTAAAAGTATACATCCTGGAGCTATAAAGAGAGAGCAAACATACCACTAGCAGAAGCTAAACCAGCAATGATCTTGCTTTTCATCTCATACACATTACATGTTCTTTACGGTATTTGATATCCTTCCAACAATATTTTGTAAAGTAATAATATTGTGCTGTGTTATTTAGGTTGTTTGTAAAAATCTGGGCTGAAACGTAAATATCCAAATTGTACAGAGATATAATTTTTTTTCAGAAAGTGAAAGTATTCTCTGTAATGAATATAATTTGAATAATTAATAATTATACATACATATCTTCTTTATTTTTAAGAATTCCATTTCACCATTTGTTCTTTTCACTCAGGTTTTATAAATACTTTAAATGTAATTTTCAAATAAGGAATTTAAATTATTAAAATACTTAAATAAAATAATAAAGATGAGAGAGGCCATTAAAAAATACAACAATTTGGATTAATTTATAATTTTCAGGGTAATTGTGTTGTCATTTTTTTTAAGGTAGAAAACTGACATAAATACTGGAAAGCCAAAGGGAAAACTGACTATTTGATTTCGGTTAAGGCAAGTAAATTTCAATTTTATACAAATAGCCAATATATCGTTGCATAATTATTCACCTTTTTATATTATAGATTATAATTATGTAGTAAAATTTTTCCCTTTTTACTGTATACTTCTCTGAGTTTTGTTAAATGCATATAGTCATGTAACTGCCACCATAACCAAGATTTAAAACAGTCTATCAATCCTACCCACTTCCACGCCAGTTCTTCCTTAACCCTTTATGTTCAGCATTTCAGCACTCCCAGCCCCTTTCAACCACTGATCTGCTTCCAGTTCCCGTAGTTTTGCCTTGTCCAGAATGTCATATATATGTTATCTTATAATCGAACCTGATCACACGCTCAGATCTTATAGTCTTTAGAGTTTGTTGTCTTGCATTTAGCATAATGAATTTGAGATTTATCCAGGTGGTTGTGTATATCAAGAATAATTTATTTTCATTACTGAGTAGTACTCAATTTTGTGGACTTACTATAATTTTGTTATCTGTTCACCAGTTGAAGGAAACTTGGATTACCTCCAATGTGAGGGCAGTTACAAATAATGACACTGTAAACACTACTGCATAGGATTTTCCATGAATGAAAGTGTTCATTTAAGTTTGCTAAAAACTTGTTAGTAAGACTGGTTGCTAATTTATGTTTAACATTATGAATTCAAAATATTTTCCAAAGTAGTTGTACTCTTTTACATTCCCCCAAATATTGTAAGAGAATTCCAGTTGCTATGCATCTTTTCTAATTTAGGGCTATGTTTTATCTTATTTATTAGCATTTTAATCATTCAAATATTTGTGTAGTATATCTTATTGATGCTTTCTTTTGTGCTGCCCTACTGATGAATGACATTGAACATCTTGTCATGTTATTTTTGCTACCCATAAATCTTGTTGGTTAAGTGTCTATTCAATTCTTTTGCCAAATTTTAATTGGATTTTGTTTTCTTATTCTTGAGTCTTAAAAGTTCTTTATGTATCCTCTGCCAGTCTGTGCCTTGGCTTTTCATTACTTTAATGGTGTTTATCAAAGAGTATTTAAATGTAATGAAATCAAATTTATCACTTTTTTGGGAGATAATGCATTTGGTGTTGATTTTAATAAATGTTTTTATAAGCAAGAATAAAAATTTTCTTCTACATTTCTTCTAAACTATTTATACTTTTATACTTTATATTTAGGTCCTTGATCCATCTTTGGTTATTTTTGTATAAAAGTTTTAGAAGAAGATCTTTGTGACTTGGGTATGACAAAGATTTCTTCCACATAATAACCAAAGGAAAACGTGATCTATAAGAGAAAAATTGATAAATTAGACTTTATAAAAATTAAAACATCCTGCTCTTTGGTAAACATGTTTGAGAAAAATAACCAAACAAAACACTGACTGGGAGAAAATATTTGTGTATCATATAAAGGACTTAGAATATGTAAAAAACTCTCAAAACAATGATTAGAAAACAAACAGCCCAATTAAAAAAAAAAAAAGAGCAAAAAATGTGAACAATTTACCAAAGAAGATATACCAATGGCAAATAAGCCCATGAAAAGATTCTTAGTGTTATTACTCATTAGTGTCATTCAAATTTTAAAAAAAAGATCATATACCACTCACACTTTTTAGAATATTTAAAATTTAAAATGTCTAAAATTAAAATTGAACACAGCAAACGTTGGCAAGGATGTGAAATAACTGCCACTGTTATACACTGCTGGTAGGAATGTAAAATGGTAAATAAAAGAACCTTGAAAAACTGACTGTTTCTCAAAGAACTGAGCATACACCACCATATGATCCACCCATCAACTCTTGGGCTTCTACCCAATAGAAAAGAAAGCTTGTGTCCATAAAGAAATTTGTATATAAATATTCATGTCAAGTATATTTTTAATAGCCAAATTGAAAAACAATCTAATTGTTCATCACCGTTTAAATATACATGTGTTCTATCCATATAGACAAAAAGTATACATATTATGTAACTCCATTTATATAAATGTCTAGAAAATGCAAACTAATCTATAGTGACAGAAGGCAGATCACTAGTCTCCTGGTAATGGTGGTGCAGCACACAGGGTGGGCCAGTATGGAGGAACTAGAAAGGGGTATGTATAAATTTGGGAAGGGATAGATATGTTCATATTTCAATTGTGGTGATGGTTTCACAGATGTATACATATGTCAAAACTTATCAAATTATACAATTTTAGCGCAAGCAATTTATTGTTTGACAACTATACCTCAATAAGTTGGTTTAAAAAGTGGAACATAAGGCTTCCTTGGTGGCGCAGTGGTTGAGAGTCCGCCTGCCGATGCAGGGGACACGGGTTCGTGCTCCGGTCTGGGAAGATCCCACATGCCGCGGAGCGGCTGGGCCTGTGAGCCACGGCCGCTGAGCCTGCGCGTCCGGAGCCTGTGTTCCGCAACGGGAGAGGCCACAACAGTGAGAGGCCCGCGTACCGCAAAAAAAAAAAAAAAAAGTGGAACATAAACAATAAATGCATACTTATTGTTGTCCAACCACTTTTAGACAATTCTTATTATAATAAGCTAGAATCCTACTAAAAATAAGACAGTTAACATACTCATTTTCTCAATAACCAAAGTATTCAAAGTCGTTCAATGGCCTAAAACTTCCTACATCATTAGTTCTCAATATACTGACCCCTAGGAGAAGTTTTAGAAATTGGTGAGGGTACCTTAAGGTACCAATGATTGTGGTGATCACCTTGCCCTTAGTGGGATGCTACATGGTCTACAATGTTCAGGAAAGTCCCACAAAATAATTTTTCTCATATTTCCCACAATGTTTGAATTTTCTGCTAGGCATTCATCAGGATAAAAAATCTTGAACGTAAAACTCAACTCTATTTTCTGGATAATCAAAGTTTTTTTAGACAGTTTTAATATAAAATATACTTTTTAGGAATGTGAATCTCATGCAAATATAAGAAAGTTGCATTTCTGTTTTGTTTAGAATTTTTCCTTTTTTTTTTACCATTTCAAAAAAATCACACATAAAATAACCCTAGGCATCTGAGGTATCTCAGTTATCAACACAAAAGACTTGCATTGGTTCTGTATTTATAGCTGCCACATTCACACTTTGCAAACAGTGACATCTCTCCTGCATCACTGCATGTCTCCCGCATCACTTCTTCTATAGTAGTCATACCTGAGCATTTACCCATTGAAATGGTACTTTACCCATTGAAATAGTAATTTCACATCAATTTCTTTTTTCTAGTAATGTCACATGTTGCATATTGGGTTCTCAAGAAAAAAAAGTCTTGAGTAGGAATTTAAGGTTTAAGCTGTTTATTAAGTAATATTCTTCAAATACAAACCTGTTGAAAAGAAGAGAATGAAGCAGGACTGAGCAGAGGGAGAAGTAGATCTGTAGAAGAAGTCTAAAAACAACCTAGCCCAATGCCCTCAGAAGTTCTGTGGCTAGAATATCCCCTCAGAGTTGGACCTAATTAGCCCAGGATATTCAGGCCTCTGTTAATCACTGATGTGGACTGCCTTGGTATTCCCTGTGGCTGAGAGCCCTGCCTTAAATTTAATGGATTGTACAGAATATCCAACCTCTGGCTCTCAGCATTTTGCCATTATGATGGTGAATCATTTCAAGACTAGAATATATCTACTTTGAATTAACGATTTAAAGGAGAGTTTTAAAAAGACAGTAGGTTGTTTACTAGCATGTTTTCTCAACTAGTATAAAATCCTGTGAGTTAAGTCCTCTTTGAGGTAGTGCTTTGCACAAAGAGTAAATAGTGTTATCTCTGTGCCTGCCTACTGGAGGGTGAAGCTATGCATTTCCAAACTTGGCTTAGATTTAGGGGTATACTTTTGTCTCTGATTGGATGTGCAAGTTTTATTCTACAATGGAAATGTCCGGAGTTGGTCCCAACTCAAGAACTCTTGGCACCCATTGCCAGAAGATTGTGATGGGTTGGGAAGTCATATCTTTACTTTTGCTGAGATGGTCTGCCTCTAAGAACAGCTTGGCAAGAGGGATTTTATTTTTCATATTAGGTGAAAGTCCTTGAATCAAAACCCCTAGAGGTTTGTGGAAACAAAGCAACAACAACAACCAAAAAAACCCATATTGTTGCCAAATCTTCTGTAAACTGTAGAATTAGTCATATATACCTATAATTCCATGAGATCTCAGAGGTATAGAAGACCCAATTTCTGGATCATTTTTAGTAATAGGACAATTTCTAGGGAATTTTATTATGTAGGGCTCCCAGTTAATGTGAGATGCTTATTGATTACTTGGAGTAAAGAATTTAGTTAAATTTTTTGATATCAATATCAGTTGCACCATATGCTACATTTAAAGAAATCAACTTGTTTACAATTGCTATCTGCACATCCAGTGGTTTCTTACTTATTAGGTATTAAAATTTCACACCCAAGTTGTACAACCGTGGGTTTTGTTCTCATCCTAGAATAGGCAGTATTTAGAAGGCATGAAATGCAATGCAAGAAGTTGTTTTGTTTTTCTTTTCCTTTTGTCCTTTTTTACATTTTCTGGTGGAGGTGACCAATACAAAAATGTTATGAATATAATTAAATATTTGGATACCATCTAGCAGTTCACAATGTGTAAAGGTTTGCTCAACCTGTCGATTATACACTTTAAGAGAATTAAAATACCTCTGTGGAAGGATGTCAAATGTGTATGCCTTTCTTGAAGCAAGCATATTGATTGTTGTGTCTTGGACGTGTATAGAAAAGAAGGTATTAGCAGTGTCAAAGGCTGCATTCAAATGCCAGTAAAGGCAGCAAAATTATTCTATTACTATAGGTTTAGCAATGGTCATGTTCTTGTTAAAGCTTTGGTAGTTTATAGTGCAGTGCCAAACAACAATGCCTTCCAGAAAATGATGCATGATACCAAACTACTATAAATCTTGTAAAAAAAAAAAGATATTTTTTTCTTTCTGCAGACCTTAGTTCATTATATGTCTTTGGTAGCTGTAGGTAGTTCAGACGTTCTTGGCCATGCATTTGTGTAAACGTTCTAACAGTAGGGTTATAGTGGATGCATTCAATCAGTATATTTACGTACCTGCATCTGCAGAATATCCATATAAATTACATAGGCTTTCTAAAAAAGAACAAGCATAGTCCATGCAAATGATAACAATAAAAATAACCATTATTATAAGCATGATTATAACCTTGTAAGGCTCAGTATGTAGTAAGCTCACAAAGGTATTTCGCCTCCACTTGGAAAGGCAGTGGAAAATTGAGTTTCAGCCCTAGTCCTTGGCTCTGTCCCTTGGCTCTGACCTTAAAAGGAAAGTAAGTTCTGCATTTTCACATTAGCTTATCAGCTTATATGTGTTTCTGTCTAGTGGAAGTAGCCAAATCCATTCCTAACTTAACCTTGGCTCATCTGCACTCTTGTTTTTCACCATCATTGTAACTCTTATAGCTTTTAGCTGAGCTCATACAGGTAATGTATAAGTTCCCGTTAGGACTCACAATATTCTGCACAGGGGTACATAGACATGAACCACTATTGTCATTTGGTATTAACGTAAAGTAAAGCTTATTGGAGAAACTCAGAGACAAGTGGAACACCAAAGCACACATGATTCTCAAGCTCTAAGTATCCTACAGTAGGTTAGTTGGGGCTGGATGTAGTTGGAAAATCATGGAAAAAAGTGTCATGAAAGAGATTCCACTCTGTGATAATTTACATGTTTACGTAGGAGAATTGAAAGGGGGACAGAAGACATGTATTCAACCATGTAACAATTAGAGCTTCCTGGTCAAGGAGAAGACTTTGTTAGGACTCAGTTGCCATTATTGTCCAAGAGCCATATTTTCTGTTGAGTTAATTTTTATTAAGCCATCCATATTTGCTTCCTTTTATTAACAATTATATTAATTTATGAAATTATATACCTATTATAGTGATGCTTGTAAAGTATCAATAGCATGGAAATAAACTAATGGTCCATGGTAGAATTTCATTAAAAATTTTTTTTAATTAAGGTATATCTTAACAATGGACTGTCTCCACCTATCTATCTATATATTTAACACTTTTATATGAATTGTTGTGACAAAAGCAAGACTCAGTGCCGTCTATCTTTCTGTTTTTGTAACTAGAACTAATGGTTAGAAAAATTATTAGAGAGATATAGTTGTCTAGAAAATATCAAAGTACATCTGAAATACAGGTGGATTTGAAAAATAAAAGAGGAATGTGAATGTGGGAGAAATATTTACTTTTCATTGAATACATTTTTTGTGATAAGGATTTTTTAACCCGTTTAATGTGCTGGGTGTTTTTAAAAAATAAATTTATTTATTTATTTTTGGCTGCGTTGGGTCTTTGTTGCCGCGCGTGGGCTTTTCTCTAGATGCGGAAAGCAGGGGTTATTCTTCGTTGTGGTGTGTGGGCTTCTCATCACGGTGGCTCTCTTGTTGTGGAGCATGGGCTCTAGGCACGTGAGTTTCAGTAGTTGTGGCACGTGGGCTCAGTAGTCGTGGCTCACGGGCTTAGTTGCTCCACGGTATGTGGGATCTTCCCAGGCCAGGGCTTGAACCCGTGTCCCCTGCATTGGCCGGCAGATTCTTAACCACTGTGCCACCAGGGAAGTCCTAATGTGCTGTTTTATCAAGAACCCTCCTACATTGTTGGTGGGAATGTGAATTGGTACAGCCACTATGGAGAACAGAATGGAGGTTCCTTGAAAACTAAAAATAGAGCTACCATATGATCCAGCAATCCCACTCCTGGGTGTATATCCAGAGAAAACTATAGTTCGAAAAGATACACACACCCCAGTTTTCATTGCAGCACTGCTTACAATAGCCAAGCTGTAGAAGCAACCTAAATGTCCATTGACAGATAAATGGATAATCATACTAAGTGAAGTAAGTCAGCCACAGAAAGACAAATATCATATGATACCACTTATATGTGGAATCTATAGCAAGATACAAATGAACTTATTTACAAAACAGAAACACACTCACAGGCTTAGAAGACAAACTTATGAGTACCAAAGGGGAAAGGTAGGGGGGAGGAATAAATTAGGAGGTTGATATTAACATATACACACTACTATATATAAAATAGATAATCAATAAGGACCTACTGTATAGCACAGACAACTCTAATCAATTCTCTGTAATAACCTATACAGGAAAAAGAATCTGAAAAAGAATAGATACGTGTATACGTATAACTGAATCACTTTGCTGTACACCTGAAAGTAACATAACATTGTAAATCAACTATACTCCAATAGAAAATAAAAATTAAAAAATAGAACAGTGCTCAGATCTTGATTTTTAGTATCATTCTCCGATAAAAAGAACTAAGTTTCCATGAAAAAATAGCTGATTCTAGGGCTGGGGCATGGACAATCAAAGATGAACATGGAGCATCTTGTAGTGCAAGAAATAAGGAAGTATACAATGATTTGGGTATTTTAAATGATGGTAGTATTTTAAAGGGACACAGGAGCCATGTAAAAGAGCCCCCAGTGCTAAAAGCTGGAACAATTTGAGCAATAAAATAACATAATATTGGATTATAACCCAAAGTATAAAGTAAATACCCATGAGTCCATACTGATACAAATAAATGATTAAATGAATAAATACAATTGGGGAAGGACAGGCAAATCTGTGCAGAAGAGTTTCAAATAATTTATGTAGATATTCTCTATTCAAGGAGGTGCTACCTAACTCTCTCTTCTTTAATTGTGGGCTGCACAAAGTGACTTCCTTCCAAAAAGCGCAGTATGCAAATGGAGAAAACATAGTAACTTTACAGTGTAGAAACATGACAAACACTGTGTCATCTAGATGGTGGAGGTTAATAGCCGTAATGATAAGTGATATTGATAGCATGTACCTTTGATATGGTGAAATGAGGATGGTACTTTATTTTCCTCCTCCGACCTTCATAAATCTTGTCTAACACTGATAAAAAAAACTGTCAGGCAAACCCAAACTGAAGGACAACCTATAAAATACCTTATCAGTACTTCTTAAAACTGTCAAGGTTATCAAAAAGTCTTAGTAAACGTCACAAGCTAGAAGACTCTATGGAGACGTGATGACTAAATGTAATGTTGCATCTTGACTAGGATCCTAGAACAAATGACACATTATATAAAAGCTAAGGAAATCCATATGAAATACAAAGTTAATTAATAGTGTGTCAATATTAGTTCATTAGTATGACAAACATACCATACTGATGTATGATGTTAAAAATAGGAAAGCTGAGTGTGGGGAATATTGGAACTCTGCACTAACTTTGTAACTTGGCTGTAGATCTCAAACTATTCCAAAATAAAATTTTATTTTAAAAAAAGAACAAAAAATATAGGGATAATGTTAAAACTCTTCTTTAATTTCAAAATAGATAAAAACAATGTGACCCCCAATAAATAATTTTGTGTTTTGCATTTATCAAAGTATATTATACATTTTCCTCTTAAATATTTTCAGTAAAAAATTAGTATATTCAAAGGATAAATACTATCAATAATAAACTAAGCATAAGTTACATGCACATATGGCTTCTTTCTCTGTTTAAATGTGTTTTTTAAATTTATTTATTATTATTATTTAGTTAGTTATTTTTTGGCTGTGTTGGGTCTTTGTTGCCGTGCACGGACTTTCTCTAGTTGAGGCATGCAGGGGCTACCCTTCGTTGCGGTGTGCAAGGTTCTCACTGCGGTGGCTTCTCTTGTTGCAGAGCACGGCCCTAGAATGCACGGGCTCAGTAGTTGTGGCTTGCTGGCTCTAGATCACAGGCTCAGTAGTTGTGGCGCACGGGCTTAGTTGCTCAGCGGCACGTTGGATCTTCCTGGACCAGGGATCGAACCCATGTCCCCTTTCATTGTCAGGCGCATTCTTAACCACTGCGCCACCAGGGAGGTCCTAAATGTGTTTTTAATAAAATTTGCAGGATGATTTATAAAATAAAGAAGACTGAATATTATTGAGATAATTTTTTGAAATTAAAATGGATTTGCTTATTTTTTCCTCAAGGCTTGATCAAAATATGTCATTTTATTCTTTAACAGAACATATTGTATTTAATTCAAAATACGTACTTTTTTTGCTATCGTGACTTACACAACTCAACACTTGATGCTGAATTTCCTGTGTAACAACCATATTGTAGAAAGAATACTGGCTTTCTTACAATACAAACACTTCACAGCCTAGAGATTTAAGAGAAACTAAGCAAATTAAAAATTTCAAGCATTCCAGAGTAAAAAGAGTTCAGATATTTGGGGCATATTTTCATTCTATTGTGAGTAATTCTAAAGTATTCTTATATTTCTTTATACATTAAAAATCTTTCACTCTTAAAATTCAAACATTATTGAAAAGTAGGTTCAATGATACGTGTGTAAAATGACTTTATACCTCTCTGTGGGATAATTGAGTGAAAGTTGTCACACACACTCACCCACACCAACGCATGTGAACATACACAATTTCTGACACGTTATGCCTTAATCTAAATAACAACCTAATGCTAACTACAAGGTTTATATGAGTTTGTGTAATTTTTTAAGATATCCCTACCGGACTTTGGAGGCAATTGTAACTTTGTGAAACTACAGGAAGGCATCTATATTCTGTCTTGAATGCTACTGTAGACAGAATAGGTGAATCCGATTTCTTGAACTACATGTTAAGAAAACCTGAATAAGAGCACTTAAAAATAGAGGGGTTTATTTTTATATCTTGAAGAAGTCCGGATGCAGGCAGTCCAGATCTGAAGCAGTAGCCCAGTGAAGTCATAAATATCTCAAGGCTATTCTGTATTTCTGGTTCGTCATTCTTGTGTTGATTTTCATTCTCATGTCTGCAATATATTTCCTCCTTCTCCTAACCTAGCATATTCCAGGTGGGAATACACTAAAGAGCCCACCTACACGAGCCAGTTCCCCTTTAAAAGGCTTTCAAAGAGCAACCGCTCCCACCTCACCCCACCCTACCCTTATCACTGTCATTTATGTCAATGTTCAGGCCTATGTCACATAGACACTTCTAACTATAAAGGAAGTCAGGTGCTCAGGTATTTTTACTGAAAACAAGAATTAAATCATCATTCTCACAGTAAAGAAAAGCAGCAGAGATCAGGATAGGCAACTACCAGTATCTGCCACGATAAGTATCTCTGAAAGAGAGCACTGTAGTTTAAGGTTTGCTTCTGTGAAGTTTATTTTTTTTTTTTGAGATATGACATATAATCTTATATTGGCTTCAGGTGTACAACATAATGATTAGATATTTGTATTCATTGCAAAATGATCACCACAATAAGTCTAGTTAACAAACATCACCATACATCGTTATATTATTTTCTTGTGATGAGAACTTTTAAGATGTAATCTCTTAGCAACCTTCAAATATACAGTACAGTATTATTAACTATAGTCACCATGCTATATATTATATCCCATGACTTATTTATTTTATAACTGGAAGTTTGTACTTTTTGACTGCCTTCACTCATTTTGCCCACCCCTAATCCTCTAAACTTTTAATGGCCCTCAATGTTGTTTAAATTTTCTGAGATTTGGTGTTAACATTTATAATTTCTGAGCCTATATTACAGAAATTAGGATATGCACTTTACTTTTTCTTATTTAATCCTTCCAAAAAACAGTGTATGATTTAAGTATGCTTATCTCTATTTTAGTTAAGAACACTGAGATTAAGAGGTCAAATCAGATCTCTAAATTAATTAGTATGGAGATAATCCAAAAGTTATACCTAAAATTGTCTGAGATTTAAGCTCACACTGAGTATCTGGAGAGAATTGGGAAGATTCTGCTCAAGTTCTTTGAAACACATTATACCTATGCTTGTTTTTAGCTTAGAAAAAAGTCCTAAGCAAAGGAAAAGCATATGTGGGAAGGCATGAACAAGAAGAGTCCACAGAGGCAACTGAGGAAGTCGACTGTGACTATAATGAGAACGTCCATGTCTTTAAAATTGTTAAAGCAGACATTTTTCTCTTATCCAGTTCGGTTGAACTTTGTAGACTTATACACTCATTAAATTTAATTTTTTAAAAATCTAATTTCCAGTTTTCATAATGAAGCCCTTTAGAAGCCAATTAATTATACAAAATGATATTTGGATTTAAAGAAACGTAGAACAGTTTAAATATCCTCAGACATTAGTGTTTTATGTGTTTACACAAAAGTCTAGATAAATTTGACTTGATACAAGAATTCATCAGACTTTACCTTTGTAAGTTGAAGACAGCTAAAATGTTAGAAAACTATGGACTTACTATCCAATTTGTTTTTATTAAAATATTGTAGGAAAACTCTTCAGGATATTGTTTTGTTCCTATTTCAATGAAGTTAAAATAAATGTGATAATACATTTCAAAAGAAGTGAAAATTCTTTCAATGTCATTTTCTCAGTCTAACCCTTATGTCTTTTATTTGCAAGATATTCAAGCAGTAGGAGTAGAGCTACATTTTAGAAAGTAATAATAAGGTTTTTTATTTCCCTTTTTTAAGAAAAATTCCATCTGGTGGAAACAAATAGCAGAATGAATTAAAGAAAAGTTCCTGAAAGCACAAGGACTGAAATCAGACTGTCTACCCTATTATTTGGCTAGTTCCTGAATAGGCAGTAAGATAAGAGAGTAAGGACCGTGCCTTTGGCTAACAGGCCAATAGAGAAATCAGGTACCTTTTCTTTCTTTTTGTTGTTTTCACATACACTAGCTTTTTTTTACTTTTTAAAATTAATTTTTATTGGAGTATAGTTGATTTACAATGTTTTGTTAGTTTCTGCTGTGCAGCAAAGTGGATCAATTATACATATACATACATCCACTCTTTTTTAGATTCTATTCCCATATAGGTTAAAGAATACTGAAGAGAGTTCCCTGTGCTATATAGCAGGTTCTTATTAATTATCTATTTTATATATAGCAGTGTGTATATGTCAATCCCAATCTCCCAGTTTATCCTTCCCCCCTTTCCCCCTTGGTAACCGTAAGTTTTTTTTCTACATCTGTGACTCTATTTCTGTTTTGTAAATAGGTTCATTTGTACCATTTTTTAAATATTCCATATATGTATAAGCGATATCATATGATATTTGTCTTTTTCTGTCTGACTTCACTCAGTATGACAATCTCTATGTCCATCCATGTTGCTGCAAATGGCATTATTTCATTCCTTTTTATGGCTGAGTAATATTCTATGTACCACATCTTCTTTATATATTCCAATGTTGATGGACATTTAGTTTGCTTCCATGTCCTGGCTATTGTAAACAGAGCCTCAAGGAACGTTGGGGTGCCTGTATCCTTTCAAATTAGGGTATTCTCCAGATATATGCCCAGGAGTGGGATTGCTGGATCATATGATAGCTCTATTTTCAGTTTTTTAAGGAACCTCCGTACTGTTCTCCATAGACCTTTTCTTTTTACTTTACAAAACTTGCAGAGAGCTGAAGTAATCAGTTACCTCTCCATTTTCACTTAGCTACTGATTTCTCAAACTGTACATACACTTATTTTCAAGATCAGTATTCTGAGTACAGATTTAATTGTATATCCTGACATTCCCCATTCCTGTTACATTCTAGAATAGTGAAAAATGGCAAAATAGACTTTTGTATTAAATAAACTTTGACATACACAGTAATTTTCTTAGTAGAGACTGTGATTTCATTCCATACCTTTTCTATCAAGATGGTTAACAAAATAAAGTGCTTAGATTTTCTTCCAGATCTTTTAAAAATTAGATACACACAACACATCCTTTATGTTTTAACTAACCTGACTGCCATATAGCTTATCAATAAAAATAAAACTGGATATGTAACTTGTTTCTAAGTGTTTTAAACCAGCATATAATACAGAAACAAAAAGAGACTTTTACTCTCAATTGTACTGTCAGTCTTTTGAGAAAGGAGTAACTACTTAGTACCAAATTGTTCTAGCAGACCTAGATATTTAGCTCCAGAACCTGCTTACTTAAAGGAATGTAAAAATTATATTTGGATTTCCCCTATCTAATTACTGAGACCATAAAATTTACCAGTAGAGGATAGCCTTTTAACCAAACAAATATATTGAGGCTTATAAAATCTTCTCAATATTTTCATTTATTGGTTCCCAATATAGTGTTTTCATATTTTAATAACTAATATAATCTTAATTAGATTAGGGTTTAATCTCAATTACCTACAGATTTTATATATTCTAGTAATTCTGACTTTATTTTAATGTTATTTTCACTAAAGGTAGAATAAAGTCATGCTTGAATAGTCTTTGCTGTCCTCTGGAGTAACTCCTCCAATTTCAAATATGTTTTAGGCAAGTATAATAGGTAAAAATATCAATATATCTTTTGGGTGACTCATATAGACAACAACAACAAAAAACATACCAAAAAAAATCTTCGAAAATAAATGCTGACATTTTAGAACCAATTTCATTAATCCACAACAGCTTTGAGATAAAATCATGACTAAAAAACATGAGTTTTGCATAACTTTTTCACAGTTAGTATAGGAGAAAAATTGTTCTGAATGATTTTTTGTCACCTATTTACCTTATGGTATTTAATTACTTAGCTTAATTTTTTCTTAGAATTTTAGGTAAATGCATAAAGTTTATATAAAGTGTACAAAAATTAAATGTACAACTTGATGAATTTATATAAATATATTCCCCTGTATCATCACTACTTACTTAAAGACATGGCACATCACCAGCCCCTGAAGCCTCCAAGTCAATCTGCAAAGGTAGCCACTATATTAATTTTTATCACAATGGATTCATTTTTTGTGCTTTTGAACTTCAAATAAATGCAGTCATACAGTGTATACTTTTTTCGTGTCTGTATTCTCCAGCTTAGCATAATGCCTATGAGATTCATACATTTTAGAGCTTGAGACAATGTGTGTTTTTTATTCCTACTACTATACCACTATATGAATATAGCACAATTTATTTTTCCATTATACTCTTCATGGGCATTTAGGTTATTCCCAGTTTGATGCTACTGTGAATAAAAGTTCTATGTACATTCCTACCTATATCTTTTGGGGAACATAAATATTTGTTCCTGTAGGGTACATGCCTAGGAGTTGAATTGCTATTTCAA
This sequence comes from Monodon monoceros, assembly GCF_005190385.1. Taxonomy (NCBI): domain Eukaryota; kingdom Metazoa; phylum Chordata; class Mammalia; order Artiodactyla; family Monodontidae; genus Monodon; species Monodon monoceros. The sequence continues at coordinate 130,305,585 of NW_021703777.1, read as the reverse complement.
AATGGCTGAATATCAGTAATTGCATACTTTCAACCTAATACTATCTGATTTGTACTTTTTAAATGGTATCTTTTGACTCCCTCCTGTTACCTATACAGCAATGAACTTACTCTGTTTTCACTTATTTCTCCTCTTTTTCTCCTGTATTTTAGGTCTTTTATCTCTACTTTATCTGAACACGTATACTGTATTCTTACCTCTTTACCTCCAACTTTGATGTTAGTCATAAGTCTACACTTGCATAGATATAAAATGCTCACCATCCATTCTTTTGCTGAAATTTCCTTAGTCATGTCTGTGTTGGATGATGCTCATACTTTAGCAGATTCCTCAAAGAGAAATCATGTTCATATGAAATTTGCTCTTTTTCCTAGGGGTCTGTCTAAAGGACTTTTTCTCTCTCTCTCTTTTTTTTCTTTCAAGTTTAATTCTGTTCTTAGTCTAAAAAAATCACTAGGGTATGTCTTGCAATTAATTATTGAAGGTCAATTTTCTCAGGTCAATTTTTTTTTTTTTTTTTTTGCGGTACGTGGGCCTCTCACTGTTGTGGCCTCTCCCGTTGCGGAGCACAGGCTCTGGACGCGCAGGCTCAGCGGCCATGGCTCACGGGCCCAGCCGCTCCGCGGCATGTGGGATCTTCCCGGACCGGGGCACGAACCCGAGTCCCCTGTATCGGCAGGCGGACTCTCAACCACTGCGCTACCAGGGAAGCCCCTTGTAATTTTTTTTAGAATGATTTTCATAGTATTGTATCAAGTATATCGTAGACATATTACTTATCATAGATTGGTACACGTCAATATATTTGTGTATACTATCTAAAAGTAATCTTAATGTTATTATAAAACAGAATACTACGGTATGTAACGATTTATATTCAAGTTCAAAAGATAGTTTAATATTGCTTTTATTAGTTACCTATCTTGATCATTTCTAAGTTATAATTAATTAGGAATGATTTATTTTGCAAAAGGTATTTTAAAATACTGTTTAAAAATCTAGGAAAGGGCTTCCCTGGTGGCGCAGTGGTTGGGAGTCCACCTGCCGATGCAGGGGACGCGGCTTTGTGCCCCGGTCCGGGGGGATCCCACACGCTGCGGAGCAGCTGGGCCCTTGAGCCATGGCCGATGAGCCTGCGCGTCCGGAGCCTGTGCTCCGCGGCGGGAGAGGCCACAGCAGTGAGAGGGCCGCGCAAAAAAAAAAAAAAAAAAAAAAAAAAAAAAAATCGAGGAAAAATTTCATAAAACCTCAACAATCAGCATCAGTATAAAATTTCAAAATGGATAAACTCTGCTGAGTTGTTGGGTTCATTATTCCATCTGTTCAATCTATTTTTCAAACAATCTGTTTTAATACTTTACTAAGTATGTCTCATATCCCACCCACAGTAAAGACATAGAAGATTGCTGAGTGTAAAAATGATTTTGTTACAACTTCATTAATTTAAACCCAGAATATGGCAATTAGCTCAGACCTGGTAAAACTAGTCTCCTTATTAAGTAGACAGCCACTAGTGTTTACTGATTACTCTGTTTCCTTTCACTGCTTGAAGAATTACTTTCTAATTTTCATATCATGCCTGCTACGAATCTTGTATTTTCTGCACTAAGCAATAATATCCAAGTCACATTTCTGCTTTCCGCACTTCATCAAAGAGGTTGTTTTGAGAAGAGCTCTGACACTGGTACACTAGAAAATAGGATATAAAGTTAAAGTTTTCCTTTTCCCACTTGAATCTGTGTCTAAGAGAGATCTTGTGTGGGGTATGTCTTGAATGACTAGAGTAGGATCTCTCTCAATTTTTAATACAAATGTCTCTGATATTAGTAATTTGACTCTTCTCTCTTTTTTCTTGGTTAGCCTTGCAAAAGTTTGGATCTCCTCACATATTATAATTTGCTAGCTCCTGTCATAGACCCTTGAGGAACAAAAGTTTAGAAATATGTTTTAGTGAAAACATTTTGAAATTATAAAATTTATTTTTTTATTAATTTTATTGGAGTATAGTTGCTTTACAATGTTGTGTTAATTTCTGCTGTACAGCAAAGTGAATCAGCTATACATATATATGTACCCCCTCTTTTTTGGATTTCCTTCCCATTTAGGTCACCACAGGGTATTGAGTAGAGTTTCCTGTGCTATACAGTATGTTCTCATTAGTTATCTGTTTTATACATAGTAGTGTGTCTATGTCAATCCCAATCTCCCAGTTTATCCCCCCTTTCCCCCCTTGGTATCCATGTGTTTGTTCTCTACATCTGTGTCTCTATGAAATTATACAATTTAAATGAGGTTAAACATTAGAGTTTATTTATTTTTCTGCCCCTTACTCTCCCCCCACCATATTTCTTTTCCATTCTTTCATTTCCTATTTCTTTGTAGTTTTATTTATGCTTCCTTACCAAAGACACATTCACTCCATTTCCTAAGATATGACTGACACTGCTTGTGCTTAAGCTCCTGTAGACCCTCCATTGCATGGGGGCTAATAATTAGTCACCTTTCCAGAGTCTAGTTTCCTCGCCACCTGTCACATTTCTTTTCTTATGAAATAATAAAATATGTTCTGCTATTTTAATATCAACTCAAATATTGTTGGAAGCAGCAACTTCAATAGCTTAAATACTTCTAATAGCCTAATCCAGAGTTACCTTTTATGAGTTCAGCAAAAGAGAAACATGTACTTGTTGTGGAATCTTATATTTATACACAGATAGTGGGAGTGGATAGGGGATTATGTTTTCTTGCCTGTATAAGCGATTTAACAAAAAATTAAAGTACCCATCAGTATTCATGAGTCCTCTTAGGCCAGGGTAGTGTGGGCATTACACAGACAGTGGACCTTTCATTTTAAACACTTTCTTTGGCATTTTGTAAATATATAGGTTTTATTAGGATTTCTCCTTCCCAGATTGGTATCTCTGTTAAGAGAAAAGCTTACCTGCCTCCACTGCTAAGAGAAGGTGTCTTTAGATCCATGGGTCTGTCCTCTTCCTGTCCTGTGGGTCTTTGGTAGTTTCTGTGGCAATACATCCTGTTAAATACTAGGTTCCCTGCCAACTTGCACTGGCCACCTCTTGCTAGCACTGCAGTCTTTCTGTGACAAGTCACAGCCTCTATTGTACTTATGGGTCAGGTCATCCCATCCCACAGCCTCCATTTAGGGTCACCTCACACTCCTACTGCAGTGAAGGACCTTCACAAGAGCAGGTCCATGGACTCTTTCTGGGTCTCCCCCAGGGAGCACACAGGAAATGCTCTATTACCTAAGTTGTAGGAGCTTTGGGAAATTGTGGGCATAATCCCTGGTAGCATATTTGTCTGTTGGGCCTGTTCCAGATTAACATATAGACACTGTAAAAGGCGGTCTCCTCACAGAATCCCAAATAGGGATAGGGAAAACATTTATTGTTTTGTTTTGTTTGAGCCACAAATTGGGTGGTTTAAACAACAGAAATACACTTTGTTTTTCTTTTTAAGGCTCATAAAGAGCTTTTCTTTTTCTTTATTTAATATTTATTTATTTATCTATTTGGCTGCATCAGGTCTTTGTTGTGACAGCGGGATCTTCCTTGCAGCATGTGGGATTTTCCATTGCGGTGCTCTTTGCAGCACGCGGGCTCTTTGTTGCCATGAGCATCCTTCTCTCTAGTTGTGATGTACAGGTTTTCTCTTCTCTAGTTGTGGCACGCAGTCTCCAGAGCACATGAGCTCTGTAGTTTGCGGTACACGGGCTCTCTCGTTGAGGTGTGCGAGCTCAGTAGTTGTGGTGCGGGCTTTGTTGCCCCATGGCATGTGGGATCTTAGTTCCCCAACCAGGGATTGAACCCCCATCCCCTGTATTGGAAAGAGGATTCTTTGCCGCTGGACCACCAGAGAAGTCCCCAGAAATGCACTTTCTCACAGTTATGGTGGCTGAAGGTCTACCAAGTGTCAGCAAGTTTGGTTTCTCCTGAGACTTCCCTTCTTGGCTTGTAGATGGTCGCTCTCTTGCTGCCTCTGGATGGTTGTAGATAGTTGTCTGTAAGTGCACCCTTTGTCTCTTTGTGTGTCCAAATGTCCTCTTCTTATAAGGTCACCAGTGAGACTGGATCAAGGCCCACACTAATGATCTCATTTTAACTTAATTACCTCTTTAAAGACCCCATCTTCAAGTACAATCACATTCTGAGGTTCTGGTTAGGACTTCAATATGTGAATTTTGAGGGAACACAATTCAGCCCATAACATCAATCTCATATCCATCTATCTATCCATTATCTATTACCTATCTATTTATCTTTATCTGCTCATTTCTCTTCTCCCTATCTCAATGGCAACATTTTGGGATGTTTGAAAATGTTTGAAAAACATGTTTTGAAAAACATGTTTTGAAAAATATTTTCCTTTCACCTCCCTCCATTCTTTTTCCTCTCTTCCTGTAAGAAAGAAACACTAGATTTTTTAGAAACACTAGATTTTTAAAAAGTTGCCCTTTTCCCCTCTTGATTTCCTGTGCCATGCTTTCCTCTTTTCAGTCACCTGGGAACATGGAGGTAGGGGATTTAAAATATACACTGAATATTATTGTATTTACATATTTCCTCTTCTTGGTGGTAGAACATCAGATATAGATATAGTAAACAATCCTTATATTTAAAAAATATTCTGATAAATAAATAGAAACTTTCTGAAATAATATATGAATAGTGGAAAATAAATATATTACCAATTTACAAACGTTGTGACTACAGATATAAGTTGTAAGCAAAAAATGGTATTTTTAAACTTCTTTATGCCTTTAACATTTTTATTTATTTATTTATTTAAATTAATTTTGTTGGAGTATAGTTGCTTTACAATGTTGCATTAGTTTCTACTGTACAGCAAAGTCAATCAGCTACACATATACATATATCCCCTCTTATTTTGGATTTTGTTATGCTTTTAACATTTTTAACTTCCCCCAAATTATTTATTTTGTAGTATGAAAAATCAGTATAGATTATATCAAATAATTCTTCAAATCTCAAGAGGAATTGCATTTTTTCCCCTCGAGTAGATAAATGTTCATCTTAGTCTCCTAGTTATGGTTTCCTATAGCAGTCTGTATTTTTTCCCACATCTCAATGGTATCTTTAAACATAGTTTAAAGTTTCTCATATACTGTAAATTTCAGTAATTGAGTTTGTCTCAAACACTGAATTGCGTTCTGTGAGAATATATACAAGGAGGATTAAAAATAACAAAGAGAATCTTAAATACATAAAGCTATCAGATCTAAGTCTACCTCAGGATTTTTCATCTTTATTGTTAAGGTATTGTGCAAATGCCTCAAACTGAGTTTAGCTTACAAAGAAAAATATTCTCAACCTGTTAAGAATAAAATTAATTCAGCTCAAATGATAGCAGATTCATTTAAATAAGTATAATTTTGACTATAAGCTTAAAGAAAGTAGAGTTTCAATAAGGATAAATTTTTGACTCCATATTTATTTTAACACAAACCAAAAAGACTACCCAATAAGACAGATTGAAGACACATGTTAGTTTTATACTGCAGTGATAATTTCTGTATAGAACAGTTTTAATATCATATTACCAAATATTCGTGACACCGTAAATGTACCTAAATAACAAAAAATACAAAATCATAAAAATTACTTATTATTTATCTATTTCTAAAGTATACAGTTGTTATAACTGGGCAATGGGAATCTAATGAGTTAATAACTGTTTGACAAAAGGTCACAAAGTTTTCAGCATCTTACAAATGATCAACAAAGAATAATTTGTATTAAGGTATTCCATATGAAACTCTTGTTGAGATAGAAAGATAGATAATTAATAGGTAGGTAAGTAGGCAGTAGAAAGGCAGGTAGGTAAACAGACAGATGGTTAAATAGATAAATGTGGAAGAAGAAAGTGAAACAATATATTCTTTTAAATGTTTTAGGAATTTAGTATTTAAATGTGTGAAAGGGATAGGAGGATACAACCAGGTGCTGGTGATGTTTTTTTCTCATATTTAGACATTAGAACTGTTATCATTGAAAAGTTGAAGTATTAAAATGAGTGTGTAAGGACTATAATTGTTCATGATACCAATTACAGAGACCTTATTTCTCAAGTCTTTTGTTCTGCTGAGGATGCTTTTTCTCAAGTAATTGTTTTACAGTAATGTGACGGATAGATATCCATTTATAAATGACCATTTTCCTATGAATGTGTCATTCCTTTTTTTATTGAACAACCAATACTTTCCTCAGTGAAACAGTGAAATTAGTGAAATGGATAGGTTTGATATTTTCTCATGCAGTATCTAAAATCCATTTAAAAAAAGACTAGGAAGGAATGCTCACCTTTCCTTTGGAGTGATAACATAGATTGTCACTGGCAAGCATATGCTCTCAGGGCTTCCTGAAATATTGATTGGAGTAATGGATTCTGTTGATGTGTCATTTTCCCAGAAGATACATTAGAGATTTGAAGAATGAAACTGATGAATCTCTACATGTTGTTCTGGAGGCTACTGATAGGACTTATGACAAAAAGGAAGACAAACTTCAGAGGGGTCTAGAGGGCTTCCAAATAATTTTGTTGGAACAGTGACTTTGGCAATCAAATGGCATCTTCAGAAACGTGGGAAGTCTTTTGGTTACTGCCTTTTTCACTTTCAAGCTAACTCTAACAATTCACTCTTGCTTATCTCTCTTCCCATCTTTATATTATATGATTCTACATGCCCAGCTTGAGGGTTATTTCTCCTCTTCACCTCTCAAACAAACCTACTTTTCCTTCTCTCTTAAATATGTGATTAAAAATTTGGTGGTGTTGTTTTATTAAGACTTTATCTTTTAGATAAAATAAAATTTGTGTACTAGGTTCACAAATTGAGGGGAAGGTACAGAGATTTCCCACATACCCCCGGCCTCCACACATGCACAGCCTCCCCCAGTTATCAACATCCCCCATCAGAGAGGTACATTTGCTAAAATTGGTGAACCTACATCGATGCATCACAATCACCCAAAGTCCATAATTTATATTATGGTTCACTCTTGGTGCTGTAAATTCTATAGGTCTGGAGAAATGTATAATGACATGCATTCATCATTATGGTATGATACAGAGTGTTTTCACTGTCCTGAAATTCTCTCTGCTCCATCAATTCATTCCTCCCTCCCACACACCCCCCTGCAACCCCTGATCTTTTTACTGTCTACATTGTTTTGCCTTTTCTGGAATATTATAGAGTTGGAATTATACAGTCCATAGCCTTTTAAGATTGGCTTCTTTCCCTTAGTAATATGCATTTAAGGTTCCTCCATGTCTTTTCATGGCTTGACAGTGCATTTCTTTTTAGCACTGAATAGTATTCCATCGTCTGGATGTACCACAGTTTACTTACTTACTCGCCTAATGAAGGACATCTTCGTTACTTCAAACTTTTGACAATTATGAATAAAGCTACTATAAACATCCATGTGCAGGTTTTTGTGTTTGGACATAATAAGTTTTCAAATCTTTTGGGTAAAATACCAAGAAACATGATTGTTGAATCATAAAGTAAGAGTATATTTACTTTTGTAAGAAACCATCAGCAGGGATCAGAGTTCATGTTGCTCCACATCATCACCAGCATTTGGGATTTTCAGTGTTTTGGATTTTGATTATTCTAATAGGTTTGTAGGGGTATCTCCTTGTTTTAATTTTCATTTCCCTGATGACATGTTGTGGAGCATCTTTTGTGTGCTTATTTGCCATCTGTGTATCTTTTTTTGGTGAGGCATGCGAAAGTCTGGCCCATTTGTTAAATCAGGTTGTTTGTTTCTTGCTGTTGAGGTTTAAGAGTTCTTTGTATATTTTGGATAATAGTCCTTTATCAGATGTGGTTTTTGAAAATATTTTCTCCCAGTCTATGTCTTCTTGTTTTCTTGATATTGTCTTTCATAGAACAGAAATTTGTAAATTTAATTAAATCCAATTTGTAAGTTATTCCTTTCATGGATCATGACTTTTGTGTTGTATCTAAAAAGTCCTTGCCATACCCAAGGTAATCTAGGTTTTCTCCTATATTATCTTCTAGGAGTTTTATAGTTTTGTGTTTCACACCTACATCTCTGATCCATTTTGAGTTAATTTTTTTTTTTTTTTTTTTTTTTTGTGCGCGGGCCTCTCACTGTTGTGGCCTCTCCTGTTGCGGAGCACGGGCTCCGGACGCGCAGGCTCAGCGGCCATGGCTCACAGGCCCAGCTGCTCCACGGCATGTGGGATCTTCCCGGACCAGGGCATGAACCCGTGTCCCCTGCATTGGCAGGCGGACTCCCAACCACTGCGCCACCAGGGAAGCCCTTGAGTTAATTTTTGTGAAGGATGTAAGCTCTGTGTCTAAACTCATTTTTTTTTTTTTTTTGCTTGTGGATGTCCAGTTGCTCCAGCACCATTTGTTGAAGAGACTGTCTTTGCTCCATAGTATTGTTTTTACTCCTTTGTCAAAAATCAGTTGACTATATTTATATGTCTCCTTCTAGGCTCTCTATTCTGTTCCACTGATCAATTTTCTATTCTTTCACTGATTCCATGCTTTCTTGATTACTGTAGTTGTATAGTAAGTCTTAAAGTCAGGCAATGTCAGTCTTCCAACTTTGTTCTTCTTCAGTATTTTCTTGGCTATTTTAGTTCTTTTGACTCTCCATATAAACCATAGAATCAGTTTGTCCATATCCAAAAAATAACTTGCTAGTATGTTGACTAGGATTGCATTAAATTTGTAGACCAAGATAGGGAAAACTGACATCTTAACAATATTGACAATTTTGTTTTCCTACACACGACCATGAACTATCTCTCCATTTATTTAGTTTTTCTTCCATTTTGTTCATCAGTGTTTTATAGTTTTCCTTATATAGATCTTGTACACATTTTGTTAGATTTATACCTAACTATTTCACTTTTTTAGTACTAATGTAAATGGTAGAGTGTTTTTAATTTCAAATTCTTTTTCATTGCTGATATATAATTGTATAAAAGTAATTGATTGGTATATATTAATTTTGTATTCTCCAACCTTGCTATAATCACTTATTAGTTTTGTCAGTTCTTTCAGATTTTTGACACAGATGATCATGTCATCTACAAACAGAGATAATTAGATCTCTTCCTTCCCAATCCATATACCTTTTACCTCCTTTTCCTGTTTTACTGCACTAGCTAGAATTTCTAGTACAGTACTGAAAAAGAGTGATGAGAGGAGACATCCTTGCCTTGTTCTGACCTTAATGGGAAAACTTCAAGTTTCTCACCATTCAGTTTGATGTTAGCTGTAGAATTTTATAGATATTCTTTATCAAGTTAAGAATGTTTGGCTCTATTCCTGGTTTACTGAGAGTTTTTTATCATAAGTGGTGGCTGGATTTTATCAAATACTTTTTCTGCATCTATTGATATCATGTGATTTTGCTTTTTTAGCCTATACTGATGGATTACATTAACTCATTTTTGAATGCTCAACCTGCCTTGCCTAACAGGAATAAAACCCACTTGCTTGTAGTGTATAATTCTTTTTGTACATTGTTGCATTCAACTTGCTAATATTTTGTTGAGGATTTTTGCATCTATGCTCATGAGAGATTTTGGCCTATAGTTTTCTTTTCTTGTAATGTCTTTGTTTCATTTTAGTATTAGGGTGAAGCTGGCCACATAGAATGAGTTAGGAAGCATTTCCTAACATAGCTGGCCACATAGAATGAGTTAGGAAGCACTTCCTCCGCTTCCTCTGATAAACCTTGTAAATAACTGGTACAATTTATTCCTTAGAGATTTGGTATAATTCACCAGTGAACCCACTTGGGCCTGGTGCTTCCTGTTTTGGAAGGTTATTAATTGTTGATTCAATTTATTTAATAAGTTTAGGGCTATTTAGATTGTCTATATCTCTTTTGTGTGATTTCTGGCAAATTATGTCTTTAAAGGATCTGACCCATTTAATCTAGGTTATCAAATTTGTGGGCATGGAATTGTTTATAGTATTCCTTCATTATCCTTTTAATGTCCATAGAGTCTGTAGTGATGCTACTTCTTTCATTTCTGATATTAGTAATTTGTGACTTGTCTTTTTTTCTCAACTAGGCTAAAGATTTATCAATTTATCTTATCTTTTCAAAGAAATAGCTTTTGGTTTTGTTGACTTAATCTATTTAGTTCTTGTTTTAAATTCCATTGATTTCTGCTCTAATTCTTACTATTTCTTTTCTTCTGCTAACTTTGGATTTTGTTTTCTATTCTCTTTTTAGGTTCTTCCTATGGAAACTTAGATTACTGATTTTAAATCTTTTTTCTTTTATAGCATATGCATTTGATGCTATAAAATCCCTCTAAGTACTGCTTTTGCTGCATCCCACAATTTTTCATAAGTTGTTTTTAAATTTTAATTTAGGAAAAAGTGATTTAAAATTTTTCTCCAGATTTCTTCTTTGACTCATGTGTTATTAAGAAGTGTGTTGGGGGCTTCCCTGGTGGCGCAGTGGTTGAGAGTCCTCCTGCCGGTGCAGGGGACATGGGTTCGTGCCCCGGTCCAGGAAGATCCCACATGCCGTGGAGCAGCTAGGCCCGTGAGCCATGGCCGCTGAGCCTGCGTGTCCGGAGCCTGTGCGTCTGGAGCCTGTGCTCTGCAACGGGAGAGGCCACAACGGTGAGAGGCCCATGTACCGCAAAAAAAAAAAAAAAAAAAAAGTGTGTTGTTCAATCTCCACATATTTTGGGATTTTCCAATTATCTTTCTATTATTGACTTCCAGTTAAATTTCACTGTTATCTGAGAATAGGCATTATATGATTTCTCTTCTTTTAAAATTTTAAGGTGTGTTTAGACCAGGAATATGGTCCATAGTGGGGAATGTTCCATGTGAGTTCAAAAAGAATGTGTATGCTGCTGTTGTTGGAAGATTTAGTCTATAAATGTCAATTATATTCAGTTGATTGATGGTGATGTTTTGTTCAACTGTGTCCTTACTGCTATTCTGCCTGCTCAATCTGTCCATGTCTGATAGAGGGATTTGAAGTCTTCAACCATGATAGTGGATTCATCTATTTCTCCTTGTAGTTCTATCAGTTTTTGCCTCTCATAGTTTGATGCTCTGTTGTTAGACATATACGTGTTAAGGATTGTAATGCCTTCTTGGAAAATTAACCCCTTTATCATTACATAATGCCCTTCTTTATCCTTAATAATTTTCTTTCTTTGAAATCTACTCCATCTGAAATTAATGTAGCTACTTCTGCTTTCTTTGATTAGTATTACTATGATATATTTTTTTCCAGCCATTTACTTCAAATCTATATGTGTCTTTATATTTAAAATGAGTTTCTTGTAGACATCAGATAATTGGGTCTTATTTTGTGGTTCACTCTGACAATCTTTTTTCTTTTAATTGGTGTATTTGGACCATTGATGTTCACAGTGATCATTGATATATTTGGACTCATATCTACCATCTTTATTACTGCTTTCTATTTAATGCTCTCCTTCTTTGTTCCTATTTTTGCCTCTCACTTTTTGTATGCCTTTGGTGGTTTCAGATGAGCATTTTATATGATTCCATTTTTCCTCCTTGCTTAGCATATAGGTTATACATCTACTTTTTATCATTTTTATGGTTGCCATAAATGTGGCAATAGGCATTTACATATATAATTTAAGTCCCTTTTTGAATAACAGTATACCACTTCATGGGTAATGTGAGTACCTAATAATAACACAATAATCCTAATTATTTCTTTTCATTCTTTGTATCATTGCTGTCATTCTTTTCTCTTATATATAAGCATACATAAGCATATATATATTTGAAATATATATATATAAGCATACATAATCAAATATATTGTTGGTATTATTTTTTGAACAAATATCTGTTAGGTCAACTAAGAATTTAAAAAAAGTTTTTATTATATTTTCACTTATTCCTTTTTTGCTCTTCCTTTCTTTATGTAGATCTGAATTTCTGATCTTTATTATTTTCCTTGTCTTTAAAGAACTTTTTTCCCCCAATACTTCTCCAGTTTAAGAGAACTGGAGTTTGTTAACTCCAGTTAACAAATATGGTATTTATATATCTCAATATTTACTGTAAGTTTTAAGTGAGGTTTAAATTCTGAATTATCTTTCCATAAAGATAGAGGCACATTGGTTTGTATTTTATAGGAAAACATTTATCTTTAGGTCACAAACATGAATGAGTATTTTTTGCCAATATTACAAAGATGATTCCAAACCCTAGCTAATCTCTTTCTCAAATTGCAGCCCCTTGTTTAATCTTTAATGAAAATAGAGACCAAAAACAATTGCTTAAACATATCACTGTGTGAGATTATGGTGACCAAGAAATCCCTGAAAGAGAAGTAAACCATGATTTTTGGAAAGCTTGGAACACTAGCAAGGTTTAATTGCAAAGGTTTAACAGAAGGCCACAAGTTGTGTTTTCCTAAGAGAAGCAGTAACTATATATGTCATTCAGTAATGTACTGAAATGGCCTTGTCTAGTGTGAATGTTGCGCAGAAACTCCAAGTCACTTTTTCCTGGTCTGTTATCTATCATAGCATGGCCCTTCACTCCACCTGCATAGACAGCCACTAAGCCATACTGGCCTGCTTCCTTCCATAATTTTTGGGCAGCCAATGGCTCCATACAGGTGTCCCAAGGACAGTGACTCACCCCAGTTGTTAAACTTCTTCAAAGGAGGCAACCCAACTTTTTTTTAATCCATGTAGTTTTGTACAAACTAATCAGAATCTATGGCTTTACCATTAGCTAAAATCTGACCTGAGAAAGCATCATGAAATTCCAAAGCATCAATACCATTCATTGTTAATCCTGCCTTTTCTAGCACTTTTAGAGTAGCATATCTTGGTTTGAGTAAGAGTTGATCTTTCGAATCCCGAGACAAATGCACAAAATCCCTCAAATACGCCTTCGGGTTATAACCCAAGGCCAGAGCCTTTTCCTCAGCATTGCAGATGCGCCATCAGTCAGGAAAGAAGAATTTGCAGCTGTCACTGTGCCATAGGGCTTGATGAATGTAGGTTTTATTTTGGCCATCTGCTTCAAGAAGGACAAATGCCACTATCTTTGGTAACTGTATCTTTTTCTGGTACTTTGAAGATGTACAGCATCAGAAGGGAGTCCTTCATCCTGTGCCTTCTTGGCCAGACTGTGCAAGTGCAGTGCGTACTCACCCTGTTCCAGTCGAGAAACAGCAAGGCAGAGGCAAGTTGGTCTTCAGAGTGATACATGGTCGTGCTCAGATGGTAGGAAATTCAATCTGAATTTAGATTTTAAAGATAGTCACTGACCTAGAGTCTTGGACTTATTGAGATCAAGCATGTGTTTCCTCAAATTACAAATAGGGACATAAGACATTAACTCTATACCACCTGCCATGACCACATCATACTGGCCAGAAGTAATCAAGCCAACACCTGTGGTCCTGGTTTGGTTAGCAAAAATGCAAGCCATGGTGACAGCGTATACAGGAGATGTGTCAGAGAGGTCATCTCCAAGGGCAGCCTCTCTAGCTACATTGCTTGTTTTCACTTCCTGTATAACTATGCCAAAGATGATATAATCAGCAACTTCCTTTGGGACAGTGGTCTGATACAACAAATCTGAAAGTACTCCTCTAGCCAAATTACATGTCATCAAGTCTTTATATGAAGTGCCTGGCAGCAGAAATGGAGTGTGAACGTCATCTACCACCATCACATTCCTTTTATAGGGTTTAGCCAAGGTCTTCTTTGATTTGGTCTGGGCAGCTGGGGCAGCTGGTGGCTAGTAGGAACAGCTCAGAGGACTCAAGAGAATCTGAGGGCCCATTTTGCTAAACTTAGAAGATTTTTTTCAAGTGTAAGTCAAGATGGAAGTCATCCTGAAATGGTCCCACCTTAGTTCTCATATGCTTGGGCTCCCGTTGTGGGCGGGGCTTGGCCCTAAGTTTCAGAGGTCAGAGGGACTTAGAAGTGGATCCAGCCTAGAAAAAACCATCAGGCTCCAGAGGCCTAGCTGTCTGCCAGTCACCTGACTAGACAACCAGGCATATGACTTCTCCTTGATGGGCCTTCTTCCTTTCAATGGAAGAATTCTTTCTGCCCCTTTAGCCAAAGTGAAGGGCAGTGTTAAGGGACCTGCAGGAAGTTAGCATGGGGGTGGGGTGAGATTAGTCAGGAAGTATCTTGGGGGCTTGATTAGCACCAGGCTGCAGAAAGTAAAGTCCTCTGCTCCCCTACCCCAACTTTAAGCACTTTCTACTCTTCACCTCAGAATGGTGGCCTCCCTGGTGACTGACGGCTTCACTGTCTCCAGGATGCTCTGTGCTCAGGTGAGTCTGGCTAGGATGTTCCCGAGCCCAGGCAGAACTCCCCTGCAGGGGCAGGGGCAGCCTCTGAGCCTCATCTCCTCTGCCAAAAAACTTTTAGAAACATCATTTGCAAGACATGTCTCCTGGCAACAAATTCCCTCAAGTTTTATTTATTTGAGAAAGTCTATTTCTCCTTCACTTTTTTTTCTTTCTCTCCTTCACTTTTTTTTCTTTCTCTCCTTCACTTTTGAAGGATAATTTCACAGATTACAGACTTCTAGGTTGGTGGGGTTTTTTTTCTCTCAACAATTTTTTGTTTGTTTTATTTTTGTTTTTGTTTTGCATTTAAAACTGGCCTTTTAATTCACTGGGTATTAAGAATCAGGCAGAAATGAAACAGTGGTACAAATCATTGGTACAAACCAATGGTACAAATCAAAGCAATGGTACAAGAATGGTATAAATCTTCTCTAAGTCTTCAAATTCCTCGTGCTCAGCTTTTGTTGTTGTTGTTGTTACAAAAATAAGAGAAATTGCAAAATTAACTTCCGCTTTAATATTTCCAATGCCATATTTACCCTCTTGGAGGTTCGTGCTCTCTATCAGATAGAGGTAAAATGTCTTTTCCACCCTTCCAAAGCAGAAATGAATTTTATAGTTTTCTATAGAGATTCAAAATATTGCCTTTTCCCACCCCATCCTTGCTCTTTTTCTTCTTCTCCCTGACTTGAGATGACAAAGGAATGTGTATCTCAGAAGCGGAAGTTTGCCCCTCCCTGTGGCTAGTCCTTAGCACCTCCTCCCCAGCCTCTCCTTCTTCCATCAAATGTGTGAGTCCGCCAACCCCTTCCCCTGGTGCCTGGGGTGGAAGTGAGAGAAAGGGCAGGGAGAAAAGGACAGAAGGTGACAAAGAGGGTTAGAAATAGTTTTACCCCAGCTACCATCAGTGGGACTAAAGATCCGAGAATTTACATGATATATGTAGAAATCTCTCAACATTTTAAATATTTCACTCTACTTTCTTCTTGCTTGCATGGTTTCTGAGGAGAAGTTGAAGGCAGTTTTTATCTTTGTTCCTCTGTGGATAAGATGGGTTTTTTACCCCCCTCTTGCTTCTTTCAGGATTTTTTTCTTTCCCTTTAGTTTTCTGTAGTTTGAAAAAGATATGCCTAGCTTAAGGGCTTTTTTGCCATTTATCCTGCTTGGTTTTCTCTGATATTCCTGGATCTGTGGTTTGGTGTCTGACATTAATTTGGGGAAATTCTCAGTCATTATTGTTTTTTTCTGTTCCTTTCTCTCTTTCTTAGGGTTTAGTTAACTAGTTTCCCCAGAGGGCAGGCCTTCTTGAAAACAGAGTGCTCTGGAGTATTTAAAAATGGTTCCTTTTCCCCTGCCCCTGCCAGAAGCCCAAGGGGATTTGTCTCTAAATATTTGCTCT
Organism: Monodon monoceros; assembly: GCF_005190385.1. NCBI lineage: Eukaryota > Metazoa > Chordata > Mammalia > Artiodactyla > Monodontidae > Monodon > Monodon monoceros. The sequence goes on along the minus strand of NW_021703777.1, from coordinate 130,289,814 downwards.
GAGAACCTGGTTGAGTTCTTTGTAGTAAATTTTATGATGTTGGGGGTGGGCCCATCTGTGGCCGGGTTCTCATTTTTTAGCTCTTTTAACTCTTTTTTTTGTGTGTGTGGTATGCGGGCCTCTCACTGCTGTGGCCTCTCCTGTTGCAGAGCACAGGCTCTGGACGCACAGGCTCAGCAGGCATGGCTCTCGGGCCCAGCCGCTCCGTGGTATGCAGGGTCTTCCCGGACCGGAACACAAACCCGTGTCCCCTGCATCGGCAGGCGGACTCTCAACCACAGAGCCACCAGGGAAGCCCTCCTTTTGCTTTTTAATGCTTATGTTAATTTTTAATTCACATTGAAAGCTTCGCATGTTGATTTCTATCAATTATTATTTGATGGTATATTTTCATTTATATCCACTTTTGAGAGCCCCTTTCTGTCTGAAGACCAGATACCTGCATATTATAATTTATATTTCCTGTTGTTTAATTTAGCATTTGTTTCTTTAATTTTAAAAATTTTAATTTTTAAAATTTATTTATTTTATTTTTAAAAAATTAATTTTTATTGGGGTATAGTTGCATTACAATGTTGTGTTAGTTTCTACTGTACAGCAAAGTGGATAAAGTATATGTATGCATATATCCCCTCTTTTTTGGATTTCCTTCCCATTTAGGTCACCACAGGGCACTGAGTAGAGTTCCCTGAGCTATACATGGGTTCTCATTAGTTAACTACTGTATACATAGTATCAATACTATATATATGTCAATCCCAATCTCTCAATTCATCCCACTCCCCCGCCTTTACCCCTTGGTGTCCATACATTTTGTTCTCTACGTCTGTGTCTCTATTTCTGTATTTCAGATAAGATCATCAATACCATTTTTCTAGATTCCACATATATGCATTAATATGTGATATTTGTTTTTCTCTTTCGGACTTGCTTCACTCTGTATGACAGTCTCTAGGTCCATCTATGTCTCTACAGTTGACCCAATTTCATTCCTTTTAATGGCTGAGTAATATTCCATTGTATATATGTACCACATCTTCTTTATCCATTCCTCTGTTGATGGACATTTGGTTGCTTCCATGTTCTAGCTATTGTAAAGAGTGCTGCAATGAACACTGGGGTGCATGTGTCTTTTTGAATTATGGTTTTCTCAGGGTATATGCCCAGTAGTGGGATTTCTGGGTCATATGGTAATTCTATTTTTCGTTTTTTAAGGAACCTCCATACTGTTCTCCATAGTGGCTGTACCAATTTACATTCCCACCAACAGTGCAAGAGGGTTCCCTTTTCTCCACACCCTCTGCAGCATTTATTGTTTGTAGATTTTTTTAATGACAGCCATTCTGACTGGTGTGAGGTGATATCTCATTGTAGTTTTGATTTGCATTTCTCTAATAATTAGTGATGTTGAGCATCTTTTCATGTGTTTGTTATCCATCTGTATGTCTTTTTTGAAGAAATATCTATTTAGGTCTTTCACCCAGTTTTTGATTGGGTTGTTTGTTTTTTTGATATTGAACTGCATGAGTTGTTTGTGTATTTTGGAGATTAATCCTTTGTCAGTTGCTTCATTTGCAAATATTTTCTCCCATTCTGAGGGATGTCTTTTCATCTTGTTTATGGTTTCCTTTGCTGTGCAAAAGCTTTTAAGTTGAATTAGATTCCATTTGTTCATTTTTATTACTCTTGGAGGTGGGTCAAAAAAGATCCTGCTGTGATTTATGTCAAAGAGTGTTCTGCCTGTGTTTTCCTCTAAAAGTTTTATAGTTCCTGGCCTTACATTCAGGTCTTTAATCCATTTTGAGTTTATTTTTGTGTATGGTGTTAGGGTGTGTTCTAAATTCATTCTTTTACATGTAGCTGTCCAGTTTTCCCAGCACCACTTATTGAAGAGGCTGTCTTTTCTCCATTGTATATTCTTACCTCATTTTAAATTTTTGCTCCTTTAATATATTTGAAATGTACCCTGGTGTATGATGTAGGGTAGAGCTCAAAATTTGAATAATCTGCATACTTTTTGAAAGTTCATTTTTCTGTTTATTTTTTTCTGATAGTTTAAAGGCCTGCTTTGTTAATTTCTATTTATAAATATATGTTTACTTGACTTTTATATCAAATTAATATTTTTAAATTACTGTATAAATCTCCATTGAAGAGATGTCATCAAGCTCAGTAAAAATTATGTAAAAATTTTCCAGCTTTTTTTTGTTTTTCAAAGTTATCTATATTTTAAAATCCAGAATGGAATCTTAAATTTCCATTTATTTTAATATGCTATATTATTTTCCACTTATTTTGATACAAAATGTTATTTTTCTTTATTTACAAGTATTTCCATTAATTATGTGAAGTCATTTTTTGTTATTCATCCATGTTTTCCTGTAATAAAGTCAATCCCATTTTTAAAAATACATGATGGGATTTAATTTATTATTTTATTAAGAGTTCTGCCTCACATAGGGGTAGGGTAGTGGAAGATACAAACTATTGGGTGTAAGAGAGGCTGAAGGATGTACTGTACAACACGGAGAATATAGCCAATATTTTGTAATAACTGTAAATAGAAAGTAACTTATAAAAATTGTATAAAAATTTAAAAAGTAATTAAAAAAAAGAGTTATGCCTCAATATTGATAAATTTGCTTAGGCTATAGATTTCATATTGTTATTTTTTACAGGTTTGTTAGCAATTGTGAACATAATATGGAAAGCTTTTCATCTTTTCTAAGTTGTGCTTCTGTAACAGCAGTCAAATGTTTCTTCAGATGTTAAAGTATTATGCTGTTAAAATTGGCTGTAATCGTCACTTTTAATTATAGTAATATTTCTGAAAACTTTCTCTAATTTTATTTTTATTGTTTTAGTTATTTTTGAGTTTTCCTTGAGACAATATAAATTGTTGATATATATTTTATATAAAACAATATACTCCTTTCATCATTTGTTACTGTAGAATTACACGTACAATTTATTTATAGTTAAATATATGGTTCTACACAGTGTCTGCAGGCACAACACATCCACACCTAGTAATACTACTCCAACCCTTATAAAAGGTGATGAGGAAGGCAGCCAACTTTGAGTGGAGCCTCAAGCAGGAAAGTGTTGTTTTCTTTATTATGCCACCTAGAGATCTGTGTATTTTACTGACCATTTCAAAAAAACAGATCTTGATTTTTAAAATGAATTCTACAGTTCATATCTTAATTTTTATTAACGCTGCTCTCATTTTTTATTACTTTCTCTTGTCCCACTATCATTAAGTTCATTAATTAGTTTTCTAGGTTATTGATTTTAATACTCAGTTTTTTCATTTTTATATAGTAATACAGAATTTGCTGTTAATATTCCTCTGCTTACAAAGTATGTTATATGCCATATATTTTGAAACATGGTGTTCATATTAATATTTTCAAAATAATGCTCTTCTTCTTTGACCTGAGTGTTTCAAAAAAGTGTTTTTGTGTTTTGTTGATTTAAATATCCAAACAAAATTCTTCCTAAATTGATCTATAGATTTAGTGGGATCTCAAATAAAAATAGGAGCATTTTATTTTAGTAGAAAGCAGCTGATTTTACAATGCTCGGTGTTCCAATGGCAGCTTCTAAGATGTGTGAGCTCAGATAAAAGCAGATACAAACACAGGTTTAGACTTACAAGAGAAGTATTGGAGAGAAGTGCTTTTAAAGATTAAAGAGGAACAAGCAATTGAGGCTGGAGAGAGCCTTTAGTCTGTGATGCAGGTCTGACATTTGTGAAGGAGAGTGAGGTAATTAAAATTGGCGAAGAAGCAGCTCAGATTGTAACATAGTTTTATGAACATTTTGGCCAAAATAAGGGAGTCCTCAAGCCAAAGTCACAGTCACCTATTGGAAGAATTCCACATCTTGCAGGAATGGGCCTGCATTGTTCCCATTGCCATGCTCAGTCACCACTCACTGGAATGAGGCCAGGGGAAGTGAGGCCTCTGTGAGAAAGTGATTATAACTCCCAAAAGGTGGCTGCTGGGGCTTTTCACAGGCACTACAACCCAAGCCTTTTGTTGCACAGATCTACTTCTCTATGTAGATTTATGCAGTAGCTCCCTAGTTTCTATGACCTCTCTTCTTGAAAAGAAACATAGAAGAGCGAGTCTAATGGAACAAACTATAGCCTCTTTCACTGCATTTGATCTCTGGGTCACGACTGGTATTTATCCTATTTCTCCTAAACTATCTTTCCAAAATTTCTCATCCTCATCACTTTGGTAGATCTTGGTAGATTTCCTGGTGCTGGGACCCAAACATTCATTTCTGATGTGTTTGGGCTCATGTTAATGATGCCCTTTTAAAACCAAGGTTGTTATCTTTGTCCATTTACGGTTATAATGGGTACAGGAAGTACTAGAGTGGATAACCTGGGTTCCTTGCATGTTTCCTCCTGCCATCATTGTGCTAAGGCAGTCATGATGGTTATTTCTCTTTTAATTTTTGGTCCTTGGACAGAAAGAGCTCAAAGAGATCTTGGCAATATTCTGTTGTAAGAGTGTGTTCTTTTTGGGGGCTAAGACCTTCAATCTTTGGAGGTCCACAGTTGTGGGAACACAGAAGCACAAAATTCCTCAATGGGTAATTGGGAATGATGGCTAGCAGGGTCTCCTCTGCTTCTGCCCCCTGGTTTCCTAACCCACGCATCAATGTCTTTTAAGATAAAGCACCATATAAATGTCACCCCAAAATTCATATGTTGAATCCCTATCACCCAGTACTTCAGAATGTGACTGTATTTGGATATGGATTTAAAGAGATAACAACGTAAAATTAGATTATAAGGTGGGCCCTAATCTAATATGACTGTTATCTTTATAAGAAGAGAAGATTAAGACACAGAGATTAAGTACACAAAGGAAAGACCATGTGAGAATATAGTGAGAAGGTAGCCATCTGCAGGTCAAGGAGAGAGGTCTCAAAAGAAACCAAACCAGCTGACATCTTGAACTTAGACTTTTAGCTTCCCAAACTGTGGAACAATAAATTTCTGTTGTTTAAGCCACTCAGTCTGTGGTGTTTTGTTATGGCAGCCCTAGCAAATAATACAAATGGTGATACTAATCTCTGTCGTTATCCTTGTTCATGCCATATTTTATATGATTTATTATTTTGACTAGGGAGGGCTGTTTCAGTGGTTTCTATTTGGTTTTCCGTAGAGAGATAGCTCTTAATCCACAGATCAGGGAACCAATCTGAGGTTTAAGCAAATTGCCAAGTATATCAATTTCAACTATATATTCAGTGACTGGAGAAATAATTTTTGGGTGGATCCATGGACCCATGGTTCCAATATGAGCAAAGATTCCATTTGTTACTTTACCCCATAAGCTCCCACTTTACCAGCGGGCCTGGTATGATGTTTTGGAGCTCGAGGTATCAATGTCAACTCAGAACCTATGCACAATAATCTGAAATGTCTCAGTGTTATGCTTTCTCTTGAGTATAGTCACCTGAGTAAAAGATCATAGATTACTTTGAGGAAAGGACTAGTCGTTAGAGTTTATATTTGCCACATTACTATGGGTGACTGCCTCCCAGAGACACATACTTCTCTTTAGTTCATGGTTTCTGGATCTAAGATTTGAGAACTTAATGAGGAACCATAGCTTTTTATTGAGATGGCTTCCCTTAGTCTACTGCTCCTACATTCTTTCCTCTTTCTGGTTATACATGCTTAGTAGATTCTTGTTGGCTGTATGCTTGTTCCTCCTAGGGACTTCATCTGTGCTCTATCAACCATTTCCACAACTCCCTGTGGGCAAGTTTGCTTGTCTTTATCATGATTGTGGCCTGCTGGTTTCTGGTGTTAAAACTTTTACTACCCAGGCTTCTATTACTTTGATGACCTTGTCATTCTTATGAATATTAACAATTCCATCTCTGAATTCCTGTCTTCCCGTCATCTTGGTCTTCACAGGAATTCCACCACTAAACTTCGTAGTGGTTCTGGTGAATTTTGCATTTGGGCCTCCTGTGGAACATAGTTCTCTAGTGGTTTATCTGGACTTACATAGCATTTTCCCTCCAGCATTCCCACTTCCTTCAGCCTCTTTATTCTTTCAATTGTACTCACTTGGGACATCTTTTTCTCTAGATTTCTAAGGGCCACTCTAATAAAGTTTTCTCCATCCACTGATGTACTTGACAGATGTCCCCAAAAAGGTGACCTCAAATCAGTGAATTCTTGCTTAATGCAGTCTTACATTTGCCCCCTCTTGATACAGCATTCTCAAACTCCAGCCCCATTAGTATTTGCCAAGTTCCTATGGGAGCATGCTAGCTAATTCTTGTAGCTCTTCTGGTGAATAATGTCTTTCCTCCAGTATGAGGCCCAGCATGTCCTGTGCAGTGTTGTGGTGGGATTTAACACTAGCTATTGTCTTGGCAATCAGAGGAGGTGGGGAACCTTCTTTGGAATACCTGTTAATAGGGAGATGCCTCTGCAGTAGCTACCAACACTGGATGTGCTCTAGCTTTTACTAGAGCTTACTTTTTTACTTCTAAAAGATCTGAAGGCTCAGAGGGATTATTCAGAACAGAACATCCCTACTGATTTCCCCATTTCATGTTTCAGGATCCCAGAAATTCCCAACCATGGCCTTGATATTAGCACGACATACCTGGTTTGGCTGAACATTTAAATTTCATATATAAATGTCTCTGGAACTCCATGGCTCTATCAGTTCCTCGGGTCTTTCTGTCTGCTGTGTCTGCTTTCATCGCAGGAGATAAGAGGCCTCATATTTAGCTAATAACCTTTTGTTAAAGTTCCTCAACAGGCATCAATTCAGCATAAGAGTAACCAGTCAATTCCACTGTCCTTGTAGTCACAGATACCCCGTATCTTTCAAAATGCTTCAAAAATTGCACCTGAAGGAGCATTTCCCTACATTAACAGGTTTTCTCAGGTCACCCTGGAACACATTAACTCTAGTAATTTGCCCATCACTTTTTACTAGGGACTCTCAATGACCACATACTAGTCAGAATGGCATCTTCTTGCCTGCCTGGTGGTGAGTGAGCCAGTCCCAAATCCCTATCCTGTTGCCTGTTTTGTAGACAAATCTTGGATCTTCTGAGAAACAGAAACAAAGATGAGATTACACATGCAACAGATGTGTATTTGGAAATGACAATCAAGGACAACTATCAGGAAATCAAAGGAGGCAAAGAGAGCCTTCGGATACCGTGTAGGTTTTACATCAGTGAAGAAGAGAGAGAGGGAAGGGGGCCAGGTAGTCTGCAACAGAGTTCCAAAGCAGGTTCAGCCAGGATGAAGGGGAGTCCTTGAGCCAAAATCTCTAGTTGGAGGAGTCTCATGTCTCACAGGAACAGAACTGCATTAGGACCACCTCTCTGCCCAGTCATTGATGGGGAGAAGTATTTGGAAAGGATGACCATAATATGATAGTGGTGATGAATCTGGAAAAGCAGCAACTGGGCCATCAATCAGTTATATTCTCTGTGGCATATTCTCATGGCTTCCACAGATGCTGTCTCATGTTCAGTGGAAAATTATTTAGAGTATCCCCCATTTTCCCAGAGGCTTTAATTCTCTCCAATTAAAGACATTTTGTACAGGCTCTGCTAGGCTTTTCTCTGCATACTTCCTGCTTTCTTTTGAAAAAAAGTTTGAGGTTCCTCTTTATGGTCTTTTTAAACCTGATTTAATAGGGCAAAATTCCTAGGGGCTTGGTGTAAGAAGTGGCGGCCTTTTTTGATTTTCACATTTATACAGGCATAGAGGTTTTTCTTTTTTTTTCTTTTCTTTTCTTTGATCATTTAATTCTGGTTTTGGAAAGGAAGTTAGAGAACCTGTTCATATATTTATCTTACTCAGAAGTTCCCCTGATCCCTTGTTGAATCCACCAACTTATTCACTCTATGTGTCTAACTGGACAGTGGATCTTGTCCCTGCCCAAATCCTTGTAAATGCAAATGAATGAAATCTCTGAACTGAGGAGCTAATTTGTTTTAGGTAAGGTATCTGCTTGACAGTAATAAAGTAGTTGAATAGATAGATGAACAAATATAGTCAAAATAAACATTGGTTTGCAGAAAGATAACATAAGAGCATGATTCTACTAAACCCAGTAGAGGTATCTTTTCACAGTTAAGCTTTTCTGAAAGATTACTTGTGCATATGTGAGTTAATACATTAATTTGGGAGTTATCTTGTCTTTTAGAAAGTTACTATGAGCAAATTAAATTAAATTAAATTAAATTCTTATTATTCATCTTTCAAAAAGTGCATTTTATATGCCTGCATTAGAATGACCCCAAAGAAGAGCACAGAGAATAAGTCATTTTATCCTGAAGCCACTGGAATTGAAATAGTCACAAAAAGTTTGAATTTTTAAAAAAGTGTGCATGCATATTCTTGCAATGACATTTAGCTTAAATCATTTTAATATGCAGTCTGGCAAATATTTTTAAATAGAACCAAAGTTTTTTATTGAAAATGTATCTGTAGATTGGTGTTCTCCTTATATTTGTAATTCAGTGTGATTTCAGTGTTTGTAAGGTTTTGTTTTTTTTTTAATTAAGTGAGGTGAGAAATTAAATAGAAGAAATAAAACAAAACCAAAAATTTTTTAAATCAAGTCCTAATTAAATATGAATACAGATTTTAAAAAATTTTATCATTTCCTCCAATATTTTAGAGTTGTAATAACCACAAGCTAATTTAACAGCATTTTAAAACTAATTTCTTTGTACTGAGTTTTTCCAAAGCATTAGACATAGTTTTTATGTAAACACACACACACACACACACACACACACACATACACATACACGTGCACAAAATTTCTTTGGCACACAGATATTAGCAAATGGTGTAATGCTTAACTAAATGACCTAGTACCTTTCACAGTTTTATCTGGCATGAGGGAGTTGAGAATAACCTCAGTGGACTCTTGGTAGGCACTCAACTCATGGTGACTACAAGTGCCAAGGAACTCTTCATAAGTAACCTTGTAGTCATCAGTGTTCCAAAGGCATACTTATTAGTAAACATATTACAGACAGAAAAGAGGAAATAGGTTGGAATCCAGCAAACTGCTTAATTAGAAGGTGATCATGGAAGCTTCTACTCTACATGCAATTTCCACATTTTCAGGGTTTTATTTTTGTGGTTTATTTGTAAACAAAATGACAATGTGCTACATCAACATACTCTGCAAGGAAAAATGTATAGCAGTGTCTGGAAGCACTTAAAGAAATAAGCTATTCATTTCCAAATATTTGACAGTAAAATTTGCTACGCACCTTAAACTATAAAATTGTATTTAACGAGTTTGTAATTATTCTCAATGACAGAAAAAATGAAGAAACATAGATGAAAGCAAGCAATACTTTTAGAGGGACTATCCCATAATTATTCATATACTATTAGTAACTGATATAGAAATTTAAGGTATCTCATTAATTAATGAAAATGATTATTGGCCTAGAAGAAAAAAATTAACAGTCAACGTAAAACATTATGCAAGGTTGTACTTGAATTTTACCTATGCCATTTTAAAATTGGTTTTATATTTGTTAAGAACACTGTTCTGTTTGTCACTTATATCTTCCTGTGTTTAGTCTCAGCTACTTCTGTGGTCAAAAAGCTCTATTATCATAGCTCCAGTTGAGAGTTCTCAATATTACAGCTTTTAAAAAATCGGAATAGCTAGAAAATAGAATATCTTATAGGATAGAAATCATTTTTGGTCCTCTCTGGATAGTCTAACCTACATAATCTAATTTTTGATTTCAAGGTTTTATTACAGGGGGATTTTCCCCTGTGGACTTCCTGAAATAATCTAAATAAACAAGAAGTTCAATTTTTCAAGCATGGAAAACCAAGTTTTCTGTATATTTCTTGTATCTAACATATGCTCATAAATTCCTTAAGAACTGTTTCATTGACATTTGAACTTTAAATTGTTTCTAAATATCATTTATATTCACTACATTTATCTGTATAAGTATTTCAGCTTCTACAAGCACTTGTGATCATAATTCTGCTTAGCACACCCATGTGGGACAACATACATATATTAATAATTAAAACTTTAAGTTCAGGCTTTTTGTGTGTTCGTATACTCATCAAAATAATCTTTCAAATATACCAATGCTTCAGTGTTTATGAACAATATAACTCTAAAATGAACAGAAAAATACTGGCGAATAAACTTCATTATCCATTTTTATCACAACTTTGCTGCCTTTATAGCTGCTATTTAGCCCTGAAATGAGGATGCTCAGTGCATTGAGCATGAGAAAAAGTATTAAAATTATTCCGTGTGATATTAGAGTGCTCTTTTGTGGACCTGTGCTACTGACTGTGCTTGAAAATTTCCAAGTTTTAGAACAGCTGCTCAGATTTTATTACTAATGTATTGGAGATGCTTAACCAGTGCACCTCACTTTGCTATTGTACTGTCTTTCTTGTGGACTAACAAGCCATTAACATTGGGAATGGAGAGCTGTGGTCCTCTTATGAAATTATGTCCAAACTAGGTTTTCAAACAACCCTAAAAGCATCCTCTTGTTTTTAAAGAATATTAGTTTGTTTTTTTCTTCCTTCCTTTCTTCCTTCCTTCCTTTCTTCCTTTCTCCCTCCTTCCCTCCCTCCCTCCCTTTCTGTCTGTCTTTGTCTCTCTCTTTCTCTTTTCTTTCCTTCTTCACTCCCTCCCTTTCCTCCTCTCTCTCCCTTTCTTTTCTTTCTTTCTTTCTTTCTCTTTCTTTCTTTCTTTCTTCTTTCTTTCTTTCTTTCTTTCTTTCTTTCTTTCTTTCTTCTTTCTTTCTTTCTTTCCTTAATATCTTGCTGAAAACCTCTTTTCTAAAGAGTACAAAAATATAATACCTGCGACTTACATATAGGAGGTAATAAAAATTTAACATTTAAAAACTATGGCTCTGAATATGGTATTTTATGACTTTGAAGTGCTGCATGTTATTGAGTTGACTGCTTTAACATAGAGAGGCAAGAAACCCAATAGAGAAAGTATTTGTAATTGTGTCCTCTGTAAAAGACGTTCATGAGCTTCTTTCTTAACAGGATATTTTATGAGCAAAATAAATAATTCTTCTTTACAATGCAGCAGGTTACTCATTTAACTTAGATATGAAAAGCTGATTATACAGGCTTTCCTAAGTTCAAGTACACACAGACTATTTTGTTAAGAGACTAAGTGGCCACAAAGTACGTTACACAGGGAATAAACCTCTTTAGCCATATAGCTGAGAACAAAGGATAAGTATCACCCAATGCCTAAAATATGTGTTTTCATGTTGTTCTCCCTAAGTACAATCCTTACAGTCAGCCATTGTGAACCTGCTCTCTATAGCATGCTTTAGAGACCCCCATTTTGCCTTCCACTGGCCATCACCCTTTCCAAAGTGAGTAAACTGTAGGGGCCAAGGAGACATGCTTACCTGGAACCTGTTGTTTCCCCCCTCCTTCACCATGGAACTTAGACCCTGGAATTATCTCTAGTTCCTCCATAGTCCTTTTCCCCAACACTACACAGAGCTGATTTACTGCTACTGTGCTCATCGCTAGGCCCTAATGGTGGACCTAGACTTCTGTCATTGCCTAAGGGGTTGTGGATAGAGCTTGGATGTGAGGGCTAAGATCCTTCTTTTAGTGAGGGAAGGTGCAAGGACTGGGGGGAAGAGAAGAGGACACACTGGGTGCCTACATTTGTACTCTTGACTTGGTCCTGCAAGTGTAGTCGTTAGGGGCGGGCTTAATCTCCCTTACTAAGTCTATGAATGTCTTGAAAGACAAAAAAAAAAAAATCCTAATTATCTTCATATCCCAAAGCCTAGCATTTTTTTTTTATTCTTTAGTAGACTTTTTCCAACCTGAAATAGCAAACTTCTCGTCCTTGGGCAAGATCTGACCTGTAGAATTTTTATGTTGGGTCAGCACAGTATTTAAATTTTATTTTGAATAACTATTTAATATTTGGGAAATTCTACACAATAATCTGGCTTCTCAGAAAAAAAAAAATCTGAAAAACACTAGTCCTAGCCATGTTCCCAAATACTATCTGCAAAGACCAACCTCTTCCTCACCCTCAACAGATCTTCTGTCGTTTGTCTAGTTTTTCACAGTCAGAGATTCCCATGGTTTTTCTTACAACAATTTCAATGTTGTGAGTCAACTGCCTGGATCCTTTAGGCATTTGAATATGTCACATCTGCAATAAACATGTATGAAACAAATGAGAAATTAAAACATAGAAGATACTACTATGTCAGTATTTAAATTCTATATTAAAATTATTAAATTTTAATAATTTAATGATTATTATTTTTTTATTTAAATTCATAGGCCAGTATTAAAATTCTGAGTATCTAGGAGTTGCTATTAAAACAGAACTCCCCTGTGAAGAGAAATTGATTTGTGCAAATGAACTTGCACTAACTCTGTATCTATGAAGTTTAATTCTTAAATTTTGTGAAAAATTATCCATAGTCTCATTAGTCTTAACTCCCAAATGTTAAAAGTCCCTATTTCAGCCCAGAGGCCTTAAAGATGGTGGAGGGGTGAGACGTGGCAATCACCTTCCTCCCCACAAATACATCAAAACTACATCTACATGTGGAACAACTCCTACAGAACACCTACTGAACACTGGTACAAGACCTCAGACTTCCCAAAAGGCAGGGAACAGATGCCCTCAGGAGACCTACATGCAGATGCAGGGCCCAATCCAAAGCTGAACCCGAGGAGCTGTGTGAACAAAGAAGAGAAAGGGAAATTTTGCCCAGCAGCCTCAGGAGCAGCAGATTAAATCTCCACAATCAACTTGATGTACCTGCATCTGTGGAATATCTGAATAGACAACAAATCATCCCAAAACTGAGGCAGTGGACTTTGGGAGCAACTATAGACTTGGGGTTTGCTTTCTGCATCTAATTTGTTTCTGGTTTTATGTTTATCTTAGTTTAGTATTTAGAGCTTATTATCATTGGTAGATTTGTTTATTGATTTCGTTGCTCTCTTCCTTTATATATATATATATATATATATATATATATATATATTCTTTTTCTTTTTCCTTTTTTCTTTTTTTGTTGGTATGTATGTGTATGCTTCTTTTGGTGATTTTGTCTGTATAGCTTTGCTTTTGTCAGTTGTCCTATGGTTCTGACTGTCCTTTTTTTTTGTTTTTGTATACTCTTTAGAGCTTGGTATCATTAGTGGATTTGTTTTTAAGTTTGGTTGCACTCTTCTTTCTTTCTTTTTACTACTTTTTATTTTTAATATTTTTTTCTATTTTAATAACTATATTTTTTAATAACTATATTTTATTTTATTTATTTATTTTTTCTTTCTTTCTTTCTTTTTTTTTCTCCCTTTTCTTCTGAGCCATGTGGCTGACAGGGTCCTGGTCCTCTGGCCGGCTGTCAGGCTTGAGCCTCTGAGGTGGGAGAGCTGAATTCAGGACATTGGTCCACCAGAGACCTCCCAGCCCCATGTAATATCAAATGGCATAAGCTGTCCCAGAGGTCTCCAACTCAATGCTAAGATCCAGCTCCACTCGACGACCAGCAATCTCCAGTGCTGGACACCCTATGCCAAACAGCTAACAAGACAGGAACACAACCTCACCCGTTATCACAGAGGCTGCCTAAAATCATAATAAGGTAACAGACACACCCAAACACACCACTGCCCACCAGAAAGACAAGATCCAGCCTCATCCACCAGAACACAAGCACCAGTCCCCTCTACCAGGAAGCCTACACAACACACTGAACCAACCTTAGCCACTGGGGGCAGACACCAAAAACAATGGGAACTATGAACCTGTAGGCTTCGAAATGGAGACCCCAAACACAGTAAGTTAAGCAAAATGAGAAGACAGAGAAACACACAGCAGATGAAGGAGCAAGGTAAAAACCCACCAGACTAAACAAATGAAGAGGAGATAGGCAGTCTACCTGAATTCAGAGTAAGAATAGGGAAGATGATCCAAAATTTTGGAAATAGAATGGAGAAAATACAAGAAATGTTTAACAAGTCCCTAGACGAACTAAAGTGTAAACAAACAATGACAGAACAACCCAATAAATGAAATTAAAAATTCTCTAGAAGGAATCAGTAGCAAAATAACTGAGGCAGAAAAACGGATAAGTGACCTGGAAGATAAAGCAGTGGAAATAACTACCCCAGAGCAGAATAAAGAAAAAAGAATGAAAAGAATTAAGCACAATCTCAGAGACCTCTGGGACAACATTAAATGCACCAGCATTTGAATTATAGGGGTCCCAGAAGAAGAAGAGAAAAATAAAAGGGACTGAGGAAATATTTGAAGAGATTATAGTTGAAAACTTCCCTAATATGGGAAAAGAAATAGTCAATCAAGTCCAGGAAGCACAGAGAGTCCCATACAGGATAAATCCAAGGAGAAACATGCCAAGACACATATTAATCAAACTATCAAAAATTAAATAAAAAGAAAAAATATTAAAAGCCGCAAGGGAAAAGCAACAATTAACATACAAGGAAATCCCCATAAGGTTAACAGCTGATCTTTCAGCAGAAACTCTGCAAGCCAGAAGGGAGTGGCAGGACATACTTAAAGTGATGAAAGGGAAGAACCTACAACCAAGATTACTCTACTCAGCAATGATCTATTTCAGATTTGACAGAGAAATTAAAACCTTTACAGACAAGCAAAAGCTAAGAGAATTCAGCACCACCAAACCAGCTATACAACAAATGCTAAAGGAACTTCTTTAGGCAGGAAACACAAGAGAAGGAAAAGACTTACAATAGCAAACCCCAAACAATTAAGAAAATGGTAATAGGAACATACATATTGATAACTACCTTAAATGTAAATGGATTATATGCTCCCACCAAAAGACACAGACTGGCTGAATGGATACAAAAACAAGACCCATATATATGCTGGCTAAAAGAGACCCACTTTAGACCTATGGACACATACAGACTGAAAGTGAAGGGATGGAATAAGATATTCCATGCAAATGGAAATCAAAAGAAAGCTGGAGTAGCAATTCTCATATAGGACAAAAAAGGCTTTAAAATAAAGACTATTACAAGAGACAAAGAAGGACACTACATAATGATTAAGGGATCAATCCAAGAAGAATACATAACAACTGTAAATATTAATGCACCCAACATAGGAGCACCTCAATACATAAGGCAAATGCTAACAGCCATAGAAAGGGACATCGACAGTAACACAATCATGAGAGGGGACTTTAACACCCCGGTTTCACCAATGGACAAATCATCCAAAATGAAAATAAATAAGGAAACACAAGCTTTAAATGATACATTAAACAAGATGGACTTAATTGATATTTATAGGACATTCCATCCAAAAACAAGAGGTTACACTTTCTTCTCAAGTGCTCATGGAACATTCTCCAGGATAGATCATATCTTGGGTCTCAATTCAAGCCTTGGTAATTTTAAGAAAACTGAAATCATATCAAGTATCTTTTCCAACCACAGCAGTATGAGACTTGATATTAATTACAGGGAAAAATCTGTAAAGAATACAAACACATGGAGGCTAAACAATACACTACTAAATAACCAAGATACCACTGAAGAAATCAAAGGGGAAATCAACAAATACCTAGAAACAAATGAGAATGAAAACACAACCCAAAGCCTATTGGATACAGCAAAAGAAGTTCTAAGAGTGAAGTTTATAGCAGTACAATCCTACCTCAAGGAACAAGAAAAATCTCAAATAACAACCTAACCTTACACCTAAAGCAATTAGAGAAAGAAGAACAAAAGAACCCCAAAATTAGCAGAAGGAAAGAAATCGTAAAGGTCAGATCAGAAATAAATGAAAAAGAAATGAAGGAAACAATGCAAAGATCAATGAAACTAAAAGCTGGTTCTTTGAGAAGATAAACAAAATTGGTAAACCATTAGCCAGACTCATCAACAAACAAAGGCAGAAGACTTAAATCAATAGAATTAGTAATGAAAAAGGAGAAGTACCAACTGACACTGCAGAAATACAAAGGATCATGAGCCGTTACTACAAGCAACTATATGCCAATAAAATGGACAACCTGGAAGAAATGGACAAATTCTTAGAAAAGCACAACCTTCCAAGACTGAACCAGGAAGAAATAGAAAACAGATCAATCACAAGCACTCAAATTGAGACTATGATTAAAAATCTTCCAACAAACAAAAGCCCAGGACCAGATGGCTTCACAGGCAAATTCTATCAAACATTTAGAGAAGAGCTAACACCTATCCTTCTCAAACTCTTCCAAAATATAGCAGAGGGAGGAACACTCCCAAACTCATTCTACGAGGCCACCATCACCCTGATACCACCACCAGACAAAGATGTCACAAAGAAAGAAAACTACAGGACAATATCACTGATGAACATAGATGCAAAAATCCTCAACAGAATACTAGCAAACCGAATCCAACAGCACATTAAAAGGATCATACACCATGATCACGTGGGCTTTATCCCAGGAATGCAAGGATTCTTCAGTATACGCAAATCAATCAATGTGATAAATCATATTAACAAACTGAAGGAGAAAAACCGTATGATCATCTCAATAGATGCAGAGAAAGCTTTTGACAAAATTCAGCACCCATTTATGATAGAAACTCTTCAGAGAGTAGGCATAGAGGGAACTTAGCTCAACATAATAAAGGCCATATATGACAAACCCACAGCCAACATCATTCTCAATGGTGAAATATTGAAACCATTTCTGCTAAGATCAGGAACAAGACAGGGTTGCCCACTCTCACCACTATTATTTAACATCGTTTTGGAATTTTTAGCCACAGTAATCAGAGAAGAAAAAGAACTAAAAGGAATCCAAATCAGAAAAGAAGTAAAGCTGTCACTATTTGAGGATGACATGATACTATACATAGAGGATCCTAAAGATGCTACCAGAAAACTGCTAGAGCTAATGGATGAATTTGGTAAAGTAGCAGGATACAAAATTAATGCCCAGAAATCTCTTGCATTCCTATATACTAATGATGAAAAATTTGAAAGAGAAATTAAGAAAACACTCTCATTTACCATTGCAACAAAAAGGATAAAATACCTAGGAATAAACCTCCCTAAGGAGACAAGAGACCTGTATCCAGAAAACTGTAAGATACTGATGAAAGAAATTAAAGATGATATGAACAGATGGAGAGATATGCCCTGTTCTTGGATTGGAAGAATCAACATTGTGAAAATGACTCTACTTCCCAAAGCAATCTACAGATTCAGGGCAATCCCTATCAAACTACCAATGGCATTTTTCACAGAACTAGAAAAAAATTTCACAATTTGTATGGAAATACAATAGACCCTGAATAGCCAAAGCAATCTTCAGAATGAAAAACGAACAGGAGGATTCAGGCTCCCTGACTTCAGACTATACTACAAACCTATAGTAATCAAGACAGTATGGTACTGGCACAAAAACAGAAATATAGATCAATGGAACAGTATAGAAAACTGAGAGATAAACCCACGCACGTATGTCACCTTATCTTTGATAAAGGAGACAAGAATATACAATGGAGAAAAGAGAGCCTCTTCAGTAAGTGGTGCTGGGAAAAGTGGACAGCTACATGTAAAAGAAAGAAATTAGAACACTCCCTAATACCTTACACCAAAATAAGCTCAAAATGGATTAAAGACCTAAATGTAAGGCCAGATACTTTGAAACTCTTAGAGGAAAACATAAGCAGAACAGTCTATGACATAAATCACAGCAAGATCCTTTTTGACCCACCTCCCAGAGAAATGGAAATAAAAACAAAAATAAACAAATGGGACCTAATGAAACTTATAAGCTTTTTCACAGCCAAGGAAACCATAAACAAGACAAAAAGGTAACCCTCAGAATGGGAGAAAATATTTGCAAACAAAGCAACTGATAAAGGATTAATCTCCAAAATATATAAGCAGCTCATGTAGTTGAATATCAAAAAAACAAATAACCCAATCACAAAATGGGCAGAAGACCTAAATAGACATTTCTCTAAAAAAGATATACAGATTGCCAACAAACACATGAAAGGATGCTGAACATCACTAATCATGAGACAAATGCAAATCGAAACTACAATGAGGTATCACCTCACACCGGTCAGAATGGCCATCGTCAAAAAATCTACAAAGAGTAAGTGTTGGAGAGGGTGTGGAGAAAAGGGAACCCTCTTGCACTGTTGGTGGGAGTATAAATCGATACAGCCACTATGGAGAACAATATGGAGTTTCCTCAAAAAACTAAAAATAGAACTACCATATGACCCAGTAATGCCACTACTGGGCATATACCCTGAGAAAACCGTAATTCAAAAAGAGTCACAGTGTTCATTGCAGTTCTATTTACAATAGCCAGTGTCCATAGACGCTGTGTCCATAGACAGATGAATGGATAAAGAAGATGTGGTGCATATATGCAATGGAATATTACTCAGCCATAAAAAGAAATGAAATTGAGTTATTTGTAGTGCAGTGGATGGACCTAGGGTCTGTCATACAGAGTGAAGTAAGTCAGAAAGAGAAAAACAAATACCGTATGTTAATACATATATATGGAATCCAAAAAAGAAAGAAAAAGGTTCTGAGTAATCTTGGGGTAGGACAGGAATAAAGACACAGACATAAAGAATGGACTTGAGGACACGGGGAGGGGGAAAGGTAAGCTGGGACGAAGTGAGAGAGTGGCATGGACATATATACACTACTAAATGTAAAATAGATAGCTAGGGGGAAGCAGCTGCATAGCATAGGGAGATCAGCTTGGTGCTTTTTGTCCACCTAGAGGGGTGTGATAGGGAAGGTGGGAGGGAGACACAGAGGGAAGAGTTATGGGGATATATGTATATGTATAGCTGATTCACTTTGTTATACAGCAGAAGCTAACACACCATTGTAAAGCAATTATACTCCAGTAAAGATGTTAAAAGAAAAAGTCCCTATTTGAGATTCCTAATCAGATAGTTTTTGAAAGAGAAACATGAAAATGTCTGCTTTGTATCTGAAACCAACTCTCTCTAATTTGAATTTCATAGTTCTCTAAAGGACTGTTAGAACTTTGTGCCTCAAAAAGGCATGAAGTCATAAATACATTTTTCCTTTTCAAAATATCACTTTACCCCATTGGACTAAAAAAATTTATTGTTAATATTTTTCTTTTTAGTACCTAATGCTAGGTAATTTATGACAGAACCAAATGCTAGGTACTTTATTATGTATGGATTTATATTTCATATTTCAGTTATCATGGTAACTTTGAATGTGTTAATGTGATGGCCTTTATTACAAATGAAATAGTCTACCTTTATATCACATCTCTTCTTTGAAGAAGTATTTTTCTATAAAATATGTAATAGTTCATCAATGACGGCATTTGTATTATAGTTGTGGCTACCAGATAGGGAAGGAAGAAATACATAGGGAAGATATTTCAAAATAAACAATAGTCATTTTGTTCTGTGTATGATAAGAAGATAAAATCAGAGGATGGCTAAATTTTTACAACTGAAATTCCAACCACTTGTCTATCATGAACTTCTCCAAATTCCCTTCCCAATGCCATCAGATTAGTCTTTCAAACATACTACTAATTTTGGAAAGAAAACATTATATTCTAGTTGAATTACTCAATACAAGCAGAGAAGATAGGCTAAATACAATTAAGGGCCTATATCTAAACCTTAAATATTTATTCATTTATTTATTTATGACTGCCGTGGGTCTTCATTGCTGCGCGCGAGCTTTGTCTAGTGTGGCGAGCGAGGGTTACTCTTTGGCAGTGCGCGGGCTTCTCATTGCGGTGGCTTCTCTTGTTGCAGAGCACAGGCTCTAGGTGCGTGGGCTTCAGTAGTTATGGCATGCAGGCTCAGTAGTTCTGGCTTGCGGGCTCTAGAGCGCAGGCTCAGTAGTTGTGGCGCATGGGCTTAGTTGCTCTGAAGCATGTGGGATCTTCCCAGACCAGGGATCGAATCCGTGTCCCCTGCATTGGCAGGAGGATTCTTCTTTTTTTTTTTTTTTTTTTATTCGGTACGCGGGCCTCCCACTGTTGTGACCTCTCCCGTTGCGGAGCACAGGCTCCGGACGCGCAGGCTCAGCGGCCATGGCTCACGGGCCCAGCCGCTCCGCGGCATGTGGGATCTTCCCGGACAGGGGCACGAACCCATGTCCCCTGCATCGGCAGGTGGACTCTCAACCACTGCACCACCTGGGAAGCCCGGGCAGGCGGATTCTTAACCACTGCACCACAAGGGAAGTCCCTAAACCTTAATTTTATGCAGGTATTTTACAAAACCTCAGCTATGCATCCTAAATGGTTGGGTTCCAAAATATTAGATTTGAAAGCTCTTCATTGGTTATATTTGGTAATATTTCATGCAGCTCTCTTCTGTACTCCAGGTAGAAAATTTACCTAATGTGGAGAATCCTAAAAATCTTAAGACCCCACAGCATTATGTATTTCCCTTGTCTGCCCAACTCTAGCATTATCCTCCTTCCTGGACAGCTGTGGAATATACCTGTGTTCACAGCACATTTTCTTGGTTGCAAGCTTCGTTCTGAATTGAAGCCACAGTCTGCAGTGAGTCTCCCAAAGACATGGGGGTTTTATTGATCTGGTTTTCCTTCATGTTATCTTTCAATTCTTGATGACTTGACTTTCAGTGAATCAGCTAAAAGCTTACTTCTGAGGCATGAGAATTCAGTGACAGCTTTCACTGTTGTACCCTTTATGAAGAGATTTGGCTGCATGTAAGATACAGTTTAGTTGTCAGTCCTTAGCACACAGCTGACATCTTAAAATGATCCATAATCTGTTACAGGATTACTCGTGTGAGAGCTCCTACATGGAGTGTACAGCCTGCTAGGATGTCAGTGTCAATGTTTTACTCTGTACATAGGTAACAGTAAGTGGTCTTGTGATTTAAGGGACAAGGTCTAGAAGTGACACTTTTAGAGAGCAAAGCTATTATAAAAAATTGGGCTAAAACAAATGGCATAACCATCTGCAGAGGTACCTTTTCCAAAGAGATTGTTTATAAATATGTTGCTTAGAAAACTTGGTGAAACACCTAATATAATCAATTGTAGATCAAATTTGGAATATAGAGGAAAATGCAATCAATTACAGTTTGTGGGTTTGAATAAAGATGTACGAATATACTGTTACAAATGTATAGTGGGATAAACAAAACTTATTTTTAGGTTCTTCCTAGGAATAACTCTGGGAGATGTAAAGTATTTTCAGAGTTTCCAGTGGCTAGCTCTTTAAACCAACATAATAATATTCTGAATTAGTTCATGTAGTAGAAGAATTGGAATTAATGTATAGCTTAGAAGATATTGGGTGTATACTACAGGCAATGCACAATCTTTGGTATTATTTTATCATGGGAGTAACTAGGGCTGCTACTAAACCTACTAGATGGCTAAGGCTTCAGAAAAATAATTTTTGAAGGTTGTTTTCTATTGAAGAGAAGTCCAAATTGCAAAAGGAATGTCAGTTTCTCTTTGGGCATGTCTCAAGACTAATTCAGGAGAGCACAACATCACGACTTTGATTGGAGGCAATCAAGGACATCAATTGGAAGGACTGTTTGGTACTGCAGAGCAATAATCTCAAAGTCCCTTGAAGGAGATACAGATAGTCTCCCCTGGGGGACTGAAAACCATCTGCAAGAGATATAGGGTGAATACTCTGAGTGCCAACAATAGAAGCTGCAGAAGATAAAAGATGTTTTTTTATCCACAGGTGCTGTAAACTAAAGGTAGCCCATATCTTTGGCCAACAGATGGGCAAGAGCCTTAGGCCTCCAAGGTCTAAGGAAGGTACTGAAAGGAATATTGTAGGAAATGATACGTTTGTTGTGAATATTACCTAGCATCCATATTCCCTCTTCCTCGTCCTAACAGATAACTTGAAACT
Source organism: Monodon monoceros (assembly GCF_005190385.1). Lineage (NCBI taxonomy): Eukaryota > Metazoa > Chordata > Mammalia > Artiodactyla > Monodontidae > Monodon > Monodon monoceros. The sequence goes on along the minus strand of NW_021703777.1, from coordinate 130,267,833 downwards.
CAAGTGTCTAAGGGGAGGTTGTACTCTCAGCTCTAGGGTTACAACTTTTTGGTCTAAGAATAAACCAACCCCAAGAAATTGGGTCTGTCATGAAATACAATATAATTCTACCTAAATATATGAAAGTACTCTCTTGCCAAATGTAAACAAGGCCCTGGTTGTTACTCTCAACCATCCTAGAACCTTGAAGAAAAACTACTTAATGAAAAAGTTGACAATTTGGGAAGCAGAAAAGAAAGATACAAAGAACTTGGCTTTTAAATAATGAAGTTGGACTTAATGAATGAATCCATATGAAGCCAGCACTAGCTCTCATTTCCCTCTCCCTATTTATTCTGAGTAGGATTTGGGTAGTACAGGTTTATCCTAATTGGTAATATCATGAAGTGGACTTGGAGAAGAGTAAAGTTAGGGGCAAGGAGACCAGTTAAAAGACTATTGCTATTATTTGGATTAAGGGCTTGGACTGCATGATGCAAACTATGGTATTGGAGAAATTAAATTAAACCTAATATGTTATAAAAACTTAAGCCTTAAAACGATCCATAATCTGTTACAGGATTACTCACCCTAGACCTCCTACCTGGACTGTACAGCCTGTTGGGGTGTCGGTGTCAATACTGTCCTCTGTATATAGGTATCTTATGATAAGCAGTTTTGTGTTTTAAGGGACAAGGTCTAGGAAATGGCATTTTCAGAGAACAAAACTATTATACTGAACAAATGGTATAACCATCTACCAATCAAAACAATTTAATTTATTGTGTTGTCACTGTGTTAGACACTGCTGTCATTTTGTCTTAATTCTTACTGTCTCAGCAGGAATTATTCTCATTTTCCAGGTGAGGAATCTGAGACTCGCTAAGTTTAAGCAAGTTGCAAAAATCATGTGCCTAATAACTGAAAGCACTCAAATTTAATCCCAAATCTGTTTGGTTTCTAAAAATTGTGGTCTTTCCATCATATTGAGTATAATATTTTGTGTTTACATTGTCATATTTTTTATCACCAGTCTCATAATATGCAACACACGTATACTGAGTACCAGTTGATAACAAGGGCTTAAACTTAATTATTATCTATCTATTCTTTGATGCTTCTACTCTGAAACAAATCCTACTAGGTTGGAAAAGAGCCAATGCAAACATCCGGTGCCTTCAAAATCAAACTGAAAATTCCAATACCATCTATTAAAATAAGATTTTCTAAATTACACAGAAATTAAGAGCTGAAGTAATTGAGCTCCAGATTATCTAAAAATTTTCCCTAAATTTAGGAAATTTATCAGTGTTTTGGAAGGTTTTAGTAAAATGCTTCTTGTGTGTGTGTGTTTGTGTATGTGTGTGTATAACGGAGAAACAGAGCGAGACAGAGACAGAGACAGAGATTGACCTAACCAAAGAGTTAGGTGCACTCCATGCACCCCCAGTTTCTCCAGATTCAGAAAGAGTTGTTTGCTCTTCTCTCTGTGAACTGTCTTCATATGGTACATATATTTTTGTAGAAATACAACCCCTCCAGTGAGCACCCTGTTTTCTCCTCTTTATCTAGAGCAAGGGCTTGCAAACTATTTTGTAAAGAGCCAGATATTAAATATTTTTGGTTTTATGGACCAGATGTTCTCTGTCACGACTATTCAGCTCTGCCATTGTAATGTGAAAGCAGCCATATATAATATGAGTGGAGTGGCTGTGTTCTAATGAAACTTTATTTACAAAAACAGGTGGCTGGTGAAGTTGGCCCATGGGTCGTAGTTTGCTAACCCATGATTTAGGGCATCACTATGTTATTTGTCTTCTTTTACCAGTTCTGAATTATCTTGAAATAAAATTTCAGTATAAAAAAATCAGGAAATCAAATTATCCTGAAATAAAATATTTGGGAATAAATTATTCTGAAATATATATTTCTTCTATTTACTAATTTTTCAAACTGAATTTCAAACCCTCACTATCTATCCTTAGCATATTTCTTCTATCCCTTGTCTCTACAAACACCCCCCCAATCTGATATTGATCACCTCCTCAACCAGTCACTACCCCACAATGACATAATGTTCATTTCATTCTTCTACCTCCTTTTTTCTACAGTTTGTATTTAATCAAATGCCCACACAGATTTTACCTACCCAAATGCTGCTCATATTTCAAAATTCATTGTGTAGGGGCTAGAATGAGCACAAATTTTTATTGTTTGCCTGAGTATTCTAGTTCTTGGTGATATTTATCTAATTTAACTAATAACTTATGGCTCTGTGACAGATTATTCCCTCTGTGTGTGGATATGACTGTTTGTGGGTGTGTTTTACTGCTGCTTTAGGATCTGGAGATTCAGGAATGATGAAAATGTCCAAAAGTCCTGCCTGTGTGGAATCTACATTCTACTAGACAAGACGGTCATTTGAGTAGCTGTTTCCAAATGATATTTTGCTTGTATTAAGCAATATTGTGTGTTATATCTTTCCTTCTCATTAAGATTATAGTATGAATGAAGACAGAAGACTGTTCCCTGTTTTGTATATATCTCACACAATAACTAGTGGAGTGTTTTTATTGCCAAAACTCAAAATAGTGAATTAAATTAAAAAGTGAAGTTTTTGTTTTAAATTACATATATTTAAAAGTTTTAGGTATTATAATTTGCCACATTTTCCAACGTTTTTGTTTGTAAGAGCACCATGGATTTTACAACTGCAGGTTGCTTCTTAAGTTTCTCCAAAAGTTAAGAGTAACCCACATTTTGACCCTGACATAAGGGAGCAATAATGCAGGTCGAGTGAAGGGGCAGGATGCTTAGGAGAGACAAGACACTTGGGCTGATTGTAAAGAGACTGCAGCTCTCTTTTTTATTGTCTGATAATAAAAAAAAAACCTTTCCTCCATAAAACTATTGTTAATTCAGGGAGAAAAAGAAGAAAGAGAAAGGTGAAGAATGATATTAAGAAAGCATTTTTCTTGATTTCTTGCTTCCATGCATGTGACAAAAATATTCAAGGAAAAAATATGCAAGCATCGGCCTAATCTGGGCCACTTTTAAAAGGATTCAGTACCTTTTCTTTAAACCTCAATTATTCAGTTGAGAGATTAAATTTTCAATTTCTAAATCAAGTGACAAGATGTGTCAGAATTACATATAGGTCAGAAAGGGCACAATTCTAAGTCATCTGAATTGAATGTTGTTACGAAGATGTATTTCTCACCTTATCCTACAATTACTTTCGCGTAAATATACTGCCTAATTTGCCTCTAACGGAAGGATGATGGCAGAGGCCCAATATTTAATTAAGACCCGTCTCCTATAAACTAATGGTTGAATTTGACACCTTGTTACTATATCCTAACAGGGATGAGATTTTGTAAGGGTTTTGGCAGGGATCCAGTCATCACAGCTGTTCTTGTAGGATCACTGCTTTGAGAAAACCGTTTTTCCCATCTCTAAATACCCTATTTTCAAATGTAATTTTGCTGTGAGAATTTCTTTTATCCTTTTTTACACATAAATCCTTCCCCTCTGGGAATACTTTTAACATTGGCTACTAACTGCTGTTCACAACTGTTACTCATCTGTGATATCATTATAAAGTAAATCACCAGAAACTATCCAAATGTCACAGGGAGGGCAGTATTTAACTGTTACAAGGTTAAGGTAGAGAAGCTTCTAGGCAAAAGAAACAACACATATCATTAGTATAACCTAAAATTATTAAATTGGTATAAGCATATTAAATTTATGTCTGTAGCATTTTATTCTTTTTATTCTAATAGATGAGATGCAGGTATTGGGAGATACTCAGATTCAGATTCCCAATTCCAGATATTGGGAATATTCAGAAACACTACACATAGAGTGGATTCTAAGGTCCTGGAGTGAAGGCATGAACAAAATGTGTTTCTTTTGGAGTGGCACTTAAGGGCATTAGAATAAATCTTTGCTCTAAGTCTGACATTATACAACTAGCTTACACATGGCTTTTCGTTGGGATAAACATAGTTTTACAATAAATTAAATATACTTATGTAATTATTGTGATTGGTATTTATAGGATTGTGATTATGTAAACTCTAAACTCCAGGAAAAACCTGGGCTTTGAAAAGTACATGATTAAATTTTGTATTCTGAGCCTGCTAAGTTCACCTCTGTATGACATGCCAAAGTGCTCATAACCAGAATATGACAGAATTGCATATATGACACTAGCACCAAAATTGCTCATTTGATCCATTGTGTCTCATTTTGCCTTGGACTACACTAATTTTGAGTCCTGCTTAACTCTGTCTCTTCTTTTGCTTAGGCAGTCTTACTTGGCATGTCGATTGTCTTCCTTGCAGTCTTTCAACTTTCTACTTTGTTCCCTCAAATTTGAATGGTGTCTAATTTAACTAGTCCTGGATATCCACTGGCTGTTAAGCTGAGAACAAATACCACTTGACACAGAACCACCACCAGCTATCACAGCGGTCTATGTCACCACCCAACACGTGTGTGGTTTTGAGATGTAATCTTAATCATACAGAGGTCTAATATTAGCACGTAATTAGTAGTCAACTTAGAGGGTGCATATTTTTTTAAAGTATGCTTTAAATGGCAGTATCACTCTATCTTGGCTTCCCTGTAATATTCCCTTTTCTGCTGATTCAGTTTATATACTTAATTACACAAACAGGCATCCCAACTTTGATTCCTTTTATAGCTGGGTATCTATAAACAATTTTATATCTAGGAATGTTAAAGAATACCTTCATTCCCTTATTGATAATATTAAAGACTAAACATAAAGGATTTTTAACAGGGCTGACTTCATAGGTGTGAGACCCATATGCTTACACAGGGCTGCACACTCAGAAGTGTCCGCACTTCGTAAAATGCTCTGCCTCTTTGTCTCTAAATCCTTAAGAATTTTTGAACGATTTTATTTTTCACTAGGCTTGACAAATTACATAGCCAGCTTGCTTTTGAAATTTGGCAAAGGCAATAGTAAATCTGGTCATAGGTGATATCAGATGTTAAGGAGGTAAGAACTCTCAGGATATAGGAGAAGCTTTAATTCAGTAAGTATTAAGTGTGTACTATTTGGCAGGCACTGTTGTTCTAGGTACTGGGGATATGTTGGTCCAGCAAACAGACAAAACCCTTGCATTACAGAGCTTATGTACTAGGGAGGACAGACAGATAGTAAGTGAATAAAAAGACTACTACTGCATTGTATGCTAGATGATAAGAATTGTGGAGGAAATTAAAGTATTATAAGAGGAATGAAGAGAGAGAGAGAGAGACAAACAGACAGAAACTACCCACCAGGACAGAACTGGGATAGGATTTAACAGCAATCTCCCTCTCTACTAAAATTATCTCTGCCTTATGACAAACTCTCCTCTCTGACCCTTTAACATGTAAGGGGGTCATTAGTCTGTCATTTAGGTGAGAAAACAGAATTAGTGCAAAGTTTCTCTGAGAAGTTATTGAAATCAAATTTGTCGTTGATTAAATTCTGTCTCTGGCTCAGAACAAATTCTTTCTTGTGGCAGATGGTGGAGGTGGAGGTGTCTGTGATGAATGCATTGCCTTAAATTCTGCCAGCTAAATTGTTTCCATCCTAAGATAAGCACAATCAGAGCTGTGATGGGTCTGGGTATTTGTAAAAGTAACATGACACCTTTGCAAATATATTTGAAGATTTATAAGAGCATGTGAGGGTCATATAGCCAAGATGATCAATTTTCCAAGCCATTTGTTACTTAAAAAATAATAAATACCAGAAAATTAATCTTATGGTATTACATATTCTACCTTGGAGGACATTTGGTCCTGTCCAAACATCCGTTGAGACATTTAGTCCATGATTCATTTAATAATACAAACATTTAACTTCATTAAATTTTTTTTACATTTTTATTGTAGTTCATGATGAATTTTGGATTTCACATTTATTCTTGTTCTTCTTCATCACGAAGTTCCACAGGGTCACTCTTAAGTTAATGAGCAATTGCTCTCAAGTATGGATCAACCTGATTATTGATTTTATATTTGTTATGTACTAACAATCTCTGTAATATGAATTTGATTTTGTTAGTATCCTCATGAAATTGATGGCCTTTTTTGAGTGTGACCACCAAGAATCTGGATGAAAACTTATTCATGGCTTTTCTGTTCATCTTTTAACACTTAGACAAATCTCCAAACTGAAAGATTATGCACTATCATCAGCCTTTGAAGTTTGCTGTGCCTGCCTTCCACTGCGTTGTTCACCCTGCGGTTGCTGGTCAGTATTGATATACAAACAGTCCAAGTTGCTGGTGGAAATCTTGGAGCTTCTGCTCTTCTTCTGCCTCTGCCATGCCTTCCAGGGACATACACTGTCTCAACATAATCCTTTTGGTCATCTAAATTTTTTTTCTTGCAATCTCCGCAGTGTACTCAAACGTTTCATTTACATCTTCCAAAGGTACGTGTGAACGTCCAAACGACATGGATGCACGCTTACAGGTGTTATTTGTCATATACTCTTGTGTTGGACCCAGTGAAGATATTTTTGCTACAGTGATTGTGAAAAGTGAAACAAGCATTCTTTTTACTTGCACATTTGGTAGTAGTTGAATCACACACATATTTGTAATCTCGGAATCTATTATGCACAATGAAGGGTTATCGTTGAAATTTTTTTCCCGTGTAAATGCAAGTACTTTCTCTCATATATATATATATATATATCTGTAAGTGTCTTCTCACCTTTCCATTATTAGTGCAAAGTCAATAGCATAGTATAACCCAATACTACATCGTAGTGCCCAGTAAATAACTGAGTGAACAATGTTGGTGCTGTCTTGAACCTGCCATTACTGAATAATGTGGTCCTGGCACTTTATGTCAAAAACTGTCCTAAGTCGTGTAAATAAGAATTCTTTCACCATCTTGAGCACTGGAGTCATGCATAAGAAATGCTTCTCTATGTCTGATCACTTTATCCTCTTCTGGAATTTCAATTCTATGCAATGAAGTTGGGTTTGGAGGTCAATGTCTACTTTGAATTCTATTTAGGTCCCTCTTTAATGACCTCTTCATCATAAATACCATGCAAATCACAGAGAGTTCTTTGAAGTACCTGCAATGCCATTGCATTTGGTTCTTCTTCTGCGTGTCCTTTCAAACTATTCGGGGTTTTCCTTACTTCCCCTTCAACACCAACATTATGCTGATGCTTTCCTGTCGCATCTTGAATGATTGGAATGTTATCATAATCCTGACTAGTTATACATCTGGCATTGCAGGTTGTTTTCTCTTCACAGTGCTGGTACCTTTTACCTTTATTTTTGTTAAAGGAGTGGAAATGGTAACCAAACCATTATAATGTAGCACATTTTTTCTTTTGTGAGTATACTTTTTCTGCCATATTCATATTCATATTGCTAAGCAACAAAAGAAGGGTTTTTTTTTTTTCTTTTGTAGCCATCTGATCAGTGGTTGTTGCTTTACTGATAGGAGAAACCTTACTAATGTCTTACAGATTGGACACGCTGTTTGGCCAGGCTGGATCAGCCAGTAGAGAGACATCAGCTGAGGACGTGGTGGTTCACACTGATTAGCAGGTAAGCGTGAGAGTCACACCCACTAAAACCTCTCTATGCTTCGTGAGGTCTACCTCAATTGTACTTCTAGAGGACATCAGTTCAAGGGAAGCACCACCCATTAACCCTGAGCAATGGAATAGTTGGTTGGGGGTAAATTAGATGCCCGATATCACTCCCATGGTGGATATTACACTGACAAGTGAGATGGTCTGTAAAATGTTTACATCAACTCGTTTGCCACCTTTTTCACATAGTGACTTGACCAAGCTCCTCCTTTCAAACTCCACCTTTATTGAATGACCAGACACACCCAACCAAATGCCCAGTGATACACTAATGCACCATGCATCACAAGGTCCCATCCCTGACTTCTTATCTTCTATGCATTCCTCTCACTGTAAGGCTCTTCCTTGGTACCCATGGTTAATATAACTCCCACTCTTCTGCAGATCTGAACCCCCACCCATCTACCTAACCGCATGTGCCACTACCAGCTAGGCTACCAAGGCAAGAAGGGTTATTACTGGCAATATAACCACAATATAGTTATTGGACCAATAAAATATGATAATATTTTTATGTATTAATCTCGTAAACCAAAGTATAAATAAATGATATGGGCATTTAGGAACCCAGGGACATTTTCTAAGCATGGGTGTTTTTGACAGGACCAAGTATCAAGGGACATTTGTCACGGACTAAATATGCTTGTGGATGTTTTGATAGGACCAAATTTCAAGGACCTTTTGGCATGGGCCAAATATCTCAATGGACTTTTAGAACAGGACCAAATGTCTGCTAGTCCATATTCTATGATTCAAATGTTATATCTCTTAGTTTTATATGTTATTTTTACTTGGAAAGATGTAATATGTATGTGCTAACTTAATGTACATATCATAAAATTGGTCCACGTTGGAAGAATACAGTTGTCAGGTACAACACTCTATCCGTGATACCTTCTAATTATCATAGCATCTTTACCATATTGACCTAAAATCCCTTTAAATGTAAAACAAATGGAATTTGTCACCTTCTCACAATCCATGCAAATACTATATCACCACCATGCTTTAAGAGCTCATCATATAGACCCAGGAAACCAAATTAACTTTGATAAGTTTACGTAGTAAGTCAGTAGGTCAGCTGATAAATGTGTGGCTCTTCAAAAGATTGAACTACTTTATTTATATCAAAAACTTGTGTATATCCAACCTTAGCACTCTTAAAGTTTACAGGCAGAATAAAATTTAATAGAACTATATATCACCAATAACTGGCTGAATTGTGTAAATTTAAAAATCTGTTCATATTAACAGCAGTGTCATCAAAAGTAGTCATCATTACTTAAATAGTGACAGTCTTCACCAAACACTCTTGCTTTTGGCTGGACATTCTGCCACTACCATAGTGTATTAAACAGATACAATCATCTCTATGTACTACCATGTTCTTTTAATGTGGATTATATACCCTCATCTGTGCATTTAATTTTCTATGTTTTTCCTAGGTCATATTCCATTTGTTTTTTTGCCTTGTATTAAAAATGTAATTTTTATTTTTAAATCTCTACTACTCTTTAAATATTTTAACATCTTTTCAATAGGATTTGAAGCAAAGTACATCAGTTTGCATTTTTATTTATTCTAGATAAGTTATGCTCCTGTTAGACAAGTAGATTCCAAGATGTGCTTTTCCTACCATCTGTTCCAATAACTGGGGGGGGAAATGTTTAATGGCTAATGATGTACATGTGTTAGTATCTCTTTAAGATACTCTGTCATTTTGATGAGCTCAGTGTTGCTGACATAATCATCTAGAAGTTGAAATTTAATTTTAAAATTTAAGAGTGTTAGTGGCAAAATCTTCAAAAGCTGGAAGAAATATTTTGGGGTCGAATGAATTGCACACATTATTCCAAATTATCTTGGTCTACTTTTAAAAAAATTTTTCCTTTGATTCCAGTTGTATAATCTAGTAGATTAAGATTGGGATTATTTTCTTGGAAAGGTAGTTATATTAATGCATTTGTAGGTCATGTATCATGTTCATAGTGTCTGAGTAACTTCTGTAAGTCTGTAACACTTCATGTGGAAGAAATCAGAGCAGATTGCATATGTTGTTTACATTGCAATCCTCAAGCATCTTAATCACCTAAACTAATAAAAATGTTGGATAGTTTATTATTACCATTAGGAATGTAGAATAATGTTGTATTAAAAATTAGAGCATTTAGTTAAAAAATGAATATTTCAAGGTAAATTAAAAAATTGTTTCAAATTCATATTATTAGTAATACCAGTTTAAAGCTATCAATATGAAAGTTAAAATAATGTTAATTTTTTTTCTTTGTTTTTAGTCTATACGTTTAAAAATTTAAAACTACACTGGCAAACAAAAACCTAACAAGGTGAGGGGAAATTATAAAATATTTGCAACAGATAATATATAAAATAATTGAAAATGTAACTTTTCCTGTCCAGGTGTTCCATAACTTAAGCATAAATAACCTACCTATTTCACTCATATTTGAATGAACAGTTAGGAACAGGGTCCAAGGTGGAAACCCTTAAGGGTAACTGGCTTTCCCCATAGCTCTCATTGTGAAAATGGCTCTCCTACAATAAGGAGAGCCAGGGCTGCTGGCTGGGACTCTCACCCCCAAAAATGTGATTGTAGCTTTCCATCAAAACACAGGGACTTTTCAGAACATGGTTATGATAAATCGGGAAACTGCTCTTTCTCAAACTGCTTTAGTAAACGCACATTGAAAAATTCATCAGTCCTCCTCAAAGCAAACAGATCATAATAACAACAACAATAAAAACTTTAGAGTCACTGATAACAAATCTGAGTGTTTCTGTGCAGTCTATACCAAGTGCCTACTCAATGCCAAGCCCTATCTTGGGGGTAGGGATATAATGGTAATGCCACAGACATGACTTCCTCCCTCCCCACCAAACTCATCACACAGAGTGGAGATACATATTTTTGGCCGAGAGAACATATTTAAAGATTTAGATGAGAAAAACATGGGACCATCAAGGGGGCCAAAATAAATAAATTCAGTGATAGTTACTAGAATGTAGAGGGTGCAGGATACTAGTTTAAGAGGCGGGGCTGGAGAAAGAGGGGACTAGACCATGATGCACTTGAAAGTCAGGTTTAGGAGTATAGACTTTCTCCTAAAAGGAAATGGAAGGCATTGAGAAGTTGAAAACGGAGAAAGTGCCACGATCAGATAAATGTTTCCCATGTTAGGCAACTGGGTAGACATCAGTACTAATTACTTAAAAAGGGATCACTGGAGAGGAGGCAGGTTTGGGAGATGATGAGTTTAGATGTTCAAATATTGAGTATGATGCGTCTGGAAAGCACTCAAGTGTATGTGTGCAGTTGGCAGTTGAACATATATCTTCAGCAAACAGGAGAGTGGTGTGATTTGAGATATGGCTTTGTAGCTTTATAGAAGTAAAAGGAGGGATCAAAAGAAACAAATGCTGCCAAAAGGTGACTTATATGCAAATGAAAAAATAAAAATTATATATCTTCAGTGAATTTAGGGTGACAAGTTAAATGATTTTGGATCCCAGATTCAGGGGAATTATGAGGGCAGAAAACTAACAGCAATCACTTATGGATGAAAAGGAGACAATGAGTTTAATAGGTTATTTCAAGAAATGTAGCTTTGTCATGGAACAGGTAAAGCAGCTGTACAATGATTAGGTTAATGAAGGGCTTCTTTAAGAGAAAAAGTTTTAATATTTGAATAATGATGGAAAAAAGCCAGGAGCAAGGGGATCTCTGTTTCTCTTTCTTCTTTGTCTCAGTGCAACAGTCTTGAGGATATCTGTAAGGACTGTGTAGGTTTTGTAGACATATGTGTTAGAAAAGAAGTTGAACTTCCATTCTGATCCAGTTTGATCTGGACAAAAGAGAAATCCTGACCAACGCAAATGGTATTTTTGAGAAGCAGGATCCTAATTTCAGAATACCTTGGGAAGAAGTAAAGAACTAACTGTTCCTTGAGATTCTTAATGACAAGACAACATGACCTCTGGCACGTATTTGCCTCTGACTTTCTGGAATACTCCTTCATGTATTGTTTATATTGTCCCTGATCTCTCAGTTTCTGCTAGAGCAGTGTGGTAAAGTCATCCGTATTAATCAGTCCTTGCCAGTTCTCCAGGAAATAAAGCCTGTAGATCTCAGAAATGATTCTCCTGCAAAGGCTGAGGGCAGAAACAGAGAACATGAAAGGAAGAGGATCAGGGAAGTAATATCTTACTGTAATTCTAAAGCAGAAATTGGACTTAGTAAATCTCCTGATCTGACTATATACCCTTTACCCACCCACCCACCCACGCCCTGCCAAAAGAAAACCGTAGCTTGGAAAATATTAAAAAAAAATTAAGTTTGAAGCAAATTCATATAAAGAGTAAATGTCTTTTTTTCAAGAAGGATCAAAAAGTCTCTTAGTTCATTCTTTTCCCAAGGAAATTTACTGGGTTTCTGATTTATTTAAATAAGAAGGGTTGGCATAAATAAATATATGTAACTAGTTTGATTCAAAGCATCAAGAATTCTATAACAACACCAAAAAGCCTTAGTCTATAACCTATTAAAAATGCCTTGGAAATGTAAATTAAAGATGACAACATGGAACAGTACTGTTGGTACAACTGGTTTTAATTATAAAACAATGCAAGGCCACACGAAATTTAAGAACTTTATGAAAAATAGTAAAATTTTGCTAAGGAAAGGCGCTTTGAGTTTATATCCTAATAGGGTTTGACAAACATTTTATTATAAAGAAGCAGATAGTAAATAGTTTAGGCTTTGCAAATCATTGGCTCTGTTGTAACTACTCAATTCTGTCATGGTAGTTTAAAAGCAGATATACATAAAAGAATGGAGTGCATGTGTTCCAATAAAACTTTATTTACAAACCAGGCTGAAGACTGGATTTGACCCAACAGCCATAAATTGTGACTCCTATCCTAGATGATAAAAAATATATAGATGATGAATATTCTACCTGAATAAAATTTACATATAGCAGTATTTTGCATGTTTTCTTTCTGGGAACTTCAGCTATCATAAAATCATTGTGAGACAAATGATAAAGGAGAATTCATAAGCACATTTCCCTTCTTTTCTATTCAGGCACATTTTGCTACTTTCTTGAGATATTTCTTCTTGTACACATAAGGGTTAGGGTTTACATTTTACTGGAAGAAAGCAAGACAAAATTATTAGATACTGTTTTGTTTTTGTTTTTATTTTTTTGTTTTCCAATTGCAGTAAACAAGTTTCAGTTAGATTGGAAACTAGATGAGAGTTTTCTCTTGATCACAGACCTTTAGAAATCTGGTTATTCAGTGAATCATTCAAGAAAAAATGATTAATTATTATTGTGTGCTAATAACCATAGTAGGTACTGAGGATTCATATCAAGTAAGACAGAATCCTCATTATCAAATACTCAGAGACAAACAAATTCTTCTAACATGACATGAGAAGAGCTACAATAAAATAATCTATAAGATGTTATGGGAACTCTAAAGGAGTCCATTCAAACTAACAAGGAGATGGTAGGATATTAATTTTCAGGTAATCGCTTAGAAAGCACAGTGTCTTAATTATCAGAATAAAGTGTTTCACTAAATCAGTGCGCTAATGTAATTATTTTCCAGTAGTTTCTCCAAATACCATTGGCCATAATATCAAGAAGTCCAGTATTTTCTCCATGAGTTTTCAAAGACCATGGCAAAAAGTTATAGTCTACAATGTCCAACGTCCACATATAAACGAAAAGATTATATTAGTAAGATCAGCCCACTATATCCATTGCTTCTACCTGTGGATATGTTGCGTCATAGTTCAACTATATGGAAATGCATAATGCTGGTCCTTTATTTTTTGAACTGTTTTGTGAATCTCTTGTTTGTATAGCTACAGACCCCACTATGTTACTCCAGAGAGGATAATCTCACTCTGTCGTTGCTTAGGTCAGAAAAGTATGATCAGAAAAGTACTTGCATTCCCAAAGATATGGCTTTTAGTATAGTACTTAGATACTTCAGTGCAAAAATGTGGAAAGCTTCCAGAGGGATAGGTTCAAGATAGATTCTGGAGTTTATCACCTCAGAGGCCAAGAACTGCTGAGCTTCTCCTACTCCCCAAATATTTGGCAGCTTTTCCTTTTAGACTTTTATAAAACAAACGGTTTGATTATATTGCCCTTTCCTGAATATAAAAATATTCACCTAAATTTTTCATTCTTACGTAAGCTACCTATTATTTTTTCATAGTGTCTTGTTCTATTTCTCTTTTTTAAAAAAGATACCCTCATTTAAGTAGCACTGTCTTTGCTGAAGACAAAGCAACCAAAACTTAAAGAAATAAATCCTCATATGCACAAGTAATCTTAGGTATGCCATTCAGCTATGTGAATATTTAGCATTGACTAGACAAAAAAAAAACGCCATAAGTATATGATCTCTGACTCATAAGTTTCATCATCAGACTCCAGAATGCTGCAACGGCTACCGCCCCCCAACGCTGAAAGCCCAGCTACTTTGTGCTGTAGCCTAATACTGATGCTCACTGCCTCTAAGTCATAGTCCTTGTGACAGAGGTGCGACAAGCAGACTTCCAACTTCGCGGTGCAGAAATTATTAATTTACTAAAATGCTATGGTGGATATCTGTTACAGCTAAAATGCTGGAGTCAAAACCCAAGGCCTGCTGTTTAGTTAAGACATCTTCTTCATGCGCAGAGAGCTTCCTGCTTCCCTGTCCCCATACTTAACTCCCCAGCCCAGCAGAGTCCAAGCAGGGGTCTAATGTTAGAGATAATATGATGCAATTAATATTATATTTTATCTCTTCTTTGACCATCTTTTTCTCAAAGGGAATACAATTTGAAGGCTGTAAAGAGAGACATGGCTTAGTCTAGAGGCCTAATGATCTTTGACACATGTCCATGAGATAAAATATGGGTATTGTATCTTAGGGAACCCAAAAAGCAAGTGCTCGATAAATGTGTCCTGGCTCTACCAGCTTTGCAGATGGTGATCAAAGGAACATGGTGGAAAGGGCAAAAAAGCCTTTCACTCTCCTTCCATGTTATTAGAAAACTGCAGCACAGGTTACCTGTAGGAGATGCTACAAGCTGCAAGACTATCTGTCATGCTAGGCCACACCCTCAAAATTTGGATCATCTAGTTCAGGGCAAGGCCTTTAACCAATGAAGAAGCTTCTCAAGGGATTTGATTGTGAATTCATTCTCCCCCATTGATTCTGTACTCTTCTTCCTAGAGTTAATTCTACTTCCACTTGAAATTCCCAAGTAAGATTGATAATTAGACTTTATAGGTGACCCCTAAATGAAGTATAAACTGATTACCCAGAATACTGATAGAGAGCTGATAAATAGATAGATGCAGTGGTTAATAGTGTATTATCATTAGATAATTATACATGAACTTGGATGTCTCCTTTGTCCGCAAGACCTAGATATCGTCATCCTACATGAGAACATCTGGCTTTTGTTTCAGCCTCAGGTACCCAGTTCAGTAGCCTTCAAGCAAGTATCTTCTTTAAAAGCAGCTTAAATGAGTAAGGATCCTTATGATGTTATGATACTTCATCCCCAAGTGAAAGAAGTAACACATAGCAGGTTGAAACTGAAGAAAGTAGAAGGAAGGAATGATGAAATCAGCACAGAAATGCAATATGAATTCATATAGGCATATCTAAAACATGCAATGATACTATTTAATTAAACTTTGGTTTAACGTTTTCATCATCAACCACATATTGAGTATCTACTATGACTTCAGCCCTGTATAACAGCAGAAGGTGTAGTGATAAATATTTCATTCTTGCTTTGGAGAAGCTTGCATCCAAGAAAGGGAGAAAATCCCAGAGGAGACTGTGATACTTGCTGCCACAGTGTAAGCACAAGAAGTTACAGGAGTGCAGGAAAGAACACCTTCTCCCAGGAAGAATTGGCTAAAGGATGGAAGACCTTAGCCCCTTACCAATTAGGCAGGACATGCCTCCTTCATTACAACGAGAGAGGAAATATGGAAAGCATGGCCAGGAATGTTATTTTTGCAAAAGTCTACTGAAAGAAATGGGAAACCAAGTAAATAGATGTTCTTTTCTAACGTATGTGGCCAAAGATGATCAAATTAGAGTAAACTTAGGTCTTTTGTTATTTGGTGGTAGGACAGAATGGTTTCTATTACTTTTCATGGAAAAAAAAAATGTGCCCACAGGAACTGTGGGAAGTCTTCAAGCTACCATGAGGAAAGCTAGCCTGAAGACAAAGCTGACAGTGGAATAGAGCTAGAGCCCCAGTAAACACGACTGCCCGAGTACTGCCTTAACTCTGAACATGTCAATGCATTCTCTTTATTATGACAATTGAGGTGTGTTTTTTTTTTTCTTTTAAACCAGAGGGTATGACAGTGCTTTTTGATGGATATTCGGAGTGACAGAAAATAAATGTCTTGAAAGATGTTTTAAATGTCCTTAAAAATTTTTTATGTCAAAATATGTCAGATATATTTGTATCAGATTACATACTGGTATTATATACGTTACTAAACTCAGGATATATGATTGCAGGCTAGTATTCTCAGGACGCATAGTCAGTGAGACTTGCTAATTTGTTTCACTTCTTATATCTCTGTGTTCTCTTTTCCTCACATTGAAACATTGCCTGTATTGGTCACTGGCAGAGGCAATCTGCCTAACGAGATGGGCCAGAAATCTAATCCGGTGTGACAAATGAAAGAGACACATAATTGGCTATGTAATTCTAGGGTGGAACTGTTATCAATTTTAAGCAATTGATGTTCTGAGAACAACATTATATACAACACAAGTGATTACAATTACTGTGGAGAATCACTGAATGTTTTTCTAATCTTTTAGTGGGTTATAAAAATTAACGGAAACTTTTGGTAACTGGTAGTTTACTCACATATGGTGATGATCTGAGTTTAGCTTCTTTGATGCAAAATGTTTGTAACCATAAAGCTATTTCCATCTTATTGTGGAAAGCATCCATCTCTCAGCATAATATAACTGTTGTTTTCTTTGAGTATAAAAGCATTTAACTTTAATTCATGTCAGATTCTCTTGCCAGAAATACCTGCCAGGCGGGGGCACTTGTTTTGTTGGCTTCAGCTTCTATTGTCTCTACTCACCTCATGTCTAGGGAGACTTCCAAAACCACCAATATTATTCTTTCAATTTCTATTGCTCATACACTTTCATACTTACCCTAATTTACCAGAAGACTGAACCCTTTCAGGTTTGGGGAAAACTGAAATTACATAGCTGAGAGTTGAGAGAAACTCTAACTAGGCCATATACAGAGTTACATGCTAATCACTTCCTGGCTTGCATCTTAGGGAACTGATGAAATTTAGCCCAAACTTGGAAATGTCATTCTTCGCGAGAGAGTGTGCTATACTATTGCTTATTTCTGTTCTTGCATTCCTCCAATATATCTCCAGAGAGTTGGCTCACTCTCCATTTCACTTATTTTAGTAGGTTCTGTATGATTTGGCAGACAGAAAGACACAAATGAGACAGTTCTCCATGTGCCCACGTTCACCATGTGCTTACAGTTAAACGACACTCTTCAGCATAGATTGATTTGCAGAAAACAACTTTTGACACAATATTCTGGATAACTCTGAAGCCGCAACATTTAAAATATCCAGGAGACATTAATTCTTTATTATGGCTCCAAATATAAAATAATATTACAGCAGGACATAATCAGTTTCCATGGCTATGTAGGATTCTTAATGTAAAAGTGATCAGATAATTTGAAACACCCTAACAGAATGAGAAGTCTAATAATAATAACAACAATAAGGTATATTAACTTACATTCCGTTTTTGCTAGGCACTGTGTTAAGTGCATCACATACATTAAATTCTGATCCTTTCAACAAACCCTGCCCTGCTTGAGATTACTATCCACTTGTCAAGGGTGAAGAGTTTGAAACTCATGTAAGTCACTTGCCAAAGGCCGTGTACCTGGTAAAAGAAAGGTTCAGGACTCAAATCCAATTTTGTTTCCCTTTAAAACATATGCCTTTTAAATTATAGCACCAAGCTCAGCTTCAGAGTAGTAGTCTGTTAAAAATTTTCTGTCACAAAATATATAATGGTCAAGAAGTAGATACACTGTGTAAAATACACTGTCCTGTTTTAAAAAGGAATGGTTGGCATATAAGGACCCAAAAGAAGGTAATATAGATGTTCTAAATGTGTATTAAACTAACAGCAGAGGTCTTAGTTCAGGGTTGTCAAGCAAACATACTACCCATCAATTAACCAAACTTTTTTCTTCAAGTAATAAACTAGAACCACACTATTGGTCACATGTAAGATTGTTTATTTTTTTCTTTTCTGATTTTTTTAAACAGACAAAATGTTAGAGCCATTAAAAAGCATTTTCTATTGTCCAGTGATTACAACTATTATAATAATATTGACTCTGCATAATAAAAAGAAAATTCCAAATGGCTCAAGGTTATCTCTGGGGATTAATTTGAAAGTATTTAACTGGTAGATGTAATCTGGACAGAAACTTAGTATGGATATCAAAGGGCTTCACAATAAAGTTAGCTCACCATTCTTATACACAAAGCCTAATCAGCCTTACAAGTTAAAGAAGACTTTTGTCACAGACAAAGCTTATTTTGACAAGGCCAAATTACGTTCGAAGTAGGTCTTGATACACAGAAAGACTGCTCAGTCCCCAGTGAGTCTAGTGATAATTAACATCTGACTTAACCACTGGGAATGACTTGGAATGTTTTAATTGGTCCACCTTACTTGCCTGCAGGCTTTTCTGTTTTGGGGATGATTTATGCCTCTTCTTGCTTTCAGTTAAATCTCAGCGTGTCTCAGATTTCTGAAGCCACCTTTATCATTTGAGGCCTTAAGGAAAAAATGAATTGTAATTCAGCTTTTATCTTACTTCATGGAGAACAATAGTGTTTCTGTAATAGTAAAGTGAGAGCTGATTAAGAAAGCAGGAATCAATCTCAAAATAAAGGAAAAGAAGTAGGAGCGAGTGAATCTTTAGGTGTCCACTAGTACACATGACTTAGTTCTTTCATGTAAAATATATCAGATGAATATATTTTTTAATTTAAAAGATTGATACAGGATTGTTCGCAAGATCACTGGGGAGACAAATTGAGATACACTGAAACAGTACAAAGCCATACATTTGCTAAAATCTATCAATATTTGGCACTCCTATAATGAAATAAGACATAAAAATTACTGAATGTTAACTGTATCGCTTATACATTTTTATTGTTGCATACTTTGAGTGAAACCCATGGGAGGGTGGTTACGGAAAACAACGATATCCATTAAGAGTGTAGATCTAATTGCAGGCATTATCAAATGTGGTAAGACTTGCATCTGGACCACCATGGCAACGGAAATAAATATGCAGATGGTTGAAACCAGTCTGCCTGTCAATGAACAATTAAGGCACATTATCTCAGCTGTCAAAATTTTTTCTACTTATATTGAGGATTCATCTTTGCTAAGTGGTAGACAGGCAAATTAATCTGTTTATCGTTTAAGACTGTATTTTTATAAATTAGAAAGGTAAACTGTTGTGCTCTGGAAAGTTTTTGTACTAGTTTGTTTGGTCACTCTCTTATTATAAATCATACTGTCCTAATTTCAGATTTATATGTATTATTATATTATGTACATTATAATATATATTAGTATATTATTAATTAAATGTATACATATTCAATAATAACTGCCTTATTTAACATGTATGTACAGGTGCATTTTTTCATAATGCACATAAACACTAAATCATAAACACTAAATCATTATTATGAAGAAGATAGCTCTTTTTTAATTAATTTTTTTTGGAGTATAGTTACTTTTGAAGAAGATAGCTCTTAATTTGGTTTTGAGCTATGTAGTTGTAGACAACATGTTCAGAAAAGAAAATTTTTAAATCTTTTGGATGCAGAGAAAAATGGCCAACAACATATTTTCTTTCCTTTTTTTTTTTGTTACTTTCACTGTACACACACGCTCACACACTAATAGAATAGGAGTTCCAGTATTTCTAATGTGTAGAGATAGAAATGCCAGAATGAGTAGAAAGTGGAGTTCTGCTGTCACTGAGACTACTTGAATCTCTAATTCTGAATGAGTTATCTGAGGGTTGCTGGTAAACATAAAGGAGAATTCTTGTCAATCTGGTACTTACTTGGATGTACTTATTGTATTTGTAATCTCTGGAGAAAAACCCTTTCAAACGGTGGGCCGATAACATTTATAATTAAGATACTGTGCTTGAAGCTTTGCTTTCATTTAAACTGGACAGAACTATTCTTTTAAGATTTATATGAACACATGGCGTTAACATGAAACATATGCAACAAAATCTGTGTAAGGTGAATATACATGAAATTGAGGTTTAGGAAAAGTTTTGTCTTAAATTCCTATGATTCCTCAGTAACTGGTTCCATTTTTATGTGGAAAGAAATCATTCTTTGTTGTATCACATTTACGAGTATGGTGAAGTGCAGTGACATTCCATCAAAATGTTATTTTGATATAATAAGAATCAAACTTGTGATATGAAATATGTGAGAACATGTTCCCAAATTACCCACAACCCAGATTCATCTTCAGATAATCAAATGGCTATGAAACAGGAAAAAGAATAGCATTGGAAACCAGATTAAAAAAAACCTTGTATCTACATATCAAAAGTATAAAGACATTTCTGCCAGCAAAGTACAGGTAAAAATAGATGAATGAAAGGAAAAATGGTGCACATGACCTGTCACAAATCACTTGTAAATTGATAGTGGAATTCATAATTTGAAGGGGTAAGGACTAGATTTTGTCAGGGAAATCAGCAGCCTTTCCAGCGATACTTCTCTGATGCTCATGAGGCCATGTTGAATGGAGATCCTGATGTGCTCATTACTCCAGGCTGCAGCATCTGACAAAAGCAAAGTATTAGTCACAGACAAAGTGAATGTGCACTGACCTTGCTGCTGTTCAGCTACTGCATCCATGCCAGGTGATAAACAGTTGGCTCCAGCTAGAGTCCAGATGCTTCCACAACAAAGGAAAACTACCCATCCTCTGCTTTTTGTCTTCTCTCAATATCTTGCCTATTGTCAGTTCTCTCTAACAACCAAATTGGCTGCAGGAAATCTAGATGTTCTCCTTTATGGTAACTTGAAAGAAGAGATGAATGTTTCCTACAATCTCTGGCAGAACCTATCTCAGTTCACAGTATGAAAGTTAATTTCTCTTCCTGTTAAACATGGAACAAAGAGAAAAATTATCTGACACAAGAAAAAAATGTTGCAGTTCCGAAGAAGGAGCGCAGTATGAAAAAACAACATGTCTCCCTGTGACAAAGAATTATAAAGTCAAGAAAATATATAGAAAATTATAATTTTGTTTATTTGTATTTGAATTCATTAAACTTAATATTACTTCTAAAACAACTCACTGTGTGCCAGGTGTTCTAAAGGGTATTACAAATAACTTTTTATCACTATGATAAATTTTGTTATAATCCCCTTTTCACAGATTTTCTTCTTAAGAAAAAAATCAAGAACATATGTTATACAGGAAAATAGAGGTGGCAGACACAAAGAGAGAAGAATCTGAGATCAGAAAAGGATCATGGCTCCTGGGATAATATGTAGCACATAGTAGGAGCTCAACAAATATTTGTTGATTTGAATTTTGTTGACTTTGGAAGAGGATTTCTGATTTTAAATATATATCAGATTGAGTTATTCACATAGAACAATCAGTACCAAAATAATAAAGAAACTCAAAAAGTTCCCATATAATTAAAAATCAATGATAGAGGTAAAAATGAAAATAATGAGAGAAATAAGCATGGGTGAAATATTAACAATTCTTAATAATATAAACAGAATGCCAGGATGAAAAATGGAGGAGAAGCAGTGCTAAAGAATTAAGATTTTTTTTTAAAAAGTTGAAGAAAATTTCTGTTTTAATATAAGCATTCACTATATACTAGGTTAAATTGATAATGGCGATTATGATAACTGACATTAAACTACATCAGGCATACCTCTGAGATATTTCAGGTTTGGTTCCAGACTACTGCAAAATCTCAATAAAGTGAATCACATGAATTTGTTGGTTTCCTAGTGCATACAAAAGTTATGTTTATACCAAACTGTAGTCTATTAAGTGTGCAATAGCATTATGTCTTAAAAAATGTACACACCATAATTAAAAAATACTTTATTGCTAAAAAATGCTGGCCATCATCTGACAATGCAGGGCTACCACAACCTTCAATTTGCAAAGCACACAATATCTGTGAAGCACAATGAAGTGAAGGGCAATAAAACAAGGTATGCCTGTAACAATAATGATTAACTTCCAAAGTGCTCTATGTCTATAAACTCAATGTTCACAACTTATTAACCCTAGTAAAGCTTTTTAAAGGAGCAGTTATCAGCACTTTGCAGAAGCAGAAATTGAAGTGCAGGATGAAAGTTAGAGCCTGGATTCAAACCCACAGAGCTTTTCCCTGAGCCCTTCATTCTAATCACCTCTCTACCAAATTATACTGATGAAAAGAGGTGCAGTTAGTAAAGTAACTGCACCTCAAGAATAACAACAACAAACGCTACACTTATTGAGGCAGAAATATAAAAAACAAACAATACAAAAAAACCCAACTTGGTGCCTAATAAGATAGACATGAGAATTGTCAGACAAAAATAAGTGCCAAACACAGTGAATCCATTTCCATAGAGTTTTGCGGAAAACAAATTGTGATTCAAATTTTATAGCTAGCCATGGACAATCTCAAAAAATTTACTTCTTGGAATAAAGAGTAATTCAAAGACATGTTTGGAGCCAACAGTGAGGTAAATCAAGATACGTTATTCAGTAATATGGAATCTTGGTAAAGAAAAGATGAACCAATTGTTAATACAGTATAAAAACTGTTAATAGATTCATAAATTACAATGTATATGTCAATATAACATTAGAGATGTTACATTATTAATTTAATCATTTATTCCATAATATTTACTGAGAGACAACTAGGTGCTTGGTCCTAGTGATTCAACAATGAATAAAACAGATATATCCTTCTCTTATGTAACTTACTTTTAATGAAGAGGGTGTGGTCACAATGAAAAAATCAGGTGTGATGAATGCTATGAAGTAAAATAAAGCGGAGAAAGAGAATAAAGAGTGACGGCAATAAGGAAAGGCCTTTGTGTTAAGGAGACTCTTGAATGGAAGAAATTAAGGGAGTTAGGCTTGCAGCCGTCTGGAGAATGAGCACCCCAGGAGGAAGGGACATTAAGTGCAAAGGACCTGGGGTTGAAGAGTGCCTTGCTGATTTAAGGGAAAAGAGTGAAGTGAGTGAAAGAAGTGAGTTAGGTTGCAAGATCAGAGAAAGAACCAGATTTTTAGGCGGGGAGCTGGCAAACTATAAACCTGTAGGTCAAATTCTGCCCACTGTCTTTTTTTTTGTAACAAAAGTTTTTTTTTTTTTTGAACACAGACACATCCATTCATTTGTTCATATTGTCTATGGCTATTTTCATCCTACAATAGCAGAATTGAGTAGTTGCATTTTATGCTTATTGCCCACAAAGCTGGAAATATTTACTGACCTTTACAGAAAATTTTGCTGGAACCTGGTTTATGCCATTGTTAAGTTCTGGACTTTAATATGAGTGAGTAGAGAAGCCATGGAAGGTTTCTGAGCAGAAAACTGATATTATCTGACTTATAAAAGAAACATTATTGACACCATTTAGCAAATGGACTTTACTGAGGCAAGAGAAGGAGAAAGGGAGAAAGGGAGTAGCTGGTAGTTGGTAGGTTGTTTCCATAATCTAGGAGAAGTTATTCATGACTATGTTGTACACCTGAAACTTAGGTAATATTGTAAATCAACTATACCTCAATTTAAAAATAGAGAGAAGACTAACAGGGATGAGGTTAAAATAAGCACAGCAATTGAGATCAATATACAATATTTGGGGAGAAATCTAAATGTGTTTGCCTCAGATATTTACTAGATGATTTTCAGCTACTTTGTTGGTACAACAGTGCTGTGTGCCAAGCACTGTTCTAAATGTTGGGAATAGTGTGGTAACGGAAACACACCAACTCCCTGCCCTCCTGAAGTCCTGATGTGGACAGTTGACACCTAAGCAACAAGTTCCTGATTAAATGCTAGTGAGGGTCTCCTGCGCTCTCCAATATGAAATTACTGGCTCGGTGCCTTGTGCTAGCAAATAATATTGCTAATTCTTCTACAGAGCATTTGTCATTCTTGATTAAGATTATCTATAGCAACATTTGTCTTTGTGCACATTCTAGGTACTTCAAAACCCCTAGTCTCAGATGAAAACAAGAAGAAAATCTTGAGCATATTCTAAGTTCCTTATGGAAATGGGTTAGCCTACTGCCTGGATTTGGAATCATATTAGGAACTTAACATTTCACAACAGAATGTCAATTCAGCTGCCTGAGTGTCTGAAATGTAAAGCATATGGATCGTTTTATCAACAGCACAAAATATTGGCATTTCAGACACGCATTAAAATGTCAATCATAAATTAACTGTGATGCCAAAAACTTGCTTGAGACATCTGATATTTGAAAGATAGGATCTAAAAGATATATGAAGCATCCATTTCTCTAGTCAGGCAATCAAGAAACTAAAGCTCAAATTTTCATTTAGTTCCAAATTACATGACTTAAAGGAACATGGAATTTGCTCTTTCCCTCATGACATTATGCCTGTGCTTTCAGAGAATAAAATTTGATGGTTTAATGACTGTGTTCATTTATTCACAAATATTTATTTATTTCCAACCATTATGCCAAATATAATTATAAAGCACATATTAATAATAAACTTGCTTTTTTTATAACAAAAAAGTGTTATAGTCAAGAACCTTAGCTCTGTACTTAAATTAAACATGAGTTTAAATCCCTCCTATCTTACTAATAAGCTGTATCCTGTGAGGTGAATTTTATTGACTTTCAAAACATCAATGTTCTTATTTGTGAAATAGGGATTAAAAACATGTGCTTGTTTCATAGAGCTCTCACAACAATTAAAAAAAGATATTATAATTGCTTAGCACTGTATGTGGTGCCTAGTAAGTAGCTATTATCATGATCATTAAATTCTGATTATCATTAAGGATACTTTTTGTAATTTTTATTTTGGGATAATTGTAGGTTAACATTTAGTTTTAATAAATAAGTCAGAGAAATTCCATATGAACTTGACTCAGTTCCTCCCAGTCTCAACGTCTTTCAGTAACAGGAAATAGACATTGATACATCACTGACCTTATTCAGATTTTGCAAGTTTTATATATACTCATTTTATATATACTCATGTTTAGTTCTACGTAATTGTATCATAGATTTGTATGACCTAGACCATGGTCAGGATAATTGCATCGTAGGGATTCCTCTTGCTACCCTTTTAAAGTGAGAGCTCTCTCCCTCCCTCTTCCTCTCCCTCATACCCGGTAACCACTTATCTGTTTTCTATCTTTATAATTCTGTCATTTCAAGGATATTATATATCAATCCTAATCTCCCAGTTCTTCCCACCCTCCCTTTCCCCCTACCATGTGTAAAATAGATAGCTAGTGGGAACCTGCTGTATAGCACAGGGAGCTCAGCTCGGTGCTCTGTGATGACCTAGGTGGGTGAGATGGTGGATGGTGGGGGGAGGGAGGTCCAAGAGGGAGGGGATATATGTATACATACAGCTGATTCACTTCTTTGTACAGCAGAAACTAACACAACATTGTAAAGCAACTATACTCCAATTTAAAAAAAAGAATGTTACATAAATATGATACATAACCTTTTGAGTTTTTTTCATCACTCAGCATAATTCTTTTAAGATCCATCTAAATTTTCACATGTATGGGTAGTCTGTTCCTTTTTAAGACTGAGTGGTAGTCCATGGAATAGATGAACTGTAGCACTATGTTTAACTCTTCATCCATTTAAATAATTTAGTTGTTTCCATATTTGAACTATTAAAAATAAAGCTGCAATGAGCATTTGTCTACAGGTTTTGATTGAACATAAATTTTCATTTCTCTGGAATAAATGTCCACAAGTGAAACTGCTTGGTCATATGGTAAGCAAATGTTTAGTTTTTTAAGTAACTGTCATTCTTTTTCCAGAACAGATGTCCAGTTTTACATTCCCACCAGCAATGTATCAGGGATCTAATTCCTGGACATCCTTGATTGCATATGATGTAATCACTATACTTTTTTTTAGCCATTCTTATTGGTGTGTAGTAAATATTGTTGTTTTAATTTGTATTTTCCTTATGACTAACAATACTGAATATATTTTCATGTGCTTATCTGATACCTGTATACCCTCTTCAGTTAAATAACTGTTTTGTCTTCTGCCCATTTTCTAATTGGATCATTTGTTTCTTCACTGCTAACTAGAGGGCTCTTTACATATTCTAGGTATAATTCTTTTCTTGAATATGTTACTTGCAAGTATTTTTTTCTCCATTTGTAGCTCGATTTTTGTCCTCTCTTCAGAATCTTTTACAGAGAAAAGGTTTTTTTTTTAAAATTTTGATGAGGTCCAATTTATCAATTTTTCCTTTTGTGGATTGTGCTTGTGGTAACAAGTCTAAGAACTTGCCACCTAGCCTTAGGTCCCAAATAATTTCTTTTACATATTTTTCTAAAAGTTCTACAGTTTTAGTGTTGCATGTAAGTTGATAATACATTTTGAGTTAATTTTTGTGTTACAATGTGATATTTAGTTTGAGATTCTTTTTTGTCTTTTTTTTTTTTTTGCCTATATAAATGTCCAATTGCTTCAACACTGAAAATATACTTTGCTTTGTCCATTGAATTGCTTTTGCATTTTTGTTGGTCTCAGGCACATATCTGTGGGTTGATATCAGTTCTCTATTCTGTTTCACTGATCTATGGGACTCTTCTCCACCAATACCCCACTGTCATCATTATAGTCACTAAATAAGTCCTAACACCAGACAGTGATTCCTCACACTTTATTCCTACTTATCGAAACCTTTTTTTTTTTTTTAATAAATTTATTTATTTATTTCTGGCTGCATTGGGTCTTTGTTGCTGCAAGCGGGCTTTTTCTAGTGGTGGAGAGCAGGGGTTACTCTTCCTCTCGGTGCATGGGCTTCTCATTGCGGTGGCTTCTCTTGTTGCGGAGCACTGGCTCTAGGCACGTGGGCTTCAGTAGTCATGGCTTGTGGGCTCTAGAGTGCAGGCTCAGTAGTTGTGACCACGGGCTTAGTTGCTCCACGGCAGGTGGGATCTTCCCAGACCAGGGCTTGAACCCATGTCCTCCGCATTGGCAGGTGGATTTTTAACCACTGCGCCACCAGGGAAGTCTTCAAAACTTATTTTTTAGCTCTTCTAGGTCTTGTGTCTTCCCATATGAATTTTGAAATAAGCTCGCCTAGGCTGTAAAATCACTTACTTTAATGCTTTTTGATAGAAATTGCATTACAGTGCTGGGTTAATTTGGAGAAAATTAACATCTTTATCATGTTGAGTCTTCAAACCACAAATGTAGTTTGTCTCTACATTTATTTATCTAGGTCTTCTTTGATTTCTTTGATCAGAATTTTGTAACTTTCAAGATACAAATTCTGGGGCTATTTTATTAGCTTTGTATCTGTTTCCTTTTTTGTTAAAGCAATTGTAAATGGCATTTTTTTGTTTGGTTGGTTTTTGGTTTTAATGGGGTTTTTTTAACAATCAATATTGTTAAAATGACCATACAAACCAAAGCAATCCACAGATTCATTGCAATCCCTATCAAATTACCAATGGCACTTTTTCACAGAACTAGAACAAAAGTTTTTTAATTTGTATGGAAACACAAAAGACCCTGAATAGCCAAAGCAACCGTGAGCAGGAAAAATGAAGCTGGAGGAATCAGGCTCCCTGACTTCAGATAATACTACAAATCTAGTCATCCAAACAGTATGGTACTGGCACAAACATAGACAAATAAATCAATAGAACAGGATAGAAAGCTCAGAAATAAACCCACTCACTTATGGTCAATTAATCTATGATGATGGAGGTAAAGAATGTGCATTGTAGAAAAGATGGTCTCTTCATTAAGTCATGCTGGGAAAACTGGACAACTACATGTAAAAGAATGAAATTAGAACATTCTCTAACACCATATACAAAAATAAACTCTAAATGGATTAAAGAGCTAAATGTAAGATCAAACACTATAAAACTGCTAGAGGAAAACATAGGCAGAACACTTTTGACATAAATCGCAGCAATATTTTTTGGATCTGTCTCCTAGAGTAATGGAAATTAAAAAACAAAATAAACAAATGGGACCTAATTAGGCTTAAAAGCTTTTTCACAACAAAGGAAACCATAAAGAAAACAAAAAGACAACCTATGGAATTGGAGAAAATATTTGCAAATTATGTGACCTACAAGGTGTTAATCTCCAAAATATCCAAACAGCTCATACAGCTCAATATCAAGAAACAAACAGGGCTTCCCTGGTGGCGCAGTGGTTGAGAGTCCTTCTGCCGATGCAGGGGACACGGGTTCGTGTCCTGGTCTGGGAAGATCCCACATGCCGCGGAGTGGCTGGGCCCGTGAGCCATGGCCGCTGAGCCTGCACGTCCGGAGCCTGTGCTCCGCAATGGGAGAGGCCACAACAGTGAGAAGCCCGCGTTCCACAAAACAAAAAAAAAACAAAAAAAACCCCAGCCCAATCAAAAAATGGGCAAAAGATCTAGATAGACATTTCTCCAACGAAGACATACAAATGGCTAACAGGCACATGAAAAAATGCCCAACATCACTAATTATTAGAGAAATGCAAATCAAAACTACAATGAGGTACCACCGCACACTGGTCAGAATGGCCATCATGAAAAAGTCTACAAGTAATAAGTGCTGGAGAGGGTGGAGAAAAGGGAACCCTCCTACAGTGTTGGTGGGAATGAAAATTGGTGCAGCCACTATGGAGAACAGTATGGAGGTTCCTTTAAAAACTAAAAATAGAGTTACCGTATCATCCAGAAATCTCACTCCTGGGCATATATCCAGCATTGGTTTTGTTTGTTTTTTAATTTCAGTTTCCACATGTCTTTTGTAGTGTATAGAAATGAGATTTATATATTGATCTTATATCCTCCAACCTTACTGAACTCACTGCTTAGTTCTAAGAGTACTTCATAAAATATGGACAGTTTACTTCTTCCTTAAAATTAATATACCTTTTATTTCCTTTTCTTGCCTTAAAATACTTTCAGCAGTATGTTAAATAAAACTGGTGGAAGTTAATATCCTTGCCTTTTTCCTGGATTTGTTGGGAAAGTATTCAGTCTTTTACCATTAAGTAGGATGTTCTCTGTAGATTTTATGTGGATGCTATTTTTTTTTTTTAGATTTCTATTTTTTTATTGAGGTATAGTTAATTTACAATGTTGTGTTAGTTTCAAGTGTACAACAAAGTGATTCAGATATATATATATATATATACACATAAATATATATATATTCTTTTTCAGATTCTTTTCCATTATAGGTTATTACAAGATATTGAGTATAGTTCCCTGTGCTATACAGTAGGCCCTTGTTGTTACCTATTTTATATATAGTAGTGTATATATGTTAATCCCAAACTCCTAATTTATCTCCCCCGCCCTGACTTGCTATCCCCTTTGGTAACCATAAGTTCCATTTATGTGTATGCTTTTGAATCAAGTTGAGGAAGTATATTGGTTTGCTGGGGCTGCCACAGCAAAGTACCACAAACTGGGTGCTTTAAACCACAGAAATTTATTTCCTTACAGTTCTGGAGACTAGAGGTCCAAGACCAAGGTGGTGGTAGGGTTTCTTTCTTCTGAGGCCTCTCTCCTTGACTTGTAGAAGGCTGTCTTCTCCCTGTGTTTTCACATGGTCTCTCCTCTGTATGTGTCTGTGTCCTAATCTCCTCTTCTTGTAAGGACACCAGTTATGTTGGATTAGGGCACACCCCAATGACCTCATTTAACCTTAATTATCTCTTCAAAAACCCTATCTCCAAATAGTCACATTTAGAGGTACTAGGGTTAGGATTTCAATATATGAATTTGAAGGGTTGGGAGAGAGACACAATTAAGCCCAAAACAGGAAGTTCCTGTCTATTCCTTGTTTGCTATGAATTTTTATCATAAATGAGTGTTGAATTTTGTCAAATCTTCTTTTCTGGATCAGTTGATATGACTACGTATGTTGTGGATTGCAATGAATTATGTTTTAATGTTGAACCAGCCTTGCATACCTGGAATAAATCCATTTTGGTCATAGCATATAATTCTTTTCATACATTACTAGATTCAACTTGCTAATACTTTATTGAGAATTTTTACACCTAAGTTCATGAGAGATATTGGTCTGTAATTTTCTTTTTTTGTATTCTGTCTACTTTTGATATCAAGGTAAGAGTAGACTCATAGAATTCATTGGAACATATTCCCCCATCTTCTGTTTTGTAGAAGACATTGCATACAATTGTGTTAATTATTTGATAGAATTCTCCAGTGAAATCATCTTAGGCTGAAGATTTCTTTTTTGGGAAATTTTAAATTAAAAATTTAATTTCTCATTGGTTTTAGGACTATTCAGATTTTCTATGTTATCTTTTTGAGTTTAGTAAGTTGTCATCTTGAGACCCTTTCTTCTAAATTGTATATTTTATGAGTGTAAAATTACTGACAGTAATTCTTCATTATCCTTTTGATACTGGCAGGGACTGTAATGGATATTCCTGGTTTTTTCCCTAATATAATATAAAATATAAAAAAGATATTATATTAATATATAATATAAAAAATAATATTTTTCCCTAATTTCAGTCTTCTCTCTTTTTATCTGTGTCCGTTTTCCTGAGCTTTTTCAATTTCATTGATTTTATTTTTAAAGAACCAGCTTTTAGCTTCATTGATTTTTCTATTGTTTCCTCTTAAAAATGGAAACTTTTATTGATTTTTGCCTTAATCCCTATTATTTCCTTCCTTTGGCTTGCTTCATGTTTATTTTACACTAAAAAAATTTCTTTTCCTGAAGGGAGAATATAGGTCATTGATTTGAGACCTTTCCTTGTTTCTAATGTAAGCATTTAGTGCTATAAATTTCCCTCTTAGCACTGTGTTAGTTGAATTACACATATTTTGATATCTTATATTTTCATTTTCATTCATTTCTACATGTATTTTAAAACTTTCTTTTGACACTTTCCATTGGACCTGTAGATTAATTAGAAGTGTGTTGTTCATTGTCATATGTTTGGAGATTTCCTCTTGTCCTTCAGTTATTGATTTCTACTTTGATTCCATTATAGTCAGAGAACATAATCTGCATAATTTTAGTTCTCAGGTTTGTTGAGGTTTGTTTTATGGCCCATGATATGGTCTATCTTGGTGAATATTTTTTGAAAAAAATGTATATTCTGCTGGTGTTGGCTCGAGTGTTCTGTGTATCAGTTAGATCCTGGTGGTTGTGTGTAATCCATTTTTTCTATATCCTTTATGATTTTCTGTTCAGTAGTTCTATGAATTACCAAGAAGGGGGTGTTGGAGTCCCTGACTGTGATTGTGAGTTTGTCTATTTCTTTTATCAAGTTTATCTGTTTTGCTGTGTATTTTTAGGCTCTGTTGTCTGGTGCATACACAATTTAATATTGTTATGTCTTTATGATTGATTGATCCTTTTATCATTATAAAAATACATTTTAATGGTAATTATTAATCTTGTCTTGTATATGTTTTAAGGGATCTTAGCGAATGTAATCTACATAAATTAATAATTAAATAGGGAAGGTTCAAACCCCAGTGCACTAGTTAAGACAGGTTATTTTAACTTTAGCCAAAGTAACTGGAAATACATTTTTTGGTGTAGCATAATAAGACACCAAAAAATAGACTCTTATTCCTTGTGCAAAGAATTTTATATAGTAAATATCTAGCTTGTTCATTCATAAATTAATAAAATTAGTCTGTGTGTGTGTTGGTGCATATGTGTACATATACTGAGCAGCTATTGAATAAGAAAGGTCTGCTTACTATGCATATAGAAAATGATAGGCACACTTGCAGTGTGATTGTGATATTACCTAACAAATTCTTCTAACTAAGCTATCAGTAAACTCCTTGGCTATAAATGGCAAGAGATAAGCAAAAGATAAAACAACTCTGGTTATAATCTGAGCCTCTCATCTTTTTTTTTTTCCCTGAAATTTTATTTTATTGAGATACAATTAACATACAGCACTGTATAAGTTTAAGGTATACAGCATAATGATTTGACTTACATATATTGTGGAATGATTAACACAATGAGCTTAGTTAACATCCACCATATCATCTAGATCCAAAAAAAAAAAAAAGACGTATTTTTTTCTTCTGATGAGAACTCTTAGAATCTACTCTCTTAACAACTTTCATATATACCATACTGAGCCTCTCATCTTTATGTTTCATGATGATATTAAGTAATCAACTAATACCTGTAATAATTATGTTGTCAGTTATTATAAAATTTACTTCAAGCCTTACATTTTCTTTTTTTCCACTAATGGATGCAAACAAACAAACAAATAAACTAGTATGAGTAAAATGGTAGGGACTAAGCATCTTGCTTCTAGATTTAATGTTTTAATGGCATGTGTCACAGTGATAGAAAAAGAGGTTTGTTACATTTTATAAGATGGAACTAGTTGCTGTAAGAAAAGAGTAATGCTTCTATCTAAAACCATGTATTAGTTTTGGACAGTCATTGCTTTTAGATGGAATCTTTTACGAATTCTGTGGGTTTTTTTTGTTTGTTTGTTTGGCGGTACGCGGGCCTCTCACTGTTGTGGCCTCTCCCACCGCGGAGCACAGGCTCCGGACGCGCAGGCCCAGCGGCCATGGCTTACGGGCCCAGCCGCTCCACAGCATGTGGGATCCTCCTGGACCGGGGCACAAACCCACGTCCCGTGCATCGGCAGGAGGACTCCCAACCACTGCGCCACCAGGGAAGCCCCAAATTCTGTGTTTTATGTTTTTTTTAATTTCAATTTTAAAAACCAGTTTGTTTAATTTATTCTACATATTACCAATTACATCTTCACAAACTTGAAAATGCAGAAGGTGATTTGTATTGGTGATTATGGTGATCACATAGAAGTCCCCAGGGCCACTTCAGTTTATCTTGATTTATTACAGAGACAAATAAATGGCTGAATGGTATAGAATCAGATCAGCATCAGGACCAACATTGTCCTATTCACTTGTAACCACAAATTGAGTGTGTATCTGTGTGTGCCTATACCACCATCTTCATAGTTTAAAAACTTTTTTTTAAAGTAGTGAGACTTTTCAGCACAACAATCCTCCATCCTCCTCTTAGACCTCTTCCCTTCAGTGATTCTGTATGGCACCTTGTACATTCTACGGAATACTTTCCATGGAATGATCTGAAACCATGCTACCTTATATTTGACTTTTGGTGTGTCAGTCAGTAGATAACCTGTATACTTGAGATATTCAGTAAATACTTGGTACTATGGTAGTTGAAGTTTTATATCTATACCTATATTTGCATTGATATCTATATCAGGCTCAGAGTGGGAGACTTGTGTGGTGACACCTGAAAGGGGGAGAAATCCAGTTCTTATTTTCAGAATCTTTTTGTATCTAGGACTGATTTCCAAGAACACTGTGGCTTAGGTCAAAACCACTTGAGCTGTAGAAGCTGAAAAATAAAATTAATCTCTGTCTAATACTTCTTATAGAGTTTAAAATGCCATATTAAAAGTTTTTGACAATTAGAATAAAACATAAAATGACA
The DNA here is from genome assembly GCF_005190385.1 of Monodon monoceros. NCBI lineage: Eukaryota > Metazoa > Chordata > Mammalia > Artiodactyla > Monodontidae > Monodon > Monodon monoceros. The sequence goes on along the minus strand of NW_021703777.1, from coordinate 130,234,302 downwards.
GTATGATTTGTGGGACTCTACAGCACCAGCTGCCCACGAACAGTCTCTAATAATCAGCAGGAAGGGAATGAATCTTGAACTTGGTTAGTTAACTCAATATCAGAAACTAAATTTCAAATTTCCTTTGAATACCCATTGTCGACTCAGTAAATTTTGGTCACTGCCTAACAGTTTCTGTATGAGATGAGAAGGTAAATAAGTTTGTATTAGCTATCTCTTGTCACACAAGAAATGACTCCCCAAAATTGGTGGCTTAAAACGATGAATATTGGTTATTTCACAGTTTTTGTGAGTAAGGCATCAGGGTGTAACTTATCTGGGTCCTCTACTTCAAGGTCTCCCAGAAGACTCCAATCATGGTGTAGGCTGGGGCTGTGGTCACATCTGAAGATGTGACTGGGAGAGGACTTGCTCCAAGCTTATGCATGTGCATACTGACAGGATTCAATTCTTCACCAGCTGTTGGTTGAAGGTCCTCCCTAATTCTTTGTCATGAAGGCCTCTTTATAGCATGGATGAAAACATGGGAGACAGCTGGATTCCCTGTGAGTGAGTGAGCAAGAGAGGGCATCCAAGGCTGATCCCTCTTTTTATAACCCAATCTTGGAAATACTGTCCCATCACTTTTGTTTCATTCTATTCAAGTCACTAGGTTTAGGTCACATTCAAGGGGAGAGGGTTATAATAGGGCATGATAAAAAAGAGGGAGGGCTTATTGGGAGTCATATTAGAGGCTACCTACCACAAGGGCATTGTTGTCAATGCTGATGTAAACAAATTATTTACTTTAAAACTCCATTTGATTTTTTTCTCTCATACTTGTAATTAAAGAAAATACATGTAAATGAATAGGAGAACAGACACACCCTGAAGATAATCCTGTTTTGTCAATATAGGTAGCTGTGGGGTAGGGTGGGAAACTAACCATATGAAACAAGAAGATCAATCAATTTAAATGCTACAGGTGTACACTGTTTCACATTCAGAATAGCCATTTCAATTAAATATTTAAAAATGTTAGCAGATTCCATGAGCATTTAAGATTATTTAAAATTCAACCAAAAAAATCCATCTTGGAATTCCTGACTTTTTAATCATTTTGATAGCATTGATTTTTCCAGTATTGGGGTGAAAGATATCCAGTTTCCATGTTTTGTCTTTATACCAAATTGTTGCACAAAGTGAAGTCAACATCAGACCAGAAAAAGATAAAATGGCTTTGCATAAAATGATAGGGGATTATTTCATTAGTAAAGAACCACATTTACACACTTCAGAAAATCAAGGTGGTGTTAATTTGTTTTACTTTTTATTTTGTTGTTGTTTGCTGTTAGTTCTTAGATAAAGCATAACATTTTTGCCCTGAAAGGGCCCCTGTTTTTAGTTTAGTTAATTAGAATGCCAATTTATTTTATTAACAAAATAATTTGTTCACAGAGTCCACTAAGATAGAATATAACCATACTTACAAATATCAGGTGATTGTGATACCTTCTTTCTTTCTATGACTTCAGATTTTGGAATCCAAAATTACATTGTATTGATTTTTTTTGGTAAATCTCTTATTGTTGTTGTATGCAATATTGAACCACTGAATCCCTTCCCTGCTGTGCAATTAAATGTGTAACCATTGTCTCGTAATGAATATGCTGCCTAACAATGGACTCCTTTATAAACACAACAATAACATTTTGAATTTCATCATTATGAAAGATTAGAAAAGTAGAATTTAATTCCCAGGGTTTTAAACGTTAATACAATACTAGCTAAAATATTTACATTTTCAGTGCCAGTTTAATTAAGCATGTTCATTGTCTTGAATCAGAACATAATTTGCACTGGGTTTAAATATTTCAGCGTTATGTTTGTACAGAGTTTGAACACTGTCACAGAGGTTCTGAGAGTTAATTTTAAACACCAGCAAATGAGTCATTTTAAGCTAACCCAAGCTTAAAATGCATTGCAACACAGCTTTACATTTCCTGACAAATTGAATTCCAGCCAGGTGTCACTCTTTAGAATCCCCAAGGTTTATCTCTGCCCTTTTTGCTCTGGCATATGCTTTTGACATACCCAGAAAATTGTGTGATAGAAACCTGTGGAGTGGTAATACCCTCTACAGCAGGGGTCAGCTGTAAAGAACTGTTAATGAGACCTCCCATAAGCAAAGCATTCTGAACAGTGACTGTGGTGGAGGAAACAAAAAGAGATATGATCTGCTATTATATATTGCATACAGTGCAAGATTCTCTTATAACCCATTCTTAAGAATGTTTTTCCAAAAAGTGAAAACAAGCTGATTTTTCTGTCCGTCTCTCCCATGGGAAAGTTATTTGACCTTTTTAAAGTTTTTATTTTTCCTTTCAATTTGAGAAGTATCCAATATTTTCTTTTATTGATGTTTCACAATGGGTATGTCATCTACTGTCTATCTTCATTAAAAATACATGTCACTCTTTGAAGACATGTACCAGAGCACTTCAACTGAAATCAATTAATATTTAAATAACTTGCAATCAACTGTTCCTAGTGGATCCCACCCTGTAGGTTTATCTGGAGTGAGAATAATGAAGAACAGGAAAGGGAATAACTACTTACAATAAGTAAAAACGATCAAGTAAAAATGAAGTTGGATGTTCAGCCCATAAATTCTTCTTAAAATGAAATCTGCTGGAAATGCAATATTATGTTTCAAGAGAAGCACTGAGGTCATATTACTAACATTAATCCACAAGAAATAAACAGGATATGCTGGTACATGAGGCAGGAATTAAGGCTATGACTAGATGACCTGGATAACCATTTAGTGGTTATCTATTAGCTAATTTGTTTAGATGTGATATTTGATGATTATTTCTCATTTGTATCTTTGTTGACGTTTAATGTTAGTTTATTTATGTTATAGATAACCACCCTCCAAATAATGCATTCATTAATATACAAAACTTCAGAATTAAGTTCAGCTCAAACCCAACAAGTGAGAAAGTAGAAAAGTTTCCAAAACATCTAGCATGTTGCAGTATGCTTCAAATTTCTTGACCCTGACACAATTTTTCTCAAGTTTGTTGGGTGTAAATAACACACACATAGATTTTTTAAACTCAGCATACCATATATGAAGATGTAATTCCTTATTACATTAAATTTAAAACTAACTAGGGAAAAATGTCTCTTTAGCTTTTTATAAAATATGCTTAATAATATTGTAAAGCTGTGTATATCTGTAATCTATTTGTGTCTGTCTCACTGACCCCAATATGAATAAATGGGATAAAATGCAGTGAAATAAGATAAAGGATTAGTGCGTAAGTCACCGCATAGTGAAATGCTGACTTATGGAGTAGAGCTACCCAAAGATTGCACTGTTTCTTCTTCCCATATCACAGGTCTCCTTAACTATTCTAACCTGCCTTTCTGTCCAGTCTTAACTCAAGTTCAAGGACTCAGAATGAAAGAATTTTCACTTACAGACCTCCCTCTCCTTGCCCCATCCTAATTCTAAAATGATAATACTTATGAGCCCGAGAGGCTGTATTAAATGTGACAAGTTAGTGTGTGTGTATGTGTGTGTGTGTGTGTGTGTGTGTGTGTGTGTGCAATGACATCATTCTAACTGTGTTTTCAATGACTTACATATAGGAAGAGTGCCTTAGAAATTTACCCTTTCAGGAAAAAATGAAGTTCTTTTTTGTAATTTTTATAATTCCTCAATAGGTAAAACAATCTCACTTACTTTGATTAGATGAGTTTTGAATAGATTTAGGCAATCCCGACTCTCAAATACCCCTTTTCTGAGTTTCCCTGTAGCTTTGATGTGCCAGGTGATGTACCGTGAAAAAAGTCCACCATGGATGAAACCCAGCTCCTGCCCTCAATGGGCTGCATTTCCATAGGGAGGGACGGACATGTGCATAACTCTGTGGGGTTAAGTGTTGGTGTTCCTGGCTCTCGTCCCCTTACAGTCCTCTAAGTGTCTTTCTGGAGTCTCAGAATAAACACCATGAATAAATTTCCAAAAGTTCAAACCTAAGAAAGAAGTGTTAAATAGTAAAGAAGATTAGGTGGATGCAGTCTGGTGATATTTTGTAAACCATTGGCTGACTAAAACCTTATTTTTTCCTGTCTTGAGAAATAATTAACATACATCACTGTATAAGTTTAAGGTGTACAGCCTGATGGTTTGAGTTACATACATTATGTAATGATTACCACAAAGGTTTGGTTAATATCCATTGTCTCATATCGATACAATAAAAGAAAAAAAAATCTTCTTGTGATGAGAACTCTTAGGATCCACTCTCTTAACAACTCCCCTATAAACCATACAGCAGTGGTAACTGTGGTCATCATGTTCTATATTATATTTCTGGTACTTATTTATCTTAAAAATGGAATATTGTACCTTTTAACCACCTTCCTCCACTTCTCCCTCCCACCCCTTGCCTCTGGTGACCGCTAATCTAATCTCTTTTTCTATGATTTGGGAGTTTTGTTTTTTGTGTTTTTTTAGATTTCACATGTAAGTGAGATCATACAGTATTTGTCTTTCTCAGTCTGACTTATCTCACTTAGCATAATGTCTTCAAGGGCCATCTGTTTTGTCACAAATGGTAAGAGTTCCCTGTTTCTTGTTTTTGGGGTTTTTGTGTGTGTGTGGCTGAGTAGTATTTCATTGTACGTATACACCATATCTTCTTTATCCATTCATCCATCAGTGGGTATTTAGGTTGTTCTTGGCTATTGTAAATAATGCTCCTATGCACATGAGGGTGCAGATATAATTCCCAGATGTGGAATTGCTGGATCATATAGCAGTTCTATTTTAATTTTTGAGTAGTCTCCATTGTGTTTTTCATACTGGTTGTCCCAATTTACAGTCTGCCCAACAGTGCACAAGAGTTCCCTTTTCTATACATCCACACTAGCATTTATCTCTTGTCTTTTTTATAGTAGCCATTCTAACAGATGTGAGATTATATTCATTGTGGTTTTAATTTGCATTTCCCTAGTGACTAATGATGTCGAGCATCTTTTCCTGTACTTGTTGGCCACTTATATATCTTCTTTGGAAAAGGTCTAGTCAGGTCTTTTGCCCTTTTTTTATTGGATTTGTTTTGTTATTGAGTTGTATGAGTTTTTTGTATATTGTGGATATTAACCCCTTATCAGATATATGTTTACAAGTAATTTTTTCCCATTCTTTAGGTTGTATTTTCACTTTGTTGATGGTTTCTTTTTCTGTATAGAAGATTCTTAGTTTGATTAAGTCCCATTTGTGTTTTTGTTTGTTTGTTTTGTTTTTGTTTTGTTGCTTTGATTTAGGTACGATTTCCAAAAAGTCATTACCAAAACTCATGTGACAGGAGTTTTTTTTCTGTTTTTTTTTCTAGGAGTTTCATGGTTTCAGTTCTTACATTTAAGTCTTTAATCCACTTAGAGTTAATTTTTGTGCATGGTGTAAGATCCAAAACCTATTTTTAACTTTTGGAACAGCTTTTAACTGAAAGTAGGAAGCACAGGGGTCACCAAACACACAAAACACACAGGAGTCACTTCAGTGGTTCGTCATCTTTTTGTTTGTTTTACATGACCCTTTGACAGCATGAATCATTCCACTGAACACTTGTATACAAACAATTACATGAACTAAAGATTCTCAACATGTCCTTTACTGAAAAACAGCAAATGAAAGTTATAATGACATGAACTATGTGGAGATTGTTAAAATAGTAATGGAGTGGAAGGAGATGCTAGTAGTATTATCCAACATGTGGGATGATTACATAATATTTAAAATATAACATTTAAAACATTGATTAAATTTTATCCTACATTGAATTTGTATTATTCAGTTGTTGCAATTTAGCCTGTACATAGGTACAATGGGATAACATCAAAGGAATCTGTTTAATTGCTCATGTACTTGCATTTCTGTATAGTTGTCAAAGCATAAAGTCCTTAAGTGAATAATTACTTTACCACAGAACTAATAAAAAGAAACACAGATTGGTTCAGTTATTTGCTATTTTGCTTTACATTAGTTAATTAATATCTCCTGATACATATATGTATCTGTTTAAACTCATTTATAGTCATGAATTTAAATGCTTTTGAAATGTCTATAGCAAATGTATTAATATTTGAGCTGCAACCAACTTAAGAAATGTATTGAAACCCAGTGAGACTTTAGGTTAACATTATTTCCAGATGACATATCCTACAAGATTTAGGAATTTTATTCTATATCACATTAAATTGAAGTTCTCATTTAGAGTTTATGGGATTATAATCCAAACAAATAACCTAGTATTTTTATTCTTTGTGTATAATAAGGTTTGTATTATACCAACTATGTATATTTCCAGGGCTTCCTCTATCCTTTTAAAAACAAGAAGGGCTGACAATCTTTACTCCTTGAGTTATAGACCTGAAGATGAAGCAGTGAAAGCCTCCAAAGGGGAAAACCTCCCTTGGTTAACACAGCTTCTCCGATAACTGTTCTAAAGTTGTACCTTTCACTCTGGGGCAGTGGCAAATGAACCTCTCCATGGTCCTTTCTCCAGTAATGACAGATCCCAAGGTTTTGGACTTGATTCCTGATGACTTAACCTAAATTTTGGAGCAAAGAGAAGAATCTTAAAATCATGTTTGCAGGACATATATTAAGTTAATCATGAATATCTTTTAAGTCAGTGATCCCCATTCTAATGATTCCCCTACAAAAAATGAATTGAAAATACATAAAATGTTTTATATGGGAATGTAAATTGTTTCAGCCACTGTGGAAAACAGTATGGAGGTTCCTCAAAATAATAAAAGAAGAACAACTATATTTCAAGGTATATATCCAAAGGAAATGAAAACAGAATATTGAAGAGATATCTGCACTCCCATGTTCATTGCAGCAATTTTCACAATAGTCAAGACATGGAAATAACCTAAGTTGTTCATCAATGGATGAGTGAATAAAGAAGATATGGTGTGTGTGTACGTATATATATATATATATATATATATATATATAAATAATAGAATGTTATTCAGCCACGAGAAAGAAGGAAATATGGACATTTGAGACAATATGGATGGATCTTGAGGAAATTCTGCTAAGTGAAGTAAGCCAGACAGAGAAAGACAAATACTGCATGATATTATATGTGGAATCTTAAAAAAATAATAAAATAAAATAAAAGTCATATTTATAGAATCACAGGGTAGAAAAGTAGTTTCCAGGGGCTGGCAGGGAGGAGGAAGGAAAACAGAAAGAGACTGGTAAAAGGGTAATACAAGATTTCAGCTATAAGATGAGTAAGGTCTAAAGATCTAATGTAAAACATGGCGACTATAGTTGATAACACTGTACTATATAATTGAAATTTGCTAAGACTGTAGAACTTAAATGTTATCAAAAGTGAAAACATAAATAGGTAGTGATATGTTAATGAATTAAATGGTGGGAATTATTTCACAGTGTATACATATATCAAATCACCATGACACCACAAATATCTTACAATTTCATGTCAAATTTAACTCAATAAGCTGTAAAAAAGCTTTATATTATATGATTTCCACATGATTTATAATAAAAGTTAAAATAAGTTGTGTACCAAAAATTAATGGTATATTATGGTTGAAATAAAATATTTATAGAGGCTAATACAATGAAAAATGCTTATGTTAGATCAGATTAAATTCAACAATTAGCATGAACATTAAAAAAATAGTTGTTTTCTTAAAGCAACAGTAAATATTGAAGACATTTACTTTCCACTTATTATAAAGTTGAAAAAAAATGTTATGTGGCTAATACACATTTTGTTTTCTGAATTGTGACCAAGAAGGGTTATTTTCAAAAGAATCTTTACCGCCATATATCAGGGACAATTTAGATATAGGTAGCATAAAAGATAATAACCCTAGAGTGTGATATTCATATTTCCTTTAACCCTCACAATGTCATTATGAATGAAAAGTTATTTTTAATTCTAGGTTTAAAAGGATGTTTAAGTTATTATAAGAAGTAGTGCATGGATTTAAATCAATGTTGTGTATAAAAATAGAAGTTCAGTGGATTTGATTATTCAGTGTTTTAGAATATGGACATACACAAAAAGAAATTTAAGATCATAGACTTAAGAGATAACGAGAAAGATGGAGAAAGAGAGAAAATGACAAAGAAGAGAGGGAAAAATATGTGTGTGTATATATACATATATATACACATTATAATATAAAACATAAAAACATCTAAAAAAGAGAAATAATGTGGTTCTTATCAAAGGTTTAAGTACCATTTGGAGCATGAAACATATTTGGGGAAAATGTGGGAGTTTGTTAATGGAAAATTAAATTTTAAGCAAGTTTTCAAAAAAATCTTTCTGATGAGGCAATCTATTTGATTAAGGATTCAGGGGTAGGAACATTAAAGCTAGGTAGTTCAAAGCACTCAGACTATCTCAGAGTGGCTTTGCTCTGAGAGCAAGCACAGAATTTATTTGATGCACCCTTTCCTTCTCCAGTGTCTGCAATTTGCGTTCTAAATGAAAGACAGGAAACATACACATCAAGATCTTTTTTTGGAACAAAGTGTGGAATACAAATTATGCTAGCTTAAAATTGTTTAAGTGCTTGATTTCTATTTTCCCCTCAATTTTTATGTTTTCTGTTGCCTTATGAGAATGAAGAATTTCTATCAGTTAAAAAGAGAAGTGCTTGTTTTGGATGTGAAGAATTTCAAAAGAATAAGATATCAAAGGACTGCATTATCACATAATCGGGGGTGGGGATAGTACCTTCAATACAGCACCAACTGCTTTGCCTTTTCTTACAAAAAAGAAGTTACGGATGAACAAATGGCTACTTTCTCAGCAGCTCTGTTAGATGCTTAGGCGCTAATGTTTCTAAATGAAAGGGGTAGAAGTGCCACAGCTCTTTTAGGGACATTAGTGCTCAAAGAAGCTAGTGTATTATTAGCTTTTACATGACTCACTTTTAGTATAGCTAGTCATTAACCAAGACTTACTTTGGGGTTTTCCTTTTTTAAAAGCACTTTTGGCTTCTAAAGCTAAATGCTTTGTTTCTGGGAGTCCCAGAAAATATATTCTTTGTTACTGTAAAAGAATAGAATACTGGAACTTTGAGCAGTGTATCAGTGATATTTTTCCCCTATAGAAAAGCCGTGAGAAATGTGTTGCACTATTATAAGACCACCTGAAAAATAGCAGTATTGTTTGGTTTATAATAAATACAGGGATCTAAATAGAATTTTACCCGTGTATTGTCTTAACTTAATGACCAAGTATTTTTATAATCCTCATTTTAGAATGTGATGACTCTGTTATGATCTGGGGTAGGTATTTATTACTTTTTGTTTTGTTTTGTTTTTAATTTGTTTTTAATAAGGAATTGCAAAATCTTGTAGGTGCTGATCGTTTGACCAGTAGGTGGCAGCATAGCTCTTTGGTTGCTCGGAAGAAATGTTCTCTAAAGTAGTCAAAAGAACTCTTCTTTCGGTGATTAAAAAAACCAAAAACTTTTTCTGTATGCTGCATATGCTCCTTTTATTTTCACACCATATTCATGCATGGGTATATAATATTTAGGTATTAGTTTTGGTAAATGTAGGCTATTTCGGTGGGTTGCACTCTTTACTTTAGCTCTTTTTTTTGCGGTACGTGGGCCTCTCACTGCTGGGGCCTCTCTCGTTGCGGAGCACAGGCTCCGGACGCGCAGGCTCAGCGGCTATGGCTCACGGGCCCAGCTGCTCCGCGGCATGTGGGATCTTCCCGGATCGGGACACGAACCCGTGTCCCCTGAATCGGCAGGCGGACTCTCAACCACTGCGCCACCAGGGAAACCTGACCGCTGACATTCTTAATCCAATAACAATATCAGATTAGGTGACTAGACAATGCCAGATGATATGACAGTTTTAAATGGTGAGATGTTATCTTATTAACCACTTGTCTGCGATCTTTCAGAATTTTTATAGTTGTTCTTCAGAAAGTATTTATCTCTCTTAGTTTAAAGGCAAAGTTGTTACTGTGGGAAAGGACCCTAACAAACTGCCCCTCCCTCACCTCTTAGTACCAGTGCTGCAGCTTCTGCTGCTCGTTTCACTACAGCACACAGACTCCAGGCTGTTCCTAGAGGCTCCCAAACATATTCTAGGCCAGACCCAAGCTTCTGCATTCACTAAAGCACTCTGGCTTCAAATATCAAGGATTGCTTGCTTGTCTTCTTTAGGTTTTGGCACAAATATTACCATTGCAGGGAAAGTACATGCTTATCTTAAATAAAATTACAACTGCCCCCTTGTCATCTTTCCAGTCCATATTCTCTGCTTTATTTAGTTCTTTTGGCTACCATAAATTTGAAAACACTTCTTCCCAGCAACCAAAGAACTATACTATTATCCACATAGGCAAACAATATATTTTATTTATTTATTTATTAGTTTATTGTCATTTATCCCACTAGAGTCTAAGCCTCAGTGTGCCCCAGACTTTGGCTATCTTGTTTTCTTCTGTATCTCCAAAACCTAGAATAGTCCCTGGCAAATAGTAATAACTCAACAAATTGAATGTTGGATTTTTTTCTTTTACAAAAAATAAAGCTCCTGGGGTCCTTGGAAGGAAGCTGTAAACAAGAGGATGCTACTTTTTAAGGTCTAAGTAACATAGAGCTTATTTCCTAAATTATTTGTAATTCATACATAGTATTACACGTCTTGTTTTGGCAAGTTCCTACATCTTTGCTAGTAATTGATGACTATTGCAAGGAAAAATAAATGAAAACATTAATAGTGTATTATGCTTTCAGATATTTGGTGAATTTCTTTTTTTCCATATTCTATTTTTACTTCCTCTTCTTCTCTTTTTTAAATAATTATATAATAAAATACATGAGGTCAAACTAATGAAGATATCTTGGAATTTTAATAATCTCAAGTTTAGATACAGAAAAATAAAATATGGGGTTTATTTTTAATCTTGAGTAATAGTATTGACCTTGACAAATGTGTTAATGTGTTACCCAGCCTGAGGTGAGCAACTTTGCAAGTTTTGTGTGCACACCCTTATTTGAGTAGAATGCTCCTTGGTTGTAAGAAGGCTTATTTTCGTGACTAATCACATACCATTGGTACCTTGTGGCTTTGTGACTGTAAACCACCTAATCTAGGCTACAAATCAGTGGCAAGTGATGTCAGAAGAAATAATGCTAATGATGTGTGTGGCATTTTTCCTGTTAAGTGAATATTGATCCAGGGTTCTCACATTCAGTTTGTAGGGAGAATTTTATTACGTGAAACACTGTCTTATGGAAAACATAGATACCAGATCCTTTGCTTTGGGGTTATTCCAGACCCTCATATGTGTAAAATGCTATAATCTATAGTGAGAAAAATATATTAAGCAAGCTTAATCAGTTCACATTAAACTCACATACCCCTATTCATTTAAGTTCAATGATATGAATTTTTTGCCATGAAAGAATGAAACCTTTTATTCACACAAACTACCTATGAACACATTAATTGTGCCAGTAATAGGCTTGTTTATGATGTTACCACCAACAAAGAACTAATAAAAAGGAACTCTCATTGTCACAAAAATAAAATTGAATAAAGTAAAATGTATATTTCCTCATTTAAATCATGAGCAATTGATATTGCTCACTGTGAATTATTTTTCTTAAAAAGAGTGAGATGAAAGAGTGGATCATGAGATGAAGGCAGTTTTACATCAATATGCATACATGGCCAGTTCCTTCAGAAAATGGTATGGGGAGTGAGAAGTGAAGAGTTATCAAAATGTCTAAAATCACTCTATCTCGCCTTGAAATGAGATCTGGATACGTTATATAGGAATGCAATTAGCCACTAGCCAGTGTCCAGAAATGTGAAAGAAATATGATGCAAAAATGGTAATGATACCAGAAATTTCCATTTTTATCTAAAATTTGAAGAATAAAATGAATTCACAAAGAATACGTTTGCATTACAGAGGCATACACTTTTTGGAGTGGTATTTACTGTGTGAATGATCATATGGCATACTGTCACTTCAAATGTTTTAGAGAAAAGGTCTGGATAAATTAACCAGATGAGGTGGAAAATTAGCCAATAAGCCACCTGTAGTTTTGTTTGTACAACAGTAGCATACACATATAGTTGATGTCTCTGATTTTAGACATCACAATCTGTAACACCTCTAAACATAAAATGAATATCCGTAGTAGCCTCCTTTGGTTCCAGCTATGCAAATTAACAGTGTTTCCTGGGCACAGAACTTAAATGGCACTAGGACTCTGCATGACAGCAATCATTCAGAGAACACACTAAGGTTTTTGGAAAATTTAAAATATGGCCCCTAGCATGAATATTACCAACTTTCCTCATGGCATAAAAAGAATGTTTTTTTTCTTAGATTAGGAACTTTAAAACAAAGTCAATTGTGACTCTTCCATATTAAAATTATTATTAGACATTATAGCCCTGAACAAATGTAGATATGAAATTTATTGAAGAAATGAATATTTTCATATCATGTTTTGAAGCATATTCTACCATGCTGCTGTATTATATTCCATTCAGACCAATGTAGCATTCATCTCCTTTATACTAATGATTTGTTTGTTTCTGTCTTCTCCCAGGGGGTTGTGAGCTCTTGGGCAATGAAACTGTTTTTTTGCCATTTGGGGAATTCAAGTAGCTAATATAGTGGCTGGCATGAGGTATTATTCAATAACTGTTTATTACATGGACCATAATTATTCTGCAAATTTTTTTCCCTTTTAAAGCTTTTTGAGATGTATAAAAAGTAAACAAGTGAAATACTATAACCATTCACAAGTTATTTTAATTTAAATGATAGTTATAAACTTTTGTAGAAAAAAATTTCATTTATTTAGTCTTTGTTTGCTTTTCTTATTTCTCCCCTCTTTGTTTTAAATGACAATATATAAGAAAATGAAACCATTTTCCTCAAGGCATACCATTTAAAGGGCTTCTTTACAGTGATTTTGATACACGTTTATGAGAAAAATGTGAAAATATTAGAAACTATCTCAGTACATTTTGAGAAAGTGATTTATAGTTGCTAGTTTTACTTCTTTTTTTATTTTTTCTGACCAGTAAGCAAAGACTTTTGAAATTAGGTTATGTCCTTTCTGATATGTGTCATATTTGAATCTAAATACACGTATACTTTTATATTACTTGCCAAAAATAACACCAAGATAAAAATGATTTGTTTTCTCCATTTTTTTTTTCTAAAGTCAAGACCTTTTGTCATCATCTTTCCATGTAATATTCAGAACACAAAAGTCTGAGTGTGGAAATGATCACATTTCTTTGTTAATATTTGTATTAGTATTTAGTTAAAATAAGACCCTTTTTTAAGAAAAATAAGTGAAGAAACAGAGTCTTAAAAAAAGAAGGTCTTGAGAAAATTAAAAAGGGAAACAGAGTCTGTGCTTGTATCATTGAATTACTTTTGTCTCATATTTTTAAATGCCATTAAAATGAAGGAGAAAGTCAAACTTATTTCTTGTTAAAATCGTTTTAAAGCATCTTCTCTTTCTAAATCAATTTTGGTGTGAGTATATATGTACTTGTAGGCCTTACAGAACACTGTCTCACAAATTGGTATTTGTATGTTTTAAGGATCTGTCTTGGGCTTCTTTAATTACCTAGGTATAGACAGAACTAGCCTTTAAGGCATGGTGTTCTTCATTCTGCTCCCTTTGGCCACCAGTACTGGATTGCAATTTTCTGTGGATTCATCAGGCATAGGCCCCTATCTTTTCAAATATACTAAGTAGACAATTTTTAACATCAAATATTATAAAGTTAATACAAAGGGTTTGGTAAGAAAATAATTAAAACATACTATGCAGTAAAATTTTATATTTTTTAAATTTAAAGATGACTAAAACAAGTTATATACATAGAGAATCACTTTTGTGATATTAACTTACAATTCTTCCTCTCTAGATGTTAGTGTGGCTCTTAGTGGATATGGTTTGACACAGAATCATTACGGTCTCCTTCAGCCCCTCCACTGCTTTCATGTTCTGTTAATCCTTTCTTGTCTCCTCATACCAACCTATATCTTCCTTCAGTCTATCCTTTGTCATTGAGAGGGAAGATATTTAAAAGCAGAGTCATTCATTTTATTTTTAAATACTTTCCTCCTAATGTTCTGAATTTGACTGCAGAAATCCAAGAAATTCTAGAAATTAAGAAGGTATTTTGTAGATCATAGTAGCATCTTCCTTTTAGAAATTTTGAGTTGTGTGTTTCTTGAAGGTGTTTTGGGTATATAGTACGTAGGCAAAAACATTAATTTTTAAATCACTGTTGTTATCATTATCCTCATCTCATCTAGATTGACTTGTGTTGATAACAAAGATATTGATTGAGAACAAGTTCATGAAAGATCATGAAACCAGTAGTGTTTATAGCATAGCTATCCAAGACCTACCAATAAGATAAGAACTATTCAAGGATAAAAAAAAACTCTTTCAGGTCTTCTTAGACAAAATTGAGACTGTGGAATATTAACAAAACTACTCTGGGACTAAAATATTTAATGTATTATTCGGGCAAAGAAAAATTGGCAATGCTTCATGTGCTTTGCTTCCTTAAAATACAAGTGCTTCAAATAAAAGAGTATTTGGGCCATGTCTTCTCAGTGTACAGACTAGTAGCTGATTTTTATTTCTTTTTTTCCCCTGTATTTTAAAAAAGATATCTTTACTTAGCCATTTCATCTTTTTATTTGGGGTTGCATGGGTGATTTATTGATGGTTGGTGACATCATATAAATCACAAACTGGGGCAAAATGAAATGGAAGGAATCTTGTCCTCATTACTTGACCTTTACTTTAATGCAACTCTTATCAGACTGCTACTTAATTTTGGGAATATACTGAGAAATGCAGTGCCTGCCCTCAAATTATATCAAAAACAACAACAACACTGTTAGCACACTTAATATTCTCCTATAAGTAATGGTTATTTGTAAACTGTTGTTTCTCTTTGTGGTCATATAAAAGAATTATCCTTGCTTGTGAGTTTCTCCATCTATAACAATGAATTATACATTACTAGTGTGTAAATGGAGGACTATAGCTTGACTCACTGTTCATTAAAATAGTAGGAAATGCCTAGAAAACAGTCAATATGATATACAAATGATTTTCCAGTTGGCCCAGTGCTAAAAAGCACAGATGCTTTACCTTTCACAAATGCTTTGCCTTCCACATGTAAAAATGTAGTTGAAATTCGATTCATTCACTTCCAAATAATTAAAATGTACTGATTCATTGCTGTGCATTAGAAAAAGGAAAATCATCATTGGGTAAATTTTGTAGGTAGCAGATTATTAAAGTATTTAATAAATATATTTAATTTATGGCAACAGTTGCTGCCATATTCACACTTTAAAAAAAATTGAATCCAAGGTAAATCATATGCTCTCTGTTTAGAAGAATTAAGGTAATTGTGAATAAAATATTTGTCCAATATTATTTTACACAAATAAGTAATACTTCAGGTAGTTGCTGAAAAATAATTATTTTTTTCAAAATTATTATGAATAGTTTATTTTCAAAGAGATAAAGATAGAAATTTTTATTTAAAATTGAAGAATTCAAAATTTCTCTTATAGCCATTAAATGGAACCAGACTTGTTTTTTCGGTTTAGATAATATTAAATTTCAGAAAAGACATGAGGCAGATGTTTCCAGGCTTTGGACCACAGTCAGTGAATGACTGTGATTTTGAGGAAAGGAGAACAAACAAGGCAAGCCCCGCATGCACTCAGGCTTTCTGGCTCAGGAGAACTTCTCTCCGACAGTGCAGTAAGTTGAAGTCCAACCAGAGTACAATAGCCTCACTGAGCTGAGGGAGAATATTGGAGTTTAGGGCAACTGAAGTGGTTGAAATTAGTAGGGCAGGTAGTAGAGAGAAGAGAATGCAGAGAGGGAGGTCTCAGTAATCTAGAGAGTGTTCCCCATGTTTCCATGATTGAGGGACAATTTGTACATGTGCAGAGGGACTACTAGAAGGTTAGTAGAGAGTCACAATACCAGATATTGTGAAGTATTGTCACAATAACACAATACCACAATACCAGATATTGTGAAGTGCTGAAAGACAGAGTTCTAGCCCAGTCAGGTACAGAGTCCTCCCCAAACTCCTTATACATTCAGTTGAGACTGTAGAATCTTCAAGCCTTGGGAGAAAAAAAATATGCCTTTGAATATGAACCACATCCTGGGACTAAGGAAAAAAGTAAAATAGCTGTATTCTAACAAAGAATAAAAGCAAGCCTGGGAGTCAGGAAGTAATGTGTCAGTAATTTAGCTCCCTAATAGAACAAACAAACCTATATACCTTTAAAGGTGTTGCAGTCTCACTGAAACATACCATACATAGCATCCAACATATTAAGAAAAAAATGACTGGATCTAAAGGGAGCAGTAATTTGTAATCCACAATTAAAAAATTAACAAGCATGCAAAGAGGCAAGAAAATAACCAATAACCAGGAGAAAAATCAATCAATAGTAACAGAAAAAAATCGTGACTAAGATGATAGAATTAACATAGAGATGTTAAAATAGCTTTGATAATTTCATTGCATATGTTAAAGGCTACATGACGAATAAAGAAATAGCATATGTAAAAAAATCACTCAAACCACTAGAGATTTAAAAAAACATGCAAAATGAAATGAAAAATACACCAAATTTGATTAAGAGCAGACTGGACACTTCACAAGGTAAGATGAGTGAAGATGCAAAGAGAAAAAAAGACTATGAACAGAATTTCACATTTTCTGTGGGGCATTATCAGTAAATCCAACATTTATGTCATTCGAGTACCAGAAGTTGGAGAGGCAGGAAAAATTTAAATAAAGGCAGTTTTTTTTCAAATTTGATGGCAACTACATGCTCACAGATCCAAGAAGCTCAACAAACTTCAAGCAGAAATATCAGGAAAGAAACTGCACAAGGAATATCATAATCAAATTGATGAAAATGTGTGATAAAGAAAAATCATCAGGCAGAAATAAGAACTATGACTTACAAAGGAATAAACATAAGAGTGACAGCAGGCTTTTCACCAGAAACCACACAAACCAAAAGATAGTAGAAGGTTATTTTTAAAGTAGCAAAAACAAGAAATTGTTGACCTATATTTCTATACCCCCCAAAAAAGTACTTTTCAAAAATAAAAGTATTAATTTCTAGCTTAAGAGCATGAGGAGTTTTGCTGATCTGGTCTCTGGTGAAATTGATGGAAATTATTTGTAAAAGCAACCATTTAAAGCCTCTGGAAATAGTACTAAGGGCAAACAGAAAATGAGGAAACATCTATTCAAGAAAATGTATAAAAATTCAGTAGGAAAGGCAAGAGTCTGTGATATTTGAGCCAAGATCACTCCCTCCCTTCTCTCTCCCAGCTCAGCAAGAAAGAGACTCCAGATGGCTGCAGCCAAGAAGCAGGACTCCCCTCTCTTCCCAGCTCCCAGTCAGTGGGCTTTCTTCCCAGGTGAGTCATGACTTCAGTGTTTCTCATCCTGCCCTTAAACACTTGTTGCTGAGGCTAAATCCCATGTAAGTGCAGTCTAAACGAGGGGGCTTCCTTTGTCTGTGCAACTGCCACTTGTGGAATGGAGGCTCTACTTTGAGTGTGGCATGTTGAGAACACTGGGGCTCCCATAGCTCTTCCTCCAGTTTGTGAAGTAATGGATTCACATCAGAGAGGCAAGCTGAGAAAATTGCGGACTGTTGCCTGCCCCTCCACTGAGTCAACTCCAACAGCAAAGGTGTTACTCAAAGAGAAGCTTTCCATTGTCCCATCCCCAGCTGTTTCAGAGATTTTTGCCTTTGGGTAAAAGCAGGATGTAAAACAGGTAGTTCCTAATCTCTTCTCAAAGAAACTGGCTTCTTTTGCAAGAGTATGGAGAAGTTTAAACCTAAGGGCACTCTCAAAAGCAGTTGAGGGTTTTTGTTTTGTTTTGTTTTTGTTTTAAGTACATTGTTCTTTTTTTTAATGTTTTTATTTTATTTTTTTATTTTTGGCTGCGTTGGTTCTTTGTTGCTGCATGCGGGCTTTCTCTAGTTGCGGTGAGCAGGAGCTACTCTTTGTTGCGGTGCGTGGGCTTCTTATTGCAGTTGCTTCTCTTGTTATGGAGCACGGGCTCTAGGCGTGTGGGCTTCAGTAGTTGCGGCCTGTGGGCTCAGTAGTTGTGGCTCGCAAGCTCTAGAGCACAGGCTCAGTAGTTGTGGCGCATGGGCTTAGTTGCTCCATGGCATGTGGGGTCTTCCCGGACAAGGGCTCAAACCCATGTCCCCTGCATTGGCAGGCAGATTCTTAACCACTGTGCCACCAGGGAAGCCCAGCAGTTGAGGTTTTGATGAAAAACAATTGGGAGGAGATTGGTGGCTTCAATGAAGATACAGCTTATACTGTGGGCCTGCTAGTTTGCAGGAGGAAACTCTGCAATAAGACAGCTAGGAGGAGCACTTAAAACAAATATCAATACTGATTTCAGAAACTATCCCCTCAAAGGAGACAAATTTGACTGGATTAGTTTGAAGAGTAATTTTGCCACAGGGCCTTACTGGAAATAATAGAAAAATTGTCCAGAGTGGCAATTAGTGGAGTTTCTCAGATAGGTGGGTTATGGGAGAGAGTGGAAGAGAGTCCTACCAGTGACACTGTCATGCCATGATGACTGGAGGTATAATGAACACTGTGACTCTTTGAGGAGAAATATCAGGGGCATATCACTGTTGGGGTAGGGGAAAGACTTCAGTAAAATAATCCAGCCAGTCACTAAACAAACAAGTGAATTGTAATAATAAATCCAGGAGGAGGGACAGTAGCAGAGAGTACCCCGAGTTCCTACAATATATTATCTAAAATGTTGACTTTCTAATAACAAAATATGAGACAGGCCAAGAAATAGGGAAGTATGACCCATAACTGGGAAGAAAAACATGAGAAAGAAACTGCCTATAAGAGCAACTAGTGTCACATTTAACAGCAAAGGACTGCAAAGTAGTTATTAAATGCATATTTACAGAAGTAAAGGAAAGTATGATTGAAGAAGTGAAGGAAGGTAGGATGACAATGTTGCATCAGGTAGAGAATATCAGTAAATACATAGAAATCATAAAAGAGAATTTAAATTCTAGAGTTGAAAAGTTCAATGACTGAAATAAAAATTTACCAAAGGGACTCAACAGTATATTTAAACTGGCAAAAGAAATAATTAGCAGACTTGAAGTTAAATTGATTGAGATTCTACACTGAAAAATAGAGAAGAAAAAAATGAAGAAAAATGAACAGAGGCTCAAAGAAAAATAGAGGAGCAACATATGTGTAATGGGAGTGTCAGGAGAGGAGAAAGAAAAAATATTCAAAGAAATAATGATTGAAAACTTCTCAAATTTTTTGAAAAATAATAACCTATACAACCAGGAAAGCTCAACAAACTCCAAGTAGGATCAAAATAGATTTGCAAAGACCCATCATAGAAAAATTTCTGATAATAAAAGACAAGGAGAAAATCTTGAAAGCAGAAAGAGAAATAATAGCATATCATTTACAAGAGAATTCCAGTAAGATTAACAGCTGACTTCTCAGCAGAAATACCTGAGGCCAGAAGGCATGGAGATAATAGATTTAAAGTTCACACACATACACAAAATACCTGTCAATCAAGAATCCTATATCTAGCAAATCTATCATTTAAAAATTAAGGTGAGGGACATCCCTGGTGGTCCAGTGGGTAAGACTCCATGCTCCCAATGCAGGGGGCCTGGGTTCAATCCCTGGTCAGGGAACTAGATCCCACATGCATGCTGCAACTAAGAGTCCACATGCCACAACAAAAAGATCCCACATGCCACGCTGAAGATCCTTCATGCCACAACTAAGACCTGGCACTGCCAAAAGGAAAAAATAAAAATATAAAAATTAAAGTAAAATAAAGACTCTCCCAGATAAACAAAAACTGAGAGAATTTGTAGCTAGCAGAACAATACTAAAGTGCTTCAGGTTAAAAACAAGTGACTCCAGACAGTAATATGAATTCACATGAACAAACGCAGAGCACCTAAAGGTAACTAAATAACTATAAAGGAAAATTTGAGGCATATTTTCCCCTTTTTTCTATTAACTATTTTTAAAACCAATTAAAAGTTCAAAGTAGATTTATTAACAAAGAATATTTCAAAAGATAAAATATGGCAATGCATTTTTGATTCGTTGAAAGGAAAACTCAATCTTAGATATGTAAGAATCTAATTGCTTCAAAACATATAAAAGACAATGACATAACTCCAAGAAGAAACACAAAAATCCATAAATGTAGTTGTGGATTTTAATTATTGAAGTCCTCCTACTAACTGAAAGAAAGAGGAGATAGATAATCAGTAAGTGTATAGAAAATTTGAGCAATACTACCAACCAAAATCAAGCAAATTGGCCACTCTACAAGAGCAAAACACACATTCTTTCAAGTATGTGTTGGACTTTCACCTAAGTAGACTATATGCAGTGCAATAAAAAAAATCTTAATAAATAAAGAGTAGTGAAAGAAAAGTGGTACAGATGAACCTGTTTGCAAGGCAGAAATAGAGGCACACACGTAGAGAACAAATGTATGGACACCAAGGGGGAAAAGGGGGATGGGATGAATTGAGAGATTGAGACTGACATAATACACTAGCTAATATGTGTAAAATAAATAACTAATGAGAACCTGTTGTATAAGCACAGGGAACTCTACTTCACTTTGCTATACAGTAGAAACTAACACAACATTGTAAAACAACTATACCCCAATTAAAAATAAAAGTAGTGAAATTATACAAAGTATAAATTCTGGCTACAATAGAATTATATTGAAAATCAGTAACAGAAACAGAACTGGAAAATCACCAAATATGTGTAAATTAAGTAAAATATTTCTAAGTAATCCATGGCCAATGAAGATACACAAGGAAAATTAGAAAATATCTTTAACTAAATTAAAATGAAAACATAACATACCAAATTAGCAGGTTATACCTAAAAGAATTCTTAAGGGGAAGATTATGATATTAAAATGTTTATGTTAAAAAAAATCCTCAAATCAATTATCTTAGCTTCTACCTTAAGAAACTAGAAAAGGTGAACCAAAGTGTACTATCATATGTATAAAGAATAAAATATACATATAAGAGTAGAAATCAGTGAAATAGAAAACAGAAGAATGAAATGAAAGACTTTTAAGATTACTAAAATTAATAAACCTCTAGCTTATCTGAATAATAAAGAGAAAATGCAAGGAGGAGCTACAAGATGGCGGAGCAGTAAGACATGGAGATCACCTTCCTCCCCACAAATACATCAGAAATACATCTACACGTGGAACAACTCCTACAGAACACCTACTGAACACTGGCAGAAGACTGCAGACCTCCCAAAAGGCAAGAAACTCCCCACGTACCTGGGTAGGGCAAAAGAAAAAAGAATAAACAGAGACAAAAGGATAGGGACGGGACCTGCACCGGTGGGAGGGAGCTGTGAAGGAGGAAAGGTTTCCACACACAAGGAAGCCGCTTTGCAGGCGGAGACTGCGGGTGGCCGAGGGGGAAAGCTTCGGAGCCGCAGAGGAGAGCGCAGCAACAGGGGTGCGGAGGGCAAAGCGGGGAGATTCCAGCACAGAGGATCAGGGCCGACCGGCACTCACCAGCCCGAGAGCCTTGTCTACTCACCCGCCAGGGTGGGCGGGGGCTGGGAGCTGAGGCTTGGGCTTCGGTTGGAGCGCTGGGAGAGGACTGGGGTTGGCGGCGTGAACACAGCCTGCAGGGGGTTAGTGCGCCACGGCTAGCCGGGAGGGAGTCCGGGAAAAAGTCTGGAGCTGCTGAAGAGGCAAAAGACTTTTTCTTCCCTCTTTGTTTCCTGGTGCTCGAGGAGAGGGGATTAAGAGTGCTGCTTAAAGGAGCTCCAGAGATGGGCGTGAGCCGCAGCTATCTGCGTGGACCCCAGAGACGGGCATGAGATGCTAAGGCTGCTGCTGCAGGCACCAAGAAGCCTGTGTACAAGCACAGGTCACTATCAACACCGCCCCTCCTGGGAACCTGTGCAGCCCGCCACTGCCAGGGTCCCGCGATCCAGGACAACTTCCCCGGGAGAACACACGGCGCGACTCAGGCTGGTACAACATCACGCTGGGCTCTGCTGCCACGTGCTCGCTCGCATTCTGTACCCCTCCCTCCCTCCAGCCTGAGTGAGCCAGAGCCTCCGAATCAGCTGCTCCTTTAACCCTGTCCTGTTTGAGCAAAGAACAGACACCCTCAGGCGACCTACACACAGAGGCAGGGCCAAATCCAAAGCTAAAGCCCAGGAGCTGTGCAAACAAAGAAGAGAAAGGGAAATTTCTCCCAGCAGCCTCAGGAGCAGCGGATTAAATCTCCACAATCAACTTGATACACCCTGCATCTGTGGAAAACCTGAATGGATAACGAATCATCCCAAATTGAGGAGGTGGACTTTGGGAGCAATAATATTTTTTTTCCCCCTTTTTCTCTTTTTGTTAGTGTGTATGTGTATGCTTCTGTGTGTGATTTTGTCTGTATAGCTTTGCTTTTACCATTTGTCCTAGGTTCTGTCTGTCCAGTTTTTTTTTTTTTAAGTATAGTTTTTAGCGCTTGTTATCATTGGTGGATTTGTCTTTGGGTTTGGTTGCTCTCTTCTTTCTTTGTTTTTTTTTTATTACTTAAAAAACAATTTTAATAATTATTTTTTATTTTACTTTACCTTATTTTATCTTATTTTATTTTATCTTCTTCTTTCTTTCTTTCTTTTTTCTCCTCCCTTTTATTCTGAGCCACGTGGATGACAGGCTTTTGCTGCTCCAGCCAGGCATCAGGGCTGTGCCTCTGAGGAGGCAGAGCCAAGTTCAGGACATTTGTCCACAGGAAACCTCCCAGCTCCACGTAATATCAAATGGTGAAAATCTCCCAGAGACCTCCATCTCAACACCAAGACTCAGCTCCACTCAACGATCAGCAAGATACAGTGCTGGACACCCTATGCCAAACAACTAGCAAGACAGGAACACAATGCCACCCATTAGCAGAGAGGCTGCCTAAAATCATAATAAGGCCACAAACACCCCAACACACACCACCAGACATGGACCTGCCCACCAGAAAGACAAGATCCAGCCTCATCCACCAGAACACAGGCACTAGTCCCCTCCACCAGGAAGCCTACACAACCCACTGAACCAAACTTAGCCACTGGGGACAGACACCAAAAACAACGGGAACTACGAAACTGCAGCCTGCGAAAAGGAGACCCCAAACACAGTAAGTTAAGCAACATGAAAAGACAGAAAAACACTCAGCAGATGAAGGAGCAAGGTAAAAACCCACCAGACCTAACAAATGAAGAGGAAATAGGCAGTCTACCTGAAAAAGAATTCAGAATAATGATAGTAAAGATGATCCAAAATCTTGGAAATAGAATGGAGAAAATACAAAAAACGTTTAACAAGGACCTAGAAGAACTAAAGAGCAAACAAACAGTGATGAACAACACAATAAATGAAATTTAAAATTCTCTAGAAGGGATCAATAGCAGAATAACAGAGGCAGAAGAACGTATAAGTGACCTGGAAGATAAAATAGTGGAAATAAATACTGCAGAGCAGAAAAAAGAAAAAAGAATGAAAAGAATTGAGTACAGTCTCAGAGACCTCTGGGACAACATGAAACACACCAACATTCGAATTATAGGGGTCCCAGAAGAAGAAGAGAAAAAGAAAGGGACTGAGAAAATTTTGAAGAGATTATAGTTGAAAACTTCCCTAATATGGGAAAAGAAATAGTTAATCACGTCCAGGAACCACGGAGACTCCCATACAGGATACATCCAAGGAGAAACACACCAAGACACATATTAATCAAATTATCAAAAATTAAATACAAAGAAAAAACATTAAAAGCAGCAAGGGAAAAACAACAAATAACACACAAGGGAAACTCCATAAGGTTTACAGCTGATCTTTCAGTGGAAACTCTGCAAGCCAGAAGGGAGTGGAAGGACATATTTAGAGTGATGAAGAGGAAAAACCTACAACCAAGATTACTCTACCCAGCAAGGATCTTATTCAGATTTGATGGAGAAATTAAAAGCTTTAGAGACAAGCAAAAGTTAAGAGAATTCAGCACCACCAAACCAGCTTTACAACAAATGCTAAAGGAACTTCTATAGGCAGGAAACACAAGAGAAGGAAAAGACCTACAATAACAAACCCAAAACAATTAAGAAAATGGTAATAGGAACATACATATCGATAATTACCTTAAATGTAAATGGACTAAATGCTCCAACCAAAAGACACAGGCTCGCTGAATGGATACAAAAACAAGACCTGTATATATGCTGTCTACCAGAGACCCACTTCAGACCTACGGACACATACAGACTGAAAGTGACGGGATGGAAAAAGGTATTCCATGCAAATGGAAATCAAAAGAAAGCTGGAATAGCAATTCTCATATCAGATAAAATAGACTTTAAAATAAAGACTATTAAAAGAGACAAAGAAGGACACTACATAATGATCAAGGGATCAATCCAAGAAGAAGATATAACAATTATAAATATTTATGCACCCAACACAGGAGCACCTCAATACATAAGGCAAATGCTAACAGACATAAAAGGGGAAATTGCCAGTAACACATTCATAGTAGGGGACTTTAACACCCCACTCTGACCAATGGACAGATCATCCAAAATGAAAATAAATAAGGAAACATAAGCTTTAAATGATACATTAAACAAGATGTACTTAATTGATATTTATAGGACATTCCATCCAAAAACAACAGAATACACATTTTTCTCAAGTGCTCATGGAACATTCCCCAAGATAGATCATATCTTGGGTCAAAAAGCAAGCCTTGGGAAACTTAAGAAAATTGAAATCGTATCAAGTATCTTTTCTGACCACAACGCTGTGAGACTAGATGTTAATTACAGAAAAAAATCTGTACAAAATACAAGCACATTGAGGCTAAACAATACACTACTTAATAACCAAGAGATCAAAGAGGAAGTCAAAAAATACCTAGAAGAAAATGGCAATGAAAACATGACAGCCCAAAACCTATGCAGCAAAAGCAGTTCTAAGAGGGAAGTTCATAGCAATACAATCCTACCTTAAGAAACAAGAAACATCTCAAATAAACAACCTAACCTTACACCGAAGGAGACAAAAGACCTGTATGCAGAAAATTATAAGACACTGATGAAAGAAATTAAAGATGATACAAATACATGGAGAGATATACCATGTTCTTGGATTGGAAGAATCAATATTGTGAAAATGATACTACCCAAAGCAATCTACAGATTCATTGCAATCGCTATCAAACTACCTCTGGCATTTTTCACAGAAGTAGAACAAAAAATTTCACAATTTGTATGGAAACA
This sequence comes from Monodon monoceros, assembly GCF_005190385.1. NCBI lineage: Eukaryota > Metazoa > Chordata > Mammalia > Artiodactyla > Monodontidae > Monodon > Monodon monoceros. Next base: position 130,208,784 of record NW_021703777.1, on the reverse strand, counting down.
CAGAAGACCCCAAATAGCCAAAGCAATCTTGAGAAAGAAAAATGGAGCTGGAGGAATCAGGCTCCCTGACTTCAGGCTATACTACAAAGCTACAGTAATCAAGACAGTATGGTACTGGCACAAAAACAAATATAGATCAATGGAACAGGATAGAAAGCCCAGAGATAAACCCATGCATATATGGTCACCTTATCTTTGATAAAGGAGGCAAGAATATACAGTGGAGAAAAGACAGCCTCTTCAATAACTGATGCTGGGAAAACTGGACAGGTACATGTGAAAGAATGAAATTAGAACACTCCCTAACACCATACACAAAAATAAACTCAACATGGATTAAAGACCTAAATGTAAGGCCAGACACTATCAAACTCTTAGAGGAAAACATAGGCAGAACACTCTATGACAAAAATCACAGCAAGATCCTTTTTGACCCACCTCCTAGAGAAATGGAAATAAAAACAAAAATAAGCAAATGGGACTTAATGAAACTTAAAAGATTTTGCACAGCCAAGGAAAGCATAAACAAGACGAAAAGACAGTTCTCAGAATGGGAGAAAATATTTGCAAATGAAGCAACTGACAAAGGATTAATCTCCAAAATTTACAAGCAGTTCATGCATCTCAATATCAAAAAAACAAACAACCCAATCCAAAAATGGGCAGAAGACCTAAATAGACATTTCTCCAAAGAAGATATACAGACTGCCAACAAACACATGAAAGAATGTTCAACATCATTAATCATTAGGGAAATGCAAATCAAAACTACAATGAGATATCATCTCATACCAGCCAGAATGGCCATCATCAAAAAATCTACAAACAACAAATGCCGGAGAGGGTGTGGAGAAAAGGGAATGTAAATTGATACAGCCACTATGGAGAACAGTATAGAGGTTCCTTAAAAAACTAAAAATAGAACTACTGTACAACCCAGCAATCTCACTACTGGGCCTGTACCCTGAGAAAACCATAATTCAGAAAGAGTCATGTACCAAAATGTTCATTGCAGCTCTATTTACAATAACCAGGACATGGAAGCAACTTAAGTGTCCATCAACAGATGAATGGAGAAAGATGATGTGTCACATATATACAATGGAATATTACTCAGCCATAAAAAGAAAGGAAATTGAGTTATCTGTAGAGAGGTGGATGGACCTAGAGTCTGTCATACAGAGTGAAGTAAGTCAGAAAGAGAAAAACAAATACCGAATGCTAGTACATATATATGGAATAGAAAAAACAAACAGAAAAATGGTCATGAAGAACCTAGGGACAAGGCTGGAATAAAGACACAGACCTACTAGAGAATGGACTTGAGGATACTGGGAGGTGGAAGGGTAAGCTGGCACAAAGTGAGAGAGTGGCATGGACATATATACACTACCAAATTTAAAATAGGATGCTAATGGGAAGCAGCCGCATAGCACAGGGAGATCAGCTCGGTGCTTTGTGACCACGCAGGGTGGGGGATGAGGAGGGTGGGAGGGAGGGAGACAGACTCAAGAGGGAAGAGATACAGGGATGTATGTATATGTATACCTGATTCACTTTGTTGTGAAGCAGAAACTAACACACCATTGTAAAGCAATTTTACTCCAATAAAGATGTTAAAAATAAATAAAGAGAAAATGCAAATTTCCAATATTATTAATGAAAGCAGAAACATCACTACAGATTCTACATACATTAAGGGTTTGAGAAGGGAATATTATGAACAACCTTTGTGCTAACAAATTTGATGTTAGATGAAATAGAAAAACTCCTTGAAAGGTGTCAACTACGAAAGCTCATCCAAGAAGAAATAGCTACCATGAATAGCTCTATATCTATTTTTAAATATTGGATTCGTATTTTAAAATGTTCCCAGAAAGAAAATTTCAGATCTAGGTACATTGAATGATGAATTCTACCATTTAAAAAAGAAATATTAACAGTTTCATACAAACACATTTAGAAAATAGAGGAGCAGCAAACGGTTCGCCTTTCATGAACACAGATGCAAAATCCTTAAACATAGTTTAGCAAAGTTAATCCAGTAATTTATGTAAAAGAAATAAAATTTGTGTAAAATTTTGTAAATAATGTAATTCACAATATAAAGAGACTAAACTATAAAAATTATATGGTCATCCCAATAGGTGCAGTAAAAACATATGAAAAAATTCAACATATATTCATGATAAAACTCTCAGCCAACTAGAAATACAAAGCAACTTCCTCAAACTGGTAAAGTGTACCTATGAAAACTTACAGCTAACATGATGCTTAATGTTGAAAGACTAAATGCTTTCCCTCTAGTATCAGGCAAAGAACAGGTATTTTTCACTTAAAACTGTCTAATAAAATGTTCTCAAGATCTTGATATTTTGTTACACCTTATCTATCAATTATTAACATTTTCATTATTATACAATGAAAGGAACACAAAACTAGTTTAACTAGTTAAATGGGTTGTCTAACTGACGTTAGTTAAGTATTTTGGGTCAGTTTAGGAAAGACATTAAGGAAAGGAAAGAATTTTGTTCCAGGGACTGAGCTTGATGTTAATATACATTACATATTCAAGTTTTTCTCAGGCTTTTATTTCTATACATTTTGTTCACATTTTTATATTCTAGCACTGCCCAGTTTTTTGAATATTCGTGAGTGTTTATGTTCAATGTTATATGTAATTCTATACCACATTCCATTTAGAAATCCAAACATACAGAATAGAGAGAGTACAAGAAGGAAAAAAAAAAAAAGCCCAGAAGCCAAAAATATGAACAGAAAGTAATCTAATTTTTTAGATTATACAGGTGAAGATAAAAATATAATTGGACCAGAAAGTTCCATCTGGACAATGAGAATTTGAGGAATGAGAATTAGGCTCTTGGAAGAGATGGGGGTTCAGAAATGGTATGAATGATAGGGTGGCAGATTAGGTGGTGTTGCACCCAGATTCAGTCTCCAGGCACCCATCATCCAGCTGCCAAGCATATAATCTTGACTGCTAATTGTTCACAGCTCTATTCCTCTCTTAGTCACAGGAAAATGCTTCACTCAAGGCTGTTCACCTTTCTAGGAGTGACCAGAGATTGGAGGATGTGGGGATACAAAGGCCTGGTCCTTTGCCTAAATTTGGAACTACCCTGAAGGGCGGTCCCAGCTGCAGAACTCCATGTAGGATTAGCTGGGATCTTGGTTGCACAGCGTTACAATGGTCCCTCTGTCTAGTCCTGCTTTTCTTACTTCCAGACAGGTCTGTCTCCCAAGACTACTCCCCAGTAATCATTCCGCACAGAAGTCCCTGTTTTAGAATCTGTTTCCACAGGACCCAGTGTAAAACGAATGACCATTGAATTGATACCTGTGGGAGAGTGGCTTTTCAGGTACATGGTACTATTTTGAAAGGGCTAACTTTTCAGTGAATTGAGTAGAAGACATGAGAGAGTGTGACTGAGGCGTGTGAAATAAGCAGGATCACCAGAAAAACAGTGGAACTGCTGAATTTAAATAATAAATACTTGTATGGAAGATATTTCTCAGAAGTTCACTTTAAATTACTAAATAGGAAGTAAAGTTAGCTTGCAAAAATCATTTCTTTAAAAAGAAAGTGGAACAAAATCATTTTACAATTTGACACCTAGGTCCTGTGACTGCCAAGTACATCCTGGCAGTATTGGCACTGAAGCCAGGGCAAGTTTCAAGAGTGCCAATGGGAAAAGCTGGTGCCAACCTAATGCTGAAAATTGCTTAAACTGAACACTAATGTCAGTTTGCTTTTGCATCATAATAAGGTGAAGAAGAAGCTAAAATTCAGCTTTTACATGATAAACATTTTTGGTGTCCACATCTGGTTATTTCTGAACTTGTCATCCATCCCTCCTCACTTACCCCTCCTCCCGTATATCTTCTGGGAATGATTCCAGCCACCTAGTTTCTAAAACAAGAAATCTGAGAGCCAATTTAGAATCTTACTCACATAATCCTTACATGCATTCCCTACATCATGCCCAAGCTGGCTGCTACCTCTTTATTAACGTTTGAATTCATTCTTCTCTCTCTCCAAGTCCATTGTTGCTTTTATGATTCTAACCAATATTTGCTAGATTATTTCACAGCTTTCTTAGAGGTAGTATCTTCCAAACCAATCTCAAAATTATTCCCAGAATGAATACTATAAATGCAAATTTAATCATGCTATCTTTCTATAACATGTTCAATGTGCTCTATCTTTAAGACACATCTCAGGCTACTTAGCACATCACAGAAGGCTCCAGTCCTGTCTATACATTACCTTTCTAGACATTTATCTTCTCATCAAATCTTATGGCCCAACTACATTATACTACTTTCAATTTCCTCAAATTTGGGCCTACTCACATGATAACTCCTCTTCCCACTACTTTGGGTATCAAAAAGTATTGTCTTTAAGAATGTGGTTTGGAAAAAATTATAATTAGCTGACTTTTAAAAAAATAGAATTTGAATAGCTTTAGTGGGAACATGTACTCTCCAGTTGACTTTGGGACCCCCGTGACTTTTATGATACTGAGGCAAGTTGCTTAGATTTATCAGTATTTGTCTTGCAAGACTGTTCCTCTGAGTACCATCTGAAACTTCCCTGACTGTATTAGTTTTATTTAAGTTTCCCTCCTCTTAAGGGCTCCTATGAGTACCTTAAAAAAATTTTTTTGCAATAGCATTTTCAGTAATCTTCTCATATTACCTACGTTTTTCATATTACCTTCATTTCCTTCATTTTCCTTACTGACATTTTAAGCATAAGAATATGATATATCTGATGAACTAAAATTTTGATAATTCCATCTAATTTTTTCTTTGTATTTTCATATCAAGCCCATCTATATGGCATCTTATTTTAAGTTACTATTAAATGGCTGTTAAGTATAGAACAAATAAATCTATATCGTCAGTTCTCCATTGGGGGTGAGCTTGTCTTCCAGGGAACATTTGCAATGCCTGGAGACATTTTTGGTTGCTACAATGAGGGGTGGAGGAAACTACTGGCATCTGGTGGATAGAGTCCAGGGGCACTGCTAAATATCCTATAATATACAGTACAGACCCTCACAACAAAAAATTAACCATCGCAGTATGTCAAGAGTGCTGAGGTTGAGAAACCCTGATTAATAAGGAAACAAATGTCTCTTAGGCTCAGGAGTCAAACTATTCCAGTCCAGATCCTGCCACCATGTGGGGAAGTGTCTGGTGGGATGTTGGCCAGTTTACCTGTTCCTTAGTTTTCTTTAAAAAATGGAGGTAATGACCATGCATCACAGGGTTATCATCAGAATTAAATTAAATGCTTAAAACAGTACATGTATATAGGTAACAATTAAAAATTTTAATTATTATTCTTGTCATATATTATAAACTTAGTTTTATTGCTTGTGAATGTATGTGACTTTTCAATCACAAAATTGTTAAGTCAAAGCAATTTTGCCAGAATCCATTTATCTTGTTGCAATATTCACTTATATATCACTGTGATTTCCTTTTGTTTTAATTAAATACCACCTAAGTTAGTCACATGTTTTGTTTTCTTTTTCTCTTCTCTCCAGTCTTGCCATCACTAGGTCTAAATTGTTAGTGTTTTAGTTATATAACAAGGGAAAATTGTACCAAACAAATAGATCTAGTGTTTGCACAAGGCAAAAATGACATATAATTTGATCCAGGCTAATAACTGGAGATAGTTGACTTAAGTCTGATGAGTGTCAGGAGATTGCTGAACTTTTTAACAGTAACAGCATTCTAAATTCCCAAGCAAAGGAACCAGTTACACTTGTTGGTCACAAAGTCTAAAATATCAGTGTATACCCAGTATATTTTCAGTATTATAATTTCTGTCTTGTTTTTGCAGTAGTATTAAAAATCTTATAATTTACTGGCAAATTCTTACATTTTCTGATGTGAACAAATAAACGGTTACAAAGCAAATAATTTTGCATTCACACAGGTAGTTAATATAATATAAACTTAAAGTTGAATCTATCCTTCCTGCAAATAATGGACTATATGAAATTTTCTGGCTTCCTACCTATTTGTAAGCTTTTTGATAAAATATTTATTGTCTATTGAGGCACTAGATACTAAAAAGAAAAAAAATGTTTTGGAACTCTTTTCATAATAAAAATGCAATTAATCACATTTAGGGCATTTCCGGGGAAACATATGTATCTTTCTTAATAGTCAGTAACACAGAAACAGTCGGAACCATCACTTATCGTTGAGTGAAGTTTATTAAGGACTGTGTGGGGAAAATGTGGATCATTCCTCAACCTAAATACTGTATTTTGATTTAAAGAAGCTTCACCACACTTGGAAAAAACAAAACGAAAAAACCCAATGTTTTCTACAAGTGCTATAATATGTCAGACCAAAATATCAGTTTGCAGTACTTTAGATGACACATAAAAAAATCACAAGACTAGTATATTCACAAGGCTATCTAGTATGTAATAGACATGGCTAGATACCTGATAGATTTTTCATCTTTAATGTTGATTTTACAAAACTGTAAAACTTTGTAGACATATAAGACAAAGACAGAAATAACATTTGAAATAAGAACAAGAAAAAACAAGCACCTTAATAGAATCAGGGTTTTGTTTTATTTTGTTGTTGTTTTGGCTTTTTGTTTGTTTGTTTTATTTTTGGGGTCCAGACCTCAATATATTAACACATGCATTTATCTCTTCTATTTCCCAAAATCACACTACAATTAAATGAAAGAATCACTTGTTCTGAGGAAAGCTAGTTGCCATGTCATGGGGACCCTCAAGCAGCCCAATGAGAGGTCCATGTAGCAAGGAACCGAGGCTTCTTGTGAGCAGCCCTTGAGATACTGGTGTTTCCTGCCAACAGCCATGGAAGTGAACCATCTTAAAAGCAGATTCTGCAGCCCAGTCAAGATGACTGCAGTACTGGCCAACATCCAGACCACAACCTCATGAGGTACACTGAGCCAAAACCACTCAGTTAAGCTACTTCTGAATTTTTGACCCACATAAACCAAGAGATGACCAACATTTGCTGTTTCAACTTGCTAAAACTTGAACTAATTTGTTACATGGTAAAAGTGACACAATGCAAGAATAAAAGAGAAGAAAGAACATCATAGCAGATGGAATCTGGTAAAAATTTGAAAGCTGTAAGGCAAATGGACAAGTGATATAAGATAGAATGTAGGTAGGATTGAAAACAGGTGGATGGATAATTGAAAGTCAATAAAAGGACAACTTAGATTCCAAAATGTCCTCTCCCTCTCCTAACTCAAAACAAAATGGGACAAAACAAAAACCATCTGTTGCCATTTTGTCAGAAGATAGATGGCTTACTCTATGGAGGGATGGTAAATTCTGGTACATAAGGCACGACTGTGGAAGGGAGTACCAGATTTAATAAGGTTGATTAAATGGAAGTCTACTTGGTGATTAGCAGGAAACCAGCCAAAGTTTCCTGCTAACTTCCAAGAATTTTAAAAATTAGAGTTATAACTCCCACCCTGCAAGAGACAAAATTGAACTAGTCCTTCCTTTAAACTAATCAACACCAGAGAAAGCATGATCTCAGTGGGGTGTACAGTTCCACAGTAAAATGGCCTGGATTATTGACTCGCTATGATACTGTGGTCCACATTGTGGTAGACAGAATTCTAAGATGACTCTGGATGACCCACAGCCTCAAATAATCCCCTCCTTTGAGCATGGGAGGGACCTGTGAATAGGATGGGCTATCACTCCAGTTATAAGGTCACCTTATTTGGTAAAAGTGGAAGGATTTTGCAGATATAATTAGGTGTCTAACCAGTTGACTCTGAGTTAATAAAAAGGGAGATTATTGGGGTGGGCCTGACCTAAACAGATGAGCCCTTAGAAGAGACTTAAAACAAAAGCAGACATATCCCTTTGGGCCTTGAAGTGGAAAACTGCCATGTTATGGAGAGCGCCATGTTTCTAAGAACCTGAATGCAGACTTTAGGATGTGAAAACAACCCCTGACCAGCAAGCAGCAAGGAGAACATGGACTTCAGTCCTGTAACTGTGAGAATTTCTACAGTTGAATTCTGCCACTCATCTGAATGAGCTGGAAAATAGCTCATTTGAGACTCTGGCTGAGAATGCAGCTTGGCCAACTCTTTCAGTTCAGCCTTGTGAAACCCTGAGCAGAAAATTCCTCTGAGCCATGCCCAGACTTTTCACCTACAGAACTGTAAGATTAAAATGGAGTTTTTTTAAGCCACTAAACTTGTGATAATTTGGTGTGTGACAGTAAGAAACAAAAACTAAAATACACACCATTAGACAAGTTCTGCCAGTTTAAACAGAACTTCCATTTAGCACTTTGCTTCTTTTTAACATGAATAGGTTGCTTCTTTTTAACATGAACAGGTAACCAAATGTAATTAGATTTTGAGGAAAGACATTAATTATAGACAATGAATTTTTTTCAGAATTGAAGAACTTGAGTTTTCACCTTAATAGGACCATTGAGTATACAGCAATAATGAAAAAGACTCAAAATAAAACTACGTTATAAAATTTCAGAACATCGTGGATAAAGATATGATCAAGCTGAACTGCATTAGATTGACAATAATATATGGAAGCTAGAAGATAAGAGTGTAATACCTTCGTTTACTAAGAAAAAGGGTTATCCCTCTCCCCTGAGTTCTATGCCAAGGCAAAATAAGGATGTCGAATTATGATACAACAAAGATGTTTTTGGTGGGCATGCATCTTCTCAAAATATTATCTCCCATGCCTTTTTTGGAAACTACTGGAGGCTGTGTTCCCTAAAAGTCTAGAGAGTACAGCAAGAAAAAAAGAAGACCTCCATTCCAGAAAGCAGAAGATCCAGAGTTAGTTCTAACAGAAGGATGATAGTGAAAGGAAGTCTCAGGGAGAGTTGTATAGTAGTGCCACCCACATGGAGGTGGGTGCAGAAGGAGCAGGGCTTAGGATGGAGGTCACCTTGAAAATAATGAATTGATAGATATTCTGATGGGTTTGAACATGCAGAAAATGCCACTCAGAGACTTTTTAGAATCCAGTGGACTGCTTCAGAAGAAGCAATTTTATTAGAAAACAATACAAATTCCAAACTGGGGCAAGTATTTATTTCAGAAAAGTTAGAACTTTTTTTAAGGGTGCTTACTGATGTATAACCCTTGGCTCAGCATTGAATGATGAGAGTAGTTGCATAGTAGTATATACTGCGTATTTAAACAAATTTTGTGGTAATGGGCTTACAATAAGAGTGGAATATAACAATAGGCTTATAATAATGGGCTTATTATAAGAGTGGAAAGAAAGAGAACAATGGAAAGGGCTTTTGTTTTAGAGATATAAATCTTACACACCATAATAAAAAACAATATATACTTTATAAAAATTGTATATCTAGATATAGCAGTATAGGTATACATGTTATGTATACACAGGTAAATATAAGCGGACATAGCAAAAAAAGAAAAAAGAAGCCAAAGCAATGGGATTAGGGAGTACTAGGAAGTAGTGGGAAAAAGACCACTTCGTTACCAGGCTTATTGGTTCTATTTGATTTTTTTTTTTTAACTGAATGTATGTACTACTTTTTAAAATAAAATTCATTAAAAGGATCATAGTAAACTAATTAAAATGTAAATGTGGGTGGGAAATGTGGGAAAATATTTCCAGCTAATGTTACAGTCAACAAGATGATATTTATTATTCAAGTAATTTACTCATTACTGAGAAAAAATATAACATGCTGTCATGGTTGAGAGTAATTTGGAGACAGACTCCATTTTTTTGTTTTGTTTTGTTTTGTTGTTTTGCGGTACGTGGGCCTCTCACTGTTGTGGCCTCTCCCGTTGCGGAGCACAGGCTCCGGATGCGCAGGCTCAGCGACCATGGCTCACGGGCCCAGCCGCTCCGCGGCATGTGGGATCTTCCCGGACCGGGGCACGAACCCGTGTCCCCTGCATCGGCAGGCGGACTCTCAACCACTGCGCCACCAGGGAAGCCTCAGACTCCATTTTTTAATCTCAACTCCTTTGATACTAACTCTTATCCCAGGCTAGACACATAATTTCCTCATCGCTAAAGAATAATACCTACGCAACATAGTTCTTGGAAAAATAAATATGAGAAAGCTTGTAAAGTATTTTGACAGTACCTGGTAAATAGTAAGTCAATAAATATTAACTGTATAAATTACTAGAAAATATTTACTAAGCAGCTCTATGTACACAGTCTAAGTCTTAAGTCTGGTCACAAAGGAACATGAATGAAACAAGAATAATTTTCTCATGTAGAGCTGGCAGTCTAGATAAAAGACAAATGAGAAAATGAAGCTATAAATTTTATAAAAGCTCAACATATTTTAAAATTAAAATCCTAATAAGTGATCAGTACTCTGAAATACACAGAGTAGAAGGCAACAGCCGAGTGTGTGTGTATGTGTTGTAAGGTGGAAGTTGTACTTTTAAAGGTTACCATTGGCTGTCATGAGGAGATGGTATTTAAGTCACCACCTATATTAATCTGCTCAGGGTGCCATAACAAAACACCACACTGGGTATCCTAATCAACAAATTTGTTTCTCATAGTCCTCAAGTCTAGAATTCTAAGATCAAGTTTCTTGCCTATTGGATTTCTGTCGAGGGCTTGCAGACAGCCACCTCTTGCTGTATTTTGACAGGGCTTTTGCTGTGTGCTCACAAGAAGAGAGACAGAGAGAGAAAGACAGACAGAGAGAGGGCGCAACCTCTTGCGTGTCTCTTCTTAGAAAAACACCGATCCTGCTGGATCAGAGCTCCACTCTTCTGAGCTAATTTAATCTTGATTACATCTGTAAAGGATCTGTCTCCAAATACAGTCACATTGGGGGTTAGGGCATCAAGATATAGATTTGGGGGGAACACAGACATTCAATCTGCAACATTTTACCCCTAGCCCCCCAAACCTTATGTCATTCTTGCATACAAAATACATTCATGGCATTCCAACAGCTGCAAAAGACTTTAACTCATTCCAGCATCAACTCAAAAATCTAAAGTTTGTTGTAAATATCATCTAATTCAGGTGTTGGTGAAACTCAAGGTACAGTTCATCCTGAGGCAAAATTCCTCTCTAGCTATGAACCTGTAAAACCTATCAACTTGCATTTGTACTTCCAAAATGCAAGTTGATAGGATAGACACTCCCAGTCCAAAAGGGAGAAAGAGGAAAGAAGGAAGGAAGGATGAGTCCCAAGCAAGTCCAAAACCTAGCAAGACAGATAATATTAGGTCTCAAGGCTTAAGAATAATCTTATTTGGCTTGAAATCCACCTTCTGGACCCACTGGGACTGCTGTCTGCACACAAGGCTTTGCCAGGCAGGGCCCCACCCCTAATGCACCGGGCACCCTCAAGACTCCAGGTGGCCCAAGGCTCTATTTAGTGGCAGCCTGGCATATTGAAACCTTGAAGGTGGCCCCACCCTTTGAAACTGGGGTAGAAGCAGCCTTGCCCCTGGACCTGTGGTGAGAGTGGCAGCCCTGATGATTGCAGAATCACCTTTGGGGTCATTCTGTGGCCCCATCCTGTAGAATATACCACATCCCTTGCAGCATGTGGGATCTTAGTTTCCTGACCAGGGATCAAACCCGTACCACCTGCAGTGGAAGTGCGGAGTCTTAACCACTGGACCACCAGGGAACCCACCCTGTAGCCACCAACCCCCAACCCTGGGCCATAGACTGGTACAGGTCTGGGGCCTGTTAGGAACGGAGCCGCACAGCAGGAGGTGAGCAGCGGGTGGGGGGAGGGAGGGAAGCTTCATTTGCCGCTCCCCGCTCCCCATTGCTCCCCATTGCTCACATTACCACCTGAACCACCCCGCCCCCGCCCCCCCCCATCCATGGAAAATTGTCTTCCATGAAGCCGGTCCCTGTGCTAAAAAGGTTGGGGACCAATGCTGTAGCATATAAAGTCCTACAGCCTTCCCTTAATTGTCCTATCTTGTCCCCTTCAGTTCAAACTGGCAGTGTTTCTGCTCATATAATCCCATAATCTCTTTATCTGTGGCAGTCCAGCCACACCCTTGGTGTTCTCTTCACAACACATTTTCTCATTTTTTGCTATACGGACAGAATGAGAATTTTTCAGACCTTTAAGTTTTTGTTCCTTTTTGTTTAATAATTAATTTAATAATTATTAAATAATTAATAATTACTTCAATTACCTCTCTCCTCTTGCACTTTACCATAAGCCATCAGGAGGACCCACACCACACTTTCAATATTTTGCTTAGAAATTTCCTCAGCTAATTATCCAGTGCCATCATTCACAGTCTCTGTCCTCCACAAAACACTAAGAACAAAAGTGAGTCATGTTCTTTGCCACTTTATAACAAGTATTATCTTTTCTCCAGTTTCCAATAACCTATTCCTTGTTTTTGTCTGAGACCTCACTGAATGGCTTTTAATGACCATATTTCCACTAATATTCTGTTGATTACTTATATGTTCTCTAATGAGGGAGGCTTTCTCTCCAGCTCTCTTTTCTTTATGAGCTCTCACCAGAATCACTTTTAACATCCATATTTCCATGAACAGTTCTTTCCCAGACATCTATGTTTTTTCTAGCATACATCTCAAAACTTCTCCAACCCCTCTACCCTTTAGCCATTTCCAAAGCTGCCTTAACATTTGTAGGTATTTGTTATATAGCAGCAACCTCATTTCATGGTACCAAAATGTGTCTTGGTTTGCTCTGGCTGCCATCACAAAATATTACAGTTGAAACATAAGAAATTTATTTTTCTCAGTTCTGGAAGCTAGAAGTCTAAGATCAAGGTTCTCACCCAGTTACCAGTGAGATCTCTCTTCCTGGCTTGCAGATGACTACCTTCTTGCTGCGTCCTCACATGGCCTTTCCTCTGTTCTTGGAGAGAGAAAGAAAAAGAGAGAAAGAGCATTCTGATGTCTCCTTGTATCAGGTCTCTAATCATATTAGATCAGGACCCCACCCTTATGACCTCATTTAACATAAATTACTTCCATAAAGGCTCTATCTCCAAATACAGTTGCATTGGAGGATAAGGCTTCAACATATGTATTTTGAGGGGACACAAATATTTAGTTTATAGGATAAGAAGGCAGATGCCATGACAAAGGGACAGGGTAAGAAAAATTCCACATATGCATTGGCATATTTCAGTAACTGAAATAAACCTGATGTGGGAAGCAGAATTGGTAAATTTGGGCAAGTATGAGATAGGGAAGGATTAGAATGGTGTGGTGAGGACCTTCATGTCATGATGTTTGGATTTTTTTTTTTTTCCACACCATGCAGCTTTCAGGATCTGAGTTCCCCAACCAGGGACTGAACCTGGGACATGGCAGTGAAAACACAGAACCCTAACCACTAGACCACCAGGGAACTCCCTGGATTTTGTTTTAAATGTGAGGGTGAAAAAAATTAAGCCAGGATGGCACTACAATGCAATTTATATTTTAGAAACATCACTATGATGGCTGCATTGAAAACAGATGGATTATGAGTAATCCTTCTATACAGAGAGTTGATCAAATATGGAAAGCCAATAAGTAAAACACAGGCAAAAATATGAACAAAATACTTACAGAATTAATACAGATTATGATATATTTAAACTTTATTAATAAAAGATGTGCTAATAAAAAGCATCAATGTAATGTAATTTTCATCTCTTCAAATTTGTATTAAAAGGGCCCAACTAAGATAAAAATCAACCAATGAAATGATATGAAAGCAGAAAAACCAAACACAGTACCTCCAGGAGATCAAGAAACTGGATGCTGCCCTCCTGTTTCCCTTTCCTAGGCAGTGCCTGTCCCCAGTGGTCGTGTGGAAATGTGTCAGAGTGATTTTTGGTGTCACAATACCTGGCAAGGTCCTACTGGCAGTTATCTGGGCAGAGGTGGAGGAGTTGTGGTGGGGAGAAAAACTAAACTTTCTGAAATGGTCTGGCATGTTTCATGCAAGGAAGAATAGCCACACTTAAATGCCAACAGAGCCCTAATTAAGGGTGTTATTCATCAATGAAATGACCACATAACAATCACCCTTTTCTCTCCTCCTCTCTGGCCAAGAGACAGGCTCTCTAGAGCAGAGAAAACCAGAAGTAGCCACATTTCCAGAAACAGGAAAAAAATATACGTATGAAGAAAGAAAACTGCTTGACCAAATGGACTATGAAGGGTTATTGGGGTGTTAATGACTGGAAGATCTACCCAAGGCAGGCCTAGACTTAGAGAAATGGAAAATACTAACTCATTTCTGGGGATATTATGCAATTGAAAGTTTGCATAATTCAAGCCTAAAGTAATTCAAGACTATTTTTTTTCCTCTAGACTAGGAAATGGAGAAATGCAGTCTTAGAATGTAGATATTTCTAATCACAGCACATCTCCTAGATGTGCTTTTTCTCTAATTATGTTTTTTTAATCTAAAATAAAGCTATCTAAATTAAAAGCTAGACCTTCTTCATAGAAATTTAACATAGCTCATTGAATTCCAAGGTTTGTGTCGCCTGGCAGCACCTTTCTGAACTCGCACTGAGTCTACTATTTAATTAATTCCGAGATGATATTGCCATAAGATAAAAATATTTTCGGGTTATAAAAACATTGAATGTCAAAGTAACAGCACAGGTGTTATAAAAAAATTTCCTGGAAATTCCAATACACATTAAAAACAGTCTGGTTTAAAAGATGTACTACAAAAAAAAAAAAAGAGGGAAGTGGATATTGCTGTTTACCAGGTTAGCTGACGCTAGTCTGTGGCAATCATAAAAGCACAATATACAATGGAGCTGGTCTGCTAGTATTACATTCAGAAAGTCTTGATAATAAAAAAGTAACATTTTGTATACTATTGTTTCATAAAATGCAATTATACTACATAGACAATACAATACAGCACTCCCCTCTACCTACCCCCTACACACACACATTTTATTACCTTCTGTTCTCAATCATGTATTCCTCCCTAGAGTTAACCACTAAACAGTTTGTGTGGTCGCTTCCAATCATTGATTTTATGATTTTATATGTACATAGTATATTGCATTACCTATGAATAAGAAAAAATACATTAAAGTGTATATAAATCATTTTTCCTTTAACTTATGTGCTAAAAAATCACTTTGTTGTAATACTCAGAAGAAAAAATCTAATCCCTATGTACTCTGTAATTGATTGGCTCATAAATCAGGTCCTATGATTGAAAATTTAAGAATTTATTCACAAAAAGATTCTCCTTAGAATCTGTTCTCTAGATCTACATAATTACTTCTATTTGTTTTACCTAAATATGGATAGAAACATGTTAAGAGTATGCAATTACATAAATTCCTGTTACTTGGTAATATTTCTCCTAAAAGTAAGAAAGATGAGGAAAGAGAAAAAAGCCTCTTGAGTTAGTACCATGTAAAATACTCATTAGCATAGTGCTTTTCTTGAAAAATAAGGGCCAGCTATCTACTAAGCTATGCTAATCTCTCCTTAGAAGCAATTTAAAGGAAATATATAGAAAATACTTATATTGGATTAGGGCTAAATTATTATCTTTGTGAGGTGAGGGTGAATCTTTTTCTTTTTAAAAAAGAAAGAAATAGAGCAAAAAACACCAATTAAAAAATATTACCTTGGGCTTCCCTGGTGGCGCAGTGGTTGAGAGTCCGCCTGCCGCTGCAGGGGACGCGGGTTCGTGCCCCGGTCCGGGAAGATCCCACATGCCGCGGAGCGGCTGGGCCCGTGAGCCATGGCCGCTGAGCCTGCGTGTCCGGAGCCTGTGCTCCGCAACAGGAGAGGCCACAACAGTGAGAGGCCCGCATACCGCAAAAAAAAAAAAAGAAAAATATTACCTAAGTATTTATGGAAAAAGTCTTAATTACAAATTTCTCCCCAAAGAAGCAGTTTTAAAACTTGTAGTTCCACTACCTTAAAATGCTGCCTCTTCTATGTCTCTCCTCTTATACAAACTAGGTACTTTTTAGCTATTTTTTTTTCTATGTTCAGTGTGATTCACATTAGTAAACTATCAGGCAACTGCTATTTCAATAATTAATAATCTCCTTTCCTTGTAATTTTCCATAATCATCATGGTTAAAATGCAGTGATTCTACCAACCAATTATTTTGTGTCATGGACAGAACACAAAATAATTAAAAGCATCCAAAGAGTTTCTAATGATCAAAGAAAAGAAGTTTAGCTATGGAGATAAGTTTATTGCTATTAGAGATTGACATGCACAGCAAATTCTTATATCCATTTCCCAAGTTTGTATGATTTATATTTGGCTTTTCTGATGATGGTTAAATAATTCAAATTACATCAGCTTTTTAAGAACTAGAAAAAAATTTAAGGAATAGAAGTTTTAAGAAATAGAAAATTTTGTACTTATAATTAAGATTGATCTGGGTTGCTCTCCTCATGTTTTTCAATGTCAGCCCACAATGGCTCAATACTTAAATAGGAATTGTATGCATGTGTGTGTTTACAGTTTTTGTACTTCTAGAAGAAAAAGGTGCTTAACAGATGGAGAAATATTGAACTTTACCCAGAGTTACATTCATCTCATGCACAAGTCTATGCAGCAAGCAAGCCAACTTGACAGTTTAATTCCACATTAGGATAATGCTTGGAAGGGTAATCCTATTGGCACTGCAGGATAAGGATGGCTGTGTCGTGGCTTTGGCCTATAAAATTGTTAGCTATAAATTCTGAGCTGGCACTGTGAGCTTCTTAACTTTTAAACCAGCCTTTTCTTAGCATCCTGTTGCCAAGAGTAAGTTATTTGCTCCATAAATCCATCTAACCCATTATACTTTTCTTTTTAAAATCTTTTGGCAAATATACCCAAAGCAATAAAAATCTGCTTTTCATATGGATTATCTTATTTTAGACATAATAATCGTGTGTATGAAAAAGACACTGAATGAGTTATAAATGGAACAATTTGTTTACGAGAGTAGATTTAAACAGAACTAGAAGAGTTTTATTTTTGCTGTATTTAAGGATGAAAAAAAATCCATCAACTGCTTGAGTTGACATAAATGTTCACGATATTTTATAAGGATAATCAAAGAAATGAAAATACCTCTTTGTTTACTTAGTTTTTTAGAAACTGGCACTCAAATCTGATTGTTCAGCTGTGTACCTTTGAGTTTATATAATAGAAAGAGCTGATGCTTATACTTCACCACTGTGGAGTGACCAGACATGAGCACAGAGAGATGAGCTCTGACGACACCTGAGAGGTGTCTGCCCTGCTTCACCATTTACATGATGGCTGGATATCTGAAGTTTCAAGCTTACAAATGTGAACATAAGGGTTTTAAAGGCCAAACGTTTTTGCTCTTAGCTCTTTACTTTTCCAGATGGAGAAAAATCTGCTTTCAACCTTAAGTCTTGGGTGGACTCTAATCTCAAAGTCTACAGATCCTGCCATCTCTTTCAGCTTAAAGGGACTGGTTGTCTCTGAGAAAAGGTTTGAAGCCCTGGCATACTGTCCCTTTTCCAACTGTGACTATCTCATGAGATTATTTTTCTTTCATCTCTCGGTATCTTAATCTAGTTGTTATTTTACTCTTTTCATTGGAGCTCAATTATCTATGACATCTTTCTTCTACATTATCCTTTTCAATTAATTATAATTTATACTAGTTTGACACAAAATCATCTTTTTTTTACTATTTGTTCACATGTATATTTACATCTTATTAACATTTTTTTAATCATCAGACTATTTTTTTAGAGCAGTTTTAGGTTCATAGCAAAATTGAGTAGGAAGTAAAATTCTCATATACCCCTTCTCCCCACATACACTGACCATATTAATCTTTTTCTTGTTGTTTTTATTGTACTTTTCAAGTTAAACATCATTGGATGTTGTTTTCATATTTATATCTACAGAAGCAAGAATGTTAATAATGATTATAGCTATAAGAATCATCTATACCCATTTATAGCAATTTATCAGAAATGTCAACTTCAATAGAAGGGACAGCCTAGAGCTTTCAAATAAAGTTTTTTGGACTGTCTTAAGACACAGTAGGATAGCTTCATAACCTCTTAGATGGGCAGAGGAGATAATGGCAGCATACCTGGTATGTTTTTGCCAACCTTGACCTACTACCTCAGGATGGGAGACCAGATTTCTCTATACAAGCTTTGGGAGTCATTTTCTTGAAAGCAGAACTTCCTCTCCCAATACTGCAAACTTGTAATATTTTAGATCTAAAAGACTATCTTTTCTTCATTACTTGGATTAATATTAAATGGCTATACATTGCCATCTTATTTGAATAGGTATAGTTCTTATTTTATCATGCCATATGTGAATTTAGGTGATATAAAAGTCACTGTCTCGGGCTTCCCTGGTGGGGCAGTGGTTGAGAGTCCGCCTGCCGATGCAGGGGACGCGGGTTCATGCCCCGATCCAGGAGAATCCCACATGCCGCGGAGCAGCTGGGCCCGTGAGCCATGGCCGCTGAGCCTGCTCGTCCGGAGCCTGTGCTCTGCAAAGGGAGAGGCCACAGCGGTGAGAGGCCCGCGTACCGCAAAAAAAAAAAAAAAAAAAAAAAGGCCACTGTGTCCATCCTGTATGATCGTTAACAAGGGACAAATTTTGAAATATAATTACATCAATGGTATTTAAAATTAATTTTAATTTAAAATTGCTAGGCAATTTACATGCATTAATTCAATTAATCTTCACATGATCTAATAGCAATTATTTTTATCCAAGATTACTAATGAAGTCCAGAGAAATGAGTTTACTTGCACTTAGCCACCTGATTAGTAAGTGATGAAGACGGGATTAAAATCCAGGATATCTGACCCCAAAGCCCATACTCTTAACCATGACACAAACAGAGGTGGTAGGAAAGAGGTAAGAGGCATCGGTCAGTTTTGAATCTCCTAATCTCCTGGAAGAAGACAGTCCATAATCAGATTTGTCTACTCTTTGTTACTTCAATTTATCTCTCACATGTTTATTTTATTGATTGTTTTTGCTCAATGCAGAGCTCATGACAACTGAATGTCCAAGAATAAATTCTCATTGGGACCCTGAGATTTTTTCCTCTTTCACACTTTTGTTTAGAGTGTGCACATTAATCAAATGTGTTATTTGTTTGAAATACTTTTGAGCACAACAGGCTGTGTAAAAACTAGTTAAATAAATCAGCCCCTCTTAAAATGTTTACTGCCATTGTTTTGGAATTGCTTAGAGGCAAGTTGAAAGAAGAATCTCTCTAGTATGAAAGGATATCAACTTTTTTTCCTCTGTTTTTGAGATGTTCTGTACTGCTAAGATTATCCTCAGGAGATTTTTATAATTGAGTTAGCTTCATCTTTGCTGAGTTAGGTCTATGAACACAAGAACAAAACAAAACAAAGTAAAAATAACAATTACATCACTTACTAGTAAAGCAATACTTAAGTAGAACATTAGAAGTCTACAAGAAATGACACCTCATTTCCATTAAACAAGATATTTTAAACATTGCCTACATATTAGAATTTCCCCCAGAAGCTCTGTAGAAAATACTGAGGCACAGATTTTATCAACACAAATTCTTAATTGTTCCATGACAGAGTTTGAGCATTATTTAATTATTTAGCTGTTGCACACCTACTTTTTAAATCTATGTCATTTTACATATGATAAAATGCACTCATTTTTAATTTTTAGTTCATATATTTAAAAATGTTAGTATCTGTGTAATCACCACACATCAGGATATATACTGATAGGATTTTTATTTTCCATTGCCCCCCAGTTCCTTTGTGCTGCTTTGCACTGAACCCACCCATCTATCCTTGGCTTCAGGCCATCACAGATTGGCTCTCAGTCACTGTAGGTTAGTCTTGCCTGACCTAGAATTTTACATGAATAGAATAATTCAGTATGTATTTTTTTTTGTATCTAGCTTTTTTTGTTTGGCAAAATGCTTTTAAGATTTATCCATGTTGTGTATATCCATATTCTTTCTTACTGCACAGTTTTATATTGTGAGTTTATAGTATATATATACTGAGGGACGAATGTATATATGTATGGGGGATTGGTGTCAGGACCCCTGTGGATGCCAAAATCCGTGGATGGTCAAGTTTCTTACGTAAAATGGCGTAGCATTTGCATGAAATCTACACACATCCTATGTAAATTCAAGTATTGCTTTTGGGGATTTCTGGATTTTTAAGAAATATTTTGGAGCCACAGTTGGTTGAATTCACAGATACAGACCCATGTAATATGGAGGACCAATTATACAGATATATATATAAATATATATTATACAAATATATGTATATATTATGCCTTGTGTTTTTTGAGTTCTTTTTAAGATCTTTGCCTTCCCTGTCTATCCTATGTTGGGGGAAATTTTTTCTTATATTTATTTCTAGAACTTTATTTTATTTTTGTTTTTATTTTATTTTTTGCAGTACACGGGCCTCTCACTGTTGTGGCCTCTCCCATTGCAGAGCACAGGCTCCGGATGCGCAGGCTCAGAGGCCATGGCTCACGGGCCCAGCTGCTCCGCGGCATGTGGGATCTTCCCCGACCGGGGCACGAACCCGTGTCCCCTGCATCGGCAGGCGGACTCTCAACTACTGCGCCACCAGGGAAGCCCCTATTTCTAGAACTTTTACAGCTTTATCTTTTTTATATTTAAGTGTATGACTCCATTTGAGTTAATAACTGTTTGGAAAGAGGAAATGGTTAAGATACATTTCTTTGGATATCCATTCCACCATTCCACCACTACTTAGTAAAAAGACTATTTTTTGTCCACACAGAACTGTGAAAAATCAATTAACATGATTTCGGAAAGATTTATATTTTAGTGAATGGAGGAGATGACACAGGTGGATTTTAGCGGAGGTGAATAGTATACTTTTCTACTCTTTGAATGATTTCATTTGAGCTGTAAGTCTGTCCTTAAGTGAATACCACACCACTTAGAACCTTAAGAATGTGTCTTAAAATGTATTAGCGTAACTCTTCCAACTTTGTTATATGTCATTTTTATTTTAGCTTTTTTTGTGACTTTGTACTTCCTACAAACTTTAGAACCAGTTTGTCGTCTTCTACCAAAACAAAACCAAAAAATAAGGTTTTGGGGATTTTTTAATTGAGATTATGCTGAATATATGGACCCATTTGGGGAAAAATAATACCTTTACAGTATCATTTATTTCAACCCATGAAATTGGTTTGTCTCTCCAAATTTTAAGTAGTCTTAAATTATTGTCAGAAATGTTTTGTAATTATCAGTAAATTGTTTTTTCACATATGGTGTTAAATTTATTCCAAATTATTTTGCATTTTTAATGCTAGTTTAAATACTTTTTTTTTTTCATTTACTGATTATTTCCCAGTGTAGGAAAATGTGGTTGATTTTTCCTCGGTGTCTTTGGGTATTCCATCAATTATAGAATCTTGCTTTCTGTGAAAGAAAATATTTTTACATCTTCCCTTGCAATAAGCATTCTTTGAACTTCTTGGGTTTTTTTCCTTTGTTATACTAGATAGAACCTCCAGAGAAATGTTACACAGAAGTGGTAAGAGTGGACATCCTTGACTTCTTCACCTTAGTGGGAACACAGTCAGTCATTCACCACTAAGTATAAAGTTAGAAGTAGGTTTTTCAAACATGCCCATTATCAGAATGGAAATATTCGCTTCTAGTCCTAGTTGTATGACAGTTCTTATGAATGGATGTTGAATTCTGTGACATGTTATTTCTAGATCTCATTGAAGCTGCATTCTCCTTCTTGGGTGTGACTTGAACCCACTCACACCTCAGACTGGGACGTAAACCCTTTTTTTTTTTTTTCCAACATCTTTATTGGAGTATAATTGCTCTACAATGGTGCATTAGCTTCTCCTTTATAACAAAGTGAATCAGCCATACATATACACATATCGCCTCCCTCTTGTGTCTCCCTCCCACCCTCCCTATCCCACACCTCTATGTGGTCACAAAGCACCGAGCTGAGCTCCCTGTGCTATGCAGCTGCTTCCCACTAGCTATCTATTTTACATTTGGTAGTGTATATATGTCCATGCCACTCTCTCACTTTGTCACAGCTTACCGTTCCCCCTCCCCATGCCCTCAAGTCCATTCTCTACATCTGTGTCTTTGTCCCTGTCCTGCCCCTAGGTTCTTCAGCACCATTTTATTTTTTTTTTAGATTCCATATATATGTATTAGCATACGGTATTTGTTTTTCTCTTTCTGACTTACTTCACTCTGTATGACGGTCTCTAGGTCCATCCACCTCACTACAAATAACTCAATTTAGTTCCTTTTTATGGCTAAGTAATATTCCATTGTATATATGTGCCACATCTTTATCCATTTTTCTTTGGATGGACACTTAGGTTGCTTCCATGTCCTGGCTATTGTAAATAGAGCTGCAATGAACACTGTGGTACATGACTCTTTTTGAATTATCGTTTTCTCAGGGTATAAGCCCAGTAGTGGGATTACTGGGCCATATGGTAGTTCTATTTTTAGTTTTTTAAGGAAACTCCATACTGTTCTCCATAGTGGCTGTATCAGTTTACATTCCCACCAACATTGCAAGAGGGTTCCCTTTTCTCCACACCCTCTCCAGCATTTGTTGTTTGTAGATTTTTTGATGATGGCCATTCTGACTGGTGAGGTGAAACCTCATTGTAGTTTTGATTCACATTTCTCTAATGATTAGTGATGTTGAGCATCTTTTCATGTGTTTGTTGGCAATCTGTAAATCTTCTTGGGAGAAATGTCAGTTTAGGTCTTCTGCCCATTTTTGGATTGGGTTGTTTGTTTTTTTGATATTGAGATGCATGAGCTGCTTGTAAGTTTTGGAGATTAATCCTTTGTCAGTTGCGTCATTTGCAAATGTTTTTTCCCATCCTGAGGGTTGTCTTTTCATCTTGTTTATGGTTTCCTTTGCTGTGCAAAAGCTTTTAAGTTTCATTAGGTCCCATTTGCTTATTTTTGTTTTATTTCCATTTCTCTAGGAGGTGGGTCAAAAGAATCTTGCTGTGATTTCTGTCATAGAGTGTACTGCCTATGTTTTCCTCTAGGAGTTTCATAGTGTCTGGCCTTACATTTAGGTCTTTAATCCATTTTGAGTTTATTTTTGTGTATGGTGTTGGGGAGTGTTCTAATTTCATGTTTTTACATATACCTGTCCAGTTTTCCCAGCATCACTTATTGAAGAGGCTGTCTTTTCACCACTGTATATTCTTGCCTCCTTTATCAAAATTAAATTGACCATATATGTGTGGGTTTATCTCTGGGCTTTCTGTTCTGTTCCACTGATCTATATTTCTGTTTTTGTGCCATTACCATACTGTTTTCATTACTGTAGTTTGTAGTATAGCCTGAAGTCAGGGAGCCTGATTCCTCCAGCTCCATTTTTCTTTCTCAAGATCGCTTTGGCTGTTCGAGATCTTTTGTGTTTCCATACAAATTGTAAAATTTTTTGTGCTAATTCAGTGAAAAATGCTATTGGTAATTTGATAGCGATTGCATTGAATCTGTAGGTTGCTTTGGGTAGTATAGTCTTTTTCACAATGTTGATTCTTCCGATTTAAGAACATGGTATATCTCTCCATCTGTTTGTGTCATCTTTGATTTCTTTCATCAGTGTCTTAAAGTTTTCTGAGTACATGTTTTTAACTCCTTAGGTAGGTTTATTCCGAGGTATTTTTTTGTTGTTGTTGTTGTTGCAATGGTAAATGGGATTGTTTCCTTAATTTCTCTTCCTGATATTTCATTGCTAGTGTATAGGAATGCAAGAGATTACTGTGCATTAATTTTGTATCCTGCTACTTTACCAGATTCATTGATTAGCTCTAGCAGTTTTCTGGTAGCATCTTTAGGATTCTGTATGTATAATATCATGTCATCTGCAAACAGTGACAGCTTCTTTTCTGATGTGGATTTCTTTTATTTCTTTTTCTTCTCTGATTGCTGTGGCTAAAACTTCCAAAACAATGTTGAATAATAGTGGTGAGAGTGGACAACCTTGTCTTGTTCCTGATCTTAGAGGAAATGGTTTCAGTTTTTCACCATTGAGAATGATGTTGGTTGTGGGTTTGTCATATATGGCCGTTATTATGTTAAGTTCCCTCTATGGCTACTTTCTGGAGGGTTTTTATCATAAATGGGTGCTGAATTTTGTCGAAAGCTGTTTCTGCATCTACTGAGATGATCATATGGGTTTTTTCCTTCAGTTTGTTAATATGGCTTATCACGTTGATTGATTTGTGTATATTGAAGAATCCTTGCATTCCTGGGATTAACCCCACTTGATCATGGTGTATGATCTTTTAATGTGCTGTTGGATTCTGTTTGCTAGTATGTTGTTGAGGATTTTTGCATCTATGTTCATTAGTGATATTGACCTGTAGTTTTATTTCCTTGTGGTATCTTTGTCTGGTTTTGGTATCAGGGTGATGGTGACCTCGAAGAATGATTTGGGGAGTGTGCCTCCCTCTGCTATAGTTTGGAAGAGTTTGAGAAGGATACGCATTAGCTCTTCTCTAAATGGTTGATAGAATTCGTCTGTGAAGCCATCTGGTCCTGAGCTTTTGTTTGTTGGAAATTCTTAATCACAGTCTCAAAATCAGTGCTTGTGATTGGTCTGTTTATATTTTCTATTTCTTCCTGGTTCAGTCTCAGAAAGTCATGCTTTTCTAAGAATTTGTCCATTTCTTCCAGGTTGACCATTTTATTGGCATATAGTTGCTTGTAGTAATGTCTCATGATCCCTTGTATTTCTGCAGTGTCAGTTGTTACTTCTCCTTTTTCATTTCTAATTCTATTGATTTTAGTCTTCTCCCTTTTTTTCTTGATGAGTCTGGCTACTGGTTTATCAATTTTGTTTATCTTCTCAAAGAACTAGCTTTTAGTTTTATTGATCTTTGTTATTGTTTCCTTCATATTTTTTCATTTATTTCTGATCTTATCTTTATGATTTCTTTCCTTCTGCTAACATTGGGGGTTTTTTGTTCTTCTTTCTCTAATTGCTTTAGGTGTAAGGTTAGGTTGTTTATTTGAGATTTTTTCTTGTTTCTTGAGGTAGGGTTGTATTGCTAGAAATTTCCCTCTTAGAACTGCTTTTGCTGCATCCCATCAGTTTTGGGTCATCGTGTTTTCATTGTAATTTTTTTCTAGGTATTCTTTGATTTCTTCAGTGATTTCTTGGTTATTAAGTAATGCATTATTTGGCCTCCATGTGTTTGTATTTTTTACAGATTTTTTTCCTGTAATTGATATCTAGTCTCACAGCATTGTGGTCAGAAAAGATACTTGATAGGATTTCAATTTTCTTAAATTTACCAAGGCTTGCTTTGTGACCCAAGGTATGATCTATCTTGGAGAGTGTTCCATGAACTCTTGAGAAGAAAGTGTATTCTGTTGTTTTTGGATGGAATGTCCTATAAATACCAATTAAGCCCATCTTTTAAAATTTATCATTTAAAGCTTATGTTTCCTTATTTATTTTCATTTTGGATGATGCCCATTGGTGAAAGTGTGGTGTTAAAGTCCCCTAGTATGATTGTGTTACTGTCAGTTTTTCCCTTTTATGGCTGTTAGCATTTGCCTTATGTATTGAGGTGCTCCTATGTTGGGTGCATAAATATTTACAATTGTTATATCTTCTTCTTGGATTCATCCTTTGTTTATTATGTAGTGTTCTTCTTTGTCTCTTGTAATAGTCTTTATTTTAAAGTCTATTTTGTCTGATTTGAGAATTGGTCCTCCAGCTTTCATTTGATTTCCATTTGCATGGAATTTCTTTTTCCATCCCCTCACTTTCTGTATTTGTCCCAAGGTCTGAAGTGGGTCTCTTGTAGACAGCATATATACGGGTCTTGTTTTTGTATCCATTCGTCCAATCTGTGTCTTTTGGTGGGAGCGTTTAATCCATTTACATTTAAAGTATTTACCAATATGTATGTTCCTATTACCGTTTTCTTAATTGTTTTGGGTTTGTTATTTCCTTCTCTTGTGTTTCCTTCCTGGAGAAGTTTCTTTAGCATTTGTTGTATAGCTGCTTTGGTGGTGCTGAATTCTCTTAGCTTTTGGTTGTCTGTAAAGGTTTTAATTTCTCCGTCGAATCTGAATGAGATCCTTTCTTGGTAGAGTAATCTTGGTTGTAGGTTTTTCACTTTCATCACTTTAAATATGTCTTGCCACTCCCTCTGGCTTTCAGAGTTTCTGCTGAAAGATCAGCTGTTAATCTTAAGTGGGTTACCTTGTGTGTTATTTATTGTTTTTCCCTTGCTGCTTTTAATACTTTTTCTTTGTATTTAATTTTTTATCATTGCTTAATATGTATCTTGGTGTGTTTCTCCTTGGATTTATTCTGTATGGGACTCTCTGTGCTTCCTGCACTTGCTTGACTATTTCCTTTCCCATATTAGGGAAGTTTTCAACTATAATGTCTTCAAATATTTTCTCAGTCCCTTTCTTTTTCTCTTCTTCTTCTGGGACCCCTATAATTTAAATGTTGTTTAATGTTGTCCCATAGGTCTGCGACTGGCCTCAATTCTTTTCATTCTTTTTTGTTTATTCTGCTCTGTGGTAGTTATTTCTACTATTTTATCTTCCAGGTCACTTATCCATTCTTCTGCCTCAGTTATTCTGCTGTTGATTCCTTCTAGAGAGTTTTTAATATCATTTATTGTGTTGTTCATGATGGTTTGTTTGCTCTTTAGTTCTTCTAGGTCCTTGTTAAACGTTTCTTGTATTTTCTCCATTCTATTTCCAAGATTGTGGATCATCTTTACTATCATTAGTCTGAATTCTTTTTCAGGTAGACTGCCTATTTCCTCTTCATTTGTTTGGTCAGGTGGGTTTTTACCTTGCTTCTTCATCTGCTCTGTTTCTGTCTTCTCATTTTGCTTAACTTTCTGCATTTGGGGTCTCCTTTTCACAGGCTGCAGGTTTGTAGTTCCCGTTGTTTTTGGTGTCTGCCTCCAGTGGCTAAGGTTAGTTCAGTGCATTGTGTAGGCTTCCTGGTGGAGGGGACTGGTGCCTGTGTTCTGTTGGATGAGGCTAGATATTGTCTTTCTGGTGGGCAGGACTGCGTCTGGTGGTGTGTTTTGGGGGGTGTCTGTGACCTTATTATGATTTTAGGCAGCATCTCTGCTAATGGGTGGGGTTGTGTTCCTGTCTTGCTAGTTGTTTGGCTTAGGGTGTCCAGCACTGTAGCTTGCTGGTTGTTGGGTGGATCTGGGTCTTAGCATTGAGATGGAGATCTCTGGGACAGTGTTCACCATTTGATATTACATGGAGCTGGGAGGTCTTGTGTGGACCAATGTCCTGAACGTGGCTTTCCCACTTCAGAGGCACAGGCCTGACACCCGGCCAGAGCACCAAGACCCTGTCAGCCACATGACTCAGAAGAAAAGGGTGAAAAAATAGAAACAAAGAAAGTAAATAAATAAATAAATAAATTCATTAAAATAAAAAAATTTTTAAAAGTAAACAAAATTAAAATGTAATAAAAAAGAAGAAAGAAAGAGAGAAGAGAGCAACCGAACCAAAAAATATATCCACCAATGATAACAACTGCAACAAGCACTAAAAATTATACTAATAAAAAAAAAAAAAGTAGGCAGACAGAACCCTAGGACAAATGGTAAAAGCAAAGCTATACAGACAAAACCAGACACCGAAGCATACACATATACACTCATAAAAAGAGAAAAAGGAAAAATATATATACATTATATATATAAAAAAGGAAGAGAGCAACCAAATCAATAAACAAATCTATCAATGATAATAAACTCTAAATATTAAACTCAGATAAACATAAAATCAGAAACCAGTCAGTCGCATACAGCAAACCCCAAGTCTACACTTCCTCCGAAAGTCCACCGCCTCAATTTTGGGATGATTCGTTGTCTAGTCAGGTATTCCACAGATGCAGGGTACATCACGTTGATTGTGGAGATTTTTTTTTTTTTAACATCTTTATTGGAGTATAATTGCTTTACAATGGTGTGTTAGTTTCTGCTTTATAACAAAGTGAATCAGTTATACATATACATATGTTCCCATATCTCTTCCCTCTTGTGTCTCCCACCCTCACTCCCTCCCTATCCCACGCCTCTAGGTGGTCATAAACCACCAAGCTGATCTCCCTGTGATATGCGGCTGCTTCCCACTAGCTATCTATTTTACGTTTGGTAGTGTATATATGTCCATGCCACTCTCTCACTTTGTCACAGCTTACCCTTTCCCCTCCCCATATCCTCAAGTCCATTCTCTAGTAGGTCTGTGTCTTTATTCCTGTCTTACCCCCAGGTTCTTCATGACCTTTATTTTTTTTTTCTTAGATTCCATATATATGTGTTAGCATACGGTATTTATTTTTCTCTTTCTGACCTACTTCACTCTGTATGACAGACTCTAGGTCCATCCACCTCACTACAAATAACTCAATTTCATTTCTTTTCATGGCTGAGTAATATTCCATTGTATATATGTGCCACATCTTCTATATCCATTCATCCGATGATGGGCACTTAGGTTGTTTCCACCTCCGGGCTATTGTAAATAGAGCTGCAATGGACATATTGGTACATGACTCATTTTGAATTATGGTTTTCTCAGGATATATGCCCAGTAGTGGGATTGCTGGGTCATATGGTAGTTCTATTTGTAGTTTTTTAAGGAACCTGCATACTGTTCTCCATAGTGGCTGTACCAATTTACATTCCCACCAACAGTGCGAGAGGGTTCCCTTTTCTCCACACCCTCTCCAGCATTTATTGTTTCTAGATTTTTTGATCATGGCCATTCAGAACGGTGTGAGATGATATCTCATTGTAGTTTTGATTTGCATTTCTCTAATGATTAATGATGTTGAGCATTCTTTCATGTGTTTGTTGCCAATCTGTATATCTTCTTTGGAGTAGTGTCTATTTAGGTCTTCTGCCCATTTTTTGATTGGGTTGTTTTTTTTTTTTTTTTATTGAGCTGCATGAGTTGCTTGTAAATTTTGGAGATTAATCCTTTGTCAGTTGCTTCATTTGCAAATATTTTCTCCCTTTCTGAGCATTGTCTTTTCGTCTTGTTTATGGTTTCCTTTGCTGTGCAAAAGCTTTTAAATTTCATTAGGCCCCATTTGCTTATTTTTGTTTTTATTTCCATTTCTCTAGGAGGTGGGTCAAAAAGGACCTTGCTGTGATTTATGTCATAGTGTTCTGCCTATGTTTTCCTCTAAGAGTTTCATAGTGTCTGGCCTTACATTTAGGTCTTTAATCCATTTTGAGCTTATTTTTCTGTATGGTGTTAGGGAGTGTTCTAATCTCATACTTTTACATGTACCTGTCCAGTTTTCCCAGCACCACAAGAAGCTGTCTTTTCTCCACTGTATATTCTTGCCTCCTTTATCAAAGATAAGGTGACCATATGTGCATGGGTTTATCTCTGGGCTTTCTATCCTGTTCCATTGATCTATATTTCTGTTTTTGTGCCAGTACCAACTGTCTTGATTACTGTAGCTTTTTAGTATAGTCTGAAGTCTGGGAGCCTGATTCCTCCAGCTCTGTTTTTCGTTCTCAAGATTGCTTTGGCTATTCGGGGTATTTTGTGTTTCCATACAAATTGTGAAATTTTTTGTTCTAGTTCTGTGAAAAATGCCAGTGGTAGTTTGACAGGGATTGCATTGAATCTGTAGATTGCTTTGGGTAGTAGAGTCATTTTCACAATGTTGATTCTTCCAATCCAGGAACATGGTATATCTCTCCATCTATTTGTATCATCTTTAATTTCTTTCATCAGTGTCTTATAATTTTCTGCATACAGGTCTTTTGTCTCCTTAGGTAGGTTTATTCCTAGATATTTTATTCTTTTTGTTGCAATGGTAAATGGAAGTGTTTCCTTAATTTCGAATTATAGGAGTCCCAGAAGAAGAAGAGAAAAAGAAAGGGACTGTGGAGATTTAATCCGCTGCTCCTGAGGCTGCTGGGAGAGATTTCCCTCTCTTCTTTTTTCGCACAGCTCCCGGAGTTCAGCTTTGGATCTGGCCCCGCCTCTGCGTGTAGGTCACCTGAGGGTGTCTGTTCTTCGCTCAGAGAGGACAGGGTTAAAGGAACAGCTGATTAGGGGGCTCTGGCTCACTCAGGCCGCGGGGAGAGAGGGTTACAGATGCGGGGCAAGCCTGCAGCTGCAGAGGCCAGCGTGACGTTGCACCAGCCTGAGGCGCGCCGTGTGTTCTCCCATGGAAGTTGTCCCTGGATCACGGGACCCTGGCAGTGGCGGGCTGCACAGGCTCCCAGGAGGGGAGGTGTGGATAGTGACCTGTGCTCACACACAGGCTTTTTGGTGGCTGTAGCAGCAGCCTTAGCACCTCATGCCCATCTCTGGAGCTCATTTATGCGGTGCTCTGGATCCCCTCTCCTCGTGCACCCTGAAACAATGGTCTCTTGCCTCTTCGGCAGCTCCAGACCTTTCACTGGACTCCCTCCCGGCTAGCCGTGGTGCACTAGCCCCTTCAGGCTGTGTTCACACCGCCAACCCCAGTCCTCTCCCTGCGCTCCGACCAAAGCCCGAGCCTCAGCTCCCAGCCCCGCCCGCCCCAGCGGGTGAGCAGACAAGCCTCTCGGGCTGGTGAGTGCCAGTCGGCAGCGATCCTCTGTACGGGAATCTCTTCACTTTGCGCTCCACACCCCTGTTGCTGCACTCTCCTCTGGGGCTCCTAAGCTCCCCCCTCCGCCACCCGCAGTCTCCGCTCATGAAGGGGCTTCTAGTGTGTGGAAACCTTTCCTCCTTCATGGCTCCCTCCCACTTGTGCAGGTCCCGTCCCTATTCTTTGTCTCTGTTTATTTTTTATTTTGCCCTACCCAGGTACGTGGGGAGTTTCTTGCCTTTCGGGAGGTCTGAGGTCTTCTGCCAGCGTTCAGTAGGTGTTCTGTAGGAGTTGTTCCACGTGTAGATGTATTTCTGTTGTATCTGTGGGGAGGAAGGTGATCTCCGCGTCTTACTCCTCCACCATCTTGAACGTCTCCCCCAAGAAAGCTTTTTTGTATCACCTAAATTGTCTTCTTTAATCATTTTTTTTTACAGTTTTCGGCGAGCAGGAATGGTATCCTAAGCTGACTGCTAATGGCCTCCTGAGCGAGGAGACACACAGGAGAGGCACGCTGATCCCTTTGAGTTCACTGTTCTTCTCGTCGTTTCTGAGGGCCATGGGTAAGTCACTCTAAGATTTGAGCTCTGCTCCCTTGCATGCAGCTCTCCAATCCAAACAAACTGTATTTTTTTAAATTATATTTATAGACACACACACACACACACACACACACATACACACACACATATATACATACATGTATATTCTTTAGCTAACCCTTGGGTTTCTCAGAGCCAAATTAATACCTAAGAGGAATGTACTTTTGGGTTGAGGATTTTGTGGTATTTTATAGTGTACCTCTTTGCACAGAAATTTTCTTCAGGTTGGTGGTTAATATATATCAGAGAGAGTCCAGGGTTTATTAAAGTTCCCAGAAATGTTCTGGGGTCCCAGAAAGGTTCTAGGATAATTACACTGGAAGTCCACATCAGGTGGCATCCATCATGGGACTCACAAAGCCTTAAGGTAAGCCCACAGCATAATACACTAGAGGACTTGGGGAAATAGATTAAGACAAGAAATTCAGACTGTTTTGACTATCAAAATCAAAATCTAAATAGGCGTAAGTCAGACTATCAAAAGCCATTAAGGTGTCTACCTAGGGTTCTATAGAGAACTCATCTCCTAAAAGGAATAATAGACCTATTGCTAATGGGTACTTTGAAGCCAAAGTCTCAAAATTGGTGGGCAGAGATCAAGCACTTAAAAGCTGTTAGAGCACTTGCCACTTAATTTTAAGATGCCCATGCTAGGATAATTTGGTCACAGAATGGGTTAGGTTGACACTACATCACATACTATCCTCCAGACGGTTCTGTACAATGAGGTACACTGTAAAACACCCCACAATCCCTAACCCAGTGACACATCCCTCTTGGGTATTAATTTGGCTCTGAGAGAACCAAGGATTACCTAAAGGAATGGAATCCTCAAGTTTCAAAGAGTTGAGAGTATCACTTTCTGGCACATCTGCTTATTTTATGTCTAAGAACTGTGGTCTTGGAAAATCTAGATATCTACAAAAATGGCAAAATCTTACTAAAACAACCTAGAGTTACAATGGACATTATGGGGAACAGTCCAACTAGACAAGATCATTCATTTAAGAAGTGCACCTGAAAGCAAGGATTTCCAAATCCAACAGAATGG
This sequence comes from Monodon monoceros, assembly GCF_005190385.1. Lineage (NCBI taxonomy): Eukaryota > Metazoa > Chordata > Mammalia > Artiodactyla > Monodontidae > Monodon > Monodon monoceros. Next base: position 130,176,445 of record NW_021703777.1, on the reverse strand, counting down.
GATACCTATTTTAATTGGCATGCAGAAGCCTCCAAAAGACTTGAAAATTTCTAGCTTCATTGAAAGGTTCATTGCAAAAGGCTAAAGAAAAATTAAAGACACAGGAAGTACCTAAAACAAAAGACTGTAAGACTGATGTGACTTCTGCTACTGCCCTCTATCTTTATTTACCTGAATATTTAGTCTAATAATTTTCTATCTGAATTTCCTTTCCTCTCTGAAAAGACTGCAAGACTCTAAACACAAGTCAAAGCTTTCCACACCAACTCCAACACCCCCATATCTACGCTTGAAGGCGGGCCCTCCCAGGGTTGATGGGATGTTGAGGGATTCTCTGGCAAAATGCTACCAGTTATTCCCTCTAGTAGTCAAGGAGAAACTAAAATTAAAATAAATGGAAACCTTGCCATATTCTAGTAGATACTGGGGTTACACTCTCTACTTGAAAATTACTCACTCTGGAGCCTGCAGACGGAATCCAGGGAAAATTGGCAGAAGCCAGCGAAGGGTGAGAATTCTTACTAGAGTCAGCTCTCCTGGATCTCTGTAGTGTCAGTTGATAGAGGAAGGTAAACTTTTATGTTGCTCCTAATTGGTTATCAATCCTTTTATCTCCTAGAGACAGCTGTTGCCTTCTTGCTTGTCTCATTTTCTGTCCTGAGAACTTGGCTTGGCTTTTTGCCTGCCTGGGAACTGCAGGTTGTTGGTTCTTTCATATGCAGGCAGCTCAACTATCAGGTTGTGGGTCCCAAAATGTGTCCAGACAGAAATGTGGGTTGCACACCATTTGGGGCTACATATTGTCAGACAAAATTGGGTGCACTACATTCATAGCTGGGGTCCTACTGACCATTGCCAGCTCTCAGGGAATTGTCTAAGTCTTTCTTTTATTGGGCTGTATTTGAGAGTGGCTCTGAAGCTTGGGAAGGTAGTATCTTTTGTACCCTCTTTGGGGATGCCTCTTAGGTCCATGAGGTTGTTTAATACTGCCAAGAATATTTATTGTTTGTCTCAGCTGAAATCTGACAAGATATTTGAAAGGATATATTTTTTTAAGTAGCTCTACAACCCTGGGAGTCAGAAGTTGGCAAAATTGAAAACTGACATTCAGAGCCTGACAGGAGCTTTTTTTAAAGGCCTTCTCTTCTAAGCTAAATGAAACTATGTACCCAGAGGGAAAGAAAAACATTTAAAAGATAAACAGCTCTAAATCTAAAATATGGGAACCTTTTGATTTCTGTCTTAGTTGAAGATCTTCTCCCTGATATAAAGAAGCAAACTGATAATATTGTACTTCAATGGGTGGATCAGTCCCTTGATATCATTCCCATTGTACCCCAATTCTTTGAGAAATTAAGAACAACTGTTTTACAAATTGAGGACAAACTTGTACAACTTACTTACAAATTGAGTCTTTACAAGAACAGAAAACGCCCACATATCCTTTTGACCAATCCCCAAAGCTCCCCTATTCATCTCAAAATACTCGTAGATATCGTAAAAATTCTGGATTTAAGAAACAAAAATCCTTCTTGCAGGAACTCACACTCTTTGTCTGTGCCTTTGCAATGTAAATGTTCTACTTGGTCTTCTCTAAGACCTGAATCTCTTTGAAATGTAAACCCGAGGGATGTAATTTATCAGAAGAAAGAAAAAGGGAAAGGATATTTGAAAACGAGGTGAATGAAGAATCTTAAGTCTTCTCCACAAATATTATGAAAAAGTTTAAGCCATCCGAGCAGGTAACCTTAACTTATTCCATCTGCCAGCAACACAGTTTGGATTCAACTGTTCTTTTTCAAACTAGTGAGTTTTTCATTACCATACCCAACTCATGGCTAAAAATTTAAAACAAAAGCTATGAAAGTCTGTCTGTGTATTTATGTATGTCTTTGTATGCGTGTTATAAATGTATGATTTTTTTCTACCTTTGGATGGTATTATATGTAAAGAGCTCTATTCAAGTTCCCAGGATAATCTTCAGTAAACAAAAGCTAGTTTAAGTTTGTTGGTTTAATTAAAATAGGCATGTCTTTAGAGTTATCAGCATTGAATATAATACTTTTATTCTACTTAGGTTAACCAAAAGTCAAATAAGCGTATGTTATCTCTTACAGAATTTGTCAGCAGGAAAGATGACTTAGGTGATGGTTAGCTGTTTAATGTCTCATGAAAATTCCATGAATAATCTAAACATAATTGTTAAGAACAAGTAAATTAAGTAGATGTAAGATAAAATTTTATAAATGGATTTTTCAGCAATAATTATGCTCTATGGTATGTATACTTAAAAATAGTTTTCAAGATCTTTTTGGCACCTTCCATCCTTAAAGTTATACTGAGTTAAATTAAAGGATGGATATTCATTGACTATCTAAATCATTTCCAAATAAGATACTGAAACATTAATTACTGAACAAAAATTTATCCACTTTTGGCTTCCTTTTACAGAATAACTAAAAATATTTGGGTATATATTAGTGAACACGTTTTGTACCACATTGAAAAATTTACAAGTAAGACTGTACTTCTAGAAATTCTGGAATGTATTTATAAATTTTCCAATCCACAGAATGGTAGTATAATAGTTCACAAATTGCTTTCTTCTAAGTTTTCACTAGGAATTAAGGATTCTAAGGGTTACAGATTCTAATTAAGATACATAAATAAAACTACTAGAAATAATAAGGGAAACATGTCTGTGCAAGGGAATTAGGTTATGTTTTTGGTAAGAAAAGGTATGAGGTATGGAGATGTGTTTTTGTTAAGGGAAAAAGAGTAATTTTTTTCCGAAGTAAAACAACCGATTGTTCCAGAAAGAGAAAGATAGAAAAAAGTAGGACAAAATCTGAACGAATATAAACAGTTGTAGAGGGTTTGTGGAAAAAGCATCGTGGGAAAGAATTTTATGTGTGGTCAAGCTGGCTAAGGTTAGAACGGACATATTTAAGTTTTGTTTTATTTTTAATGGGTTTTTCTATCAAAAGCACACTGGTACAAAATTAGTATTTGATTTTCTCTCCGTTAAAAGGACAAAGTTTTATTAGTTTATTGGTCTGCCCTTAATAATAAATTATAAACCTTTTAAATAATCTGCCTGGAAAGCAGAGATTTTTGTGTGTCTTACCAAAATAATTTACTGTATTTCATGTTTCTTTATCAGGATTTTGATTACATCAGAAATCCCAGCCTTCTCAATATTAACAGAGCTGAGGTTTTTTTACAACTATGTAGCATTCTATATTTGTTTTCAAAGTCTTTAAATCTTACTTTGATTAAATGAATTTTTTTTTTTTTGAGAAACTCCCTCCGAACCAAATTCTAAGTAAAGTTTTTTTGACCTTGAACTAACTTTGGGAGTTTTCAAAGGGCTCCTGGAATGTCTACAATGATTTGTTCTCTCTTTTTATAAAAAGAGAAATGTTAAACTAATTAGGCTTATTTGATATGTTAAGTCACGTAGTAAACATTTTCAAATAAGAAGTGATGTTTAACCTTTTTTAGGTTATATTTGTAAGTTATTAATATCAGTGTTCTAGAAATTGTATAACATTTCTAAAGATCCAATATGTCCTGGTATAATTCTATTAGTCATAATTCCAGTTATCACCTTAAACTGTTGTGTGTCACAAAAATAACCAACATTCCTTGTCAATTCCAGTATAATGAACTCTCATCAGATCTTTAACCACGGGCTTTAAGTCTTTTGTCATTTACAGACAGTTACTGTTTCATTCTGATGCTTTTTGCAAAAGTGTCATGGAAAGGACCCTAACAAGTACTCTTGACACTGCTGCCAAATTACAAGGTGTCAAACCTTGAGTGCATATTTCACAACTGAAGAAGGTTCTACCTGACATTTGTTTCTGTGTAAATGCCAGAGACCTAAAATCAAATTCACTAAGAAGAGACGTAGCTGACATTGGGGTAGACTGCTTCAACCCAGGATGTCAGATCAAGAGCATTTCTTTCCATTCATTTTTCCCTCTCTGATCATTCTATTCCTAATTCTTAGACCAGGAAGGTTGTTGTGATTCTTCTGTTCACCTTCTTCCTTGTCCTGGCCAGAAAAGATAATGCCATTGTTCACATATCTTCGGTCATTGGGTAATCCAGCCTCCAACCAGCTGTCTGATTTACTGTGATGCTGGTGATCCTGTAGCTCTTCATGTTCTTCACAAACTTCTCCCTGATTTCCAGTGCCTCAGTTTCTCTGGAACAAGCTTGCTGGATAAACACTTCTGGGAAAATAGAGACACAGTTACATGAAATACATAAATAGGCCACTGGCTTACAGAAGTGTCCCCCTCTTTGGGATCATTTCTTGACTTATCTGATTCTAGCTGGTTTGGGTCATGGGTACCCTGGCTCAGGAGTGCTCTATAAACCATGGGCCTTGTTTTGTTGTCTCTCCAATATACTATATTCTTACAAAAGTTTTAAATGCATATAGGCAGCCATCAACCAGCTGACAGATGATCTCTTTCTGACTGGAATGACAAAAGAGAACAGAAGACTAATCAACTCTAAGAATAGCCTGAAATCACCTCTTGTGAATACTACTCAGCATAGTATTCACAAGACTGAGAGTCACACTAAGACTGATATTTTTCATCAAAGCTCTTGAATGGTCAAGAGGACGGTCAAAAGAGGGAGACTGATGAAATAAATTTCTAGGTTCAGGATGGAGCTGCCCCTGCTGGGGGTGCCACTTCAGGAAACCAAAATTTAGATAACGCCTGTGTTTCTGTAAATGTTCCACTTGCCAGGAAATTCAGCATATCCAATCAAACAAGCCCCAGATCCCAAGCCAGTTATGGGCCTTTTCACCCCCAAGGTGACTATGTGGTCCCCACCAATCAGATCTTTTCTATCTTTCTCTTCCTTGTTCTTATTTTTTTAATCCTATAAAAGCTTCTGGCCTTCTTCCCCATAGGCTGTGACCATGACCAAAGGCTGTCCACTTTATGAAGTGGTAAGTAAAGTTTGTGTCACCTAAATTGTCTGCTTTAATCATTTTTTAAGAATATTAACTTCTACTATAAAGTTAAATTCATTGCTATCTTAAATTTCGTGAAATTACGTCTCAGCAAAGTCTATTATTCAGAACCCTTTCTTATAAGTAACAAAAATGAATTCCCAATCATTTAAAAGAAAAATGCATTTATTGAAAGAATGTTGACTGGCTCACAAAACTGATGGGTGTGATAGTCAGGCTCAGAAAATAGGCATGCACCAAAGGAGACTCAGAAGCAAGTATCACAGCCAGACTCATGCCACAGGAAGTGGCTGAACAAGGGAAGTGCCACTAACCTTGGACACTGGAGACTAGTGTTGTCATCTCTGTCCCAGTGCTGACTGGGCAATATTCCTCCAATGTATCTTCATCGAGATATTTTTTTGTGCCATGGTCATCACATGCCTGATTAATTCTTCATTATCCCTGAATCACACACTTATGATTGTCTGTCTCAGATGGCCAAGTTCAGTCATACACAAATGCCCAATCTGCTAAGTAGGAAGGGAAAGTGAGAGCCAGGCTGTTCAGCTTCTTTGCCTCAGTGGTCAGTACTCCCCAAATTGAGTGGGAGATCAGATACTGGTTTGGTGTGAAAAGACATATACCCCACTTTCACTTATCTTGGTTGATTTCTGTGAAGGGGAGATGTGTCATTTTGCCATCCTTACTACTGTGGCCCTCCTTCAACAACATAGCACACTAGGACCTTGGCCCCTTGCATGAGAAATCAATCTTAGTGAGCCTGTTTTCTAGCTCCTATCAAAAGCACAGGTAAAAGAAACATAAAGGAAATCTTTTAGTCAATTCTGAATTTTATTTACTCCTCCAAATAATCTAAATTCTACCTTTGGAATCAGTTCATCCTTTGAAAATATACATATTCCAATTGTACTGGTTTTGTCCTCAGAGAACCATCATAATAGTGTTGTGTTTTATTTTCTGACCTTTACTTTTTTTTTTTTCTGCCCTTTTGTGTCATAAAATTATATGGAAATCGTGATATGTTTACTTTTGTAAAAACAGTGTTTAGAAACTTCTCATGACATCAGTCTTAAGATTTCTTTAAATTTTTGTAGGGGTGAGTGGTTAAATAATTCAGTGTAAGAAAGCTATTAACTTCATCTAAGGAATTGGTATCATACCGAATCTTAAATAATGTATTCAATACCTGAGAAAGCTCAGATTCAAATATAAAGAACAAACATATTACTGTGTTTTCTTTTTATAGTTTCTAACCATTTGTCATTATTTTAACCAAATTCCAAAGATGTGTAAGTTTACCAGAAGTTCACTCCAAAAATTGATATGTATTGTGATGTGTGTCCATATTCCTCATGAACCACCTAAAATCTCCTTTAAAAACATGTGGATGATAAGTGATGCCTAAAGAGTTCAGATGAAACAAGAATAAAATGTCAATTAATAAACAGTAGAATTCATTTACTATACAGAAAATAATTAGGGTTTGCAATGTTTGACTTAATATTGGAACTTTAACATTGTAATTGTAGAAGTTTATGTTAATAATAAAAATTAGAAATAAGTTAAAATAATAAGAAGTAAAAACTGTACTGTAAATCCCACCACCCAGAGATAAGTGCTATTGACTTTCATCAATATATACATCCTTAGATTTACAGAGATGTTTATCTTTGAAATTTAATTTAATTTGATATGATTTAATTTCCTGTTTCATTATGCATATTAACAGTGTTATTAGCTGTCATGATACAGAATAATTCTTGATTTCTTTTTCCAATTCCTCCAGTAAGCTTACACTCTGATTAATAAATCTACTATACCTATGAAAATAGGTACTTTCAAGAATATCTTGAATATTCCAGTAAAGTAAAATCACTCTCTTTAGAAGCTTGATCATAATTTTGTATTATTCCATCTTTACCTCGAATTTTCCTCCCTGGTGATGTTTGTCTCTCACTATATATAAGCAACAAAGCATTAAATACGTTAATAATGGCTCTGTTGTATAAAATTGAACGGGTTATTTAAAATATTTGTTAACCATGAGAAAACAGGTAGAACTAATACAAAATTAGACTGAATGGCAAAAGAAATATCAACAATTGTCAGTTTACAAAAATATTCAAATGGTGTGTTCATTATTCCACAATAATCAAAATATCTAAAAGAGCAATTATGGTAGATTTTATAAATCTCTGTGGTTGTTCAATAGCATAATAATAGTCACAGTTTTGCAGCTAAGAGGATACTTCTGAAATTGTTTCTATTTCCAATAAACTTGGACTTACAGGACTAAAGCAGAGTAAACTTGAAGAGCAGTCTAGACTCTAGTACTGAGGTATATTTTGTATTTGTAACAGCTACTGCAGTGTTTCAGAACCTATGTTTTCCTTCCTGGAATTTGCAAACAGCCTAGACTCTTTCGCCTGACAGAGTAGTTAGTCTTTTCATTTATATTCATCATAAGAGAATAGCACTTAATGCAAGAAATGCCTTAAGAGGATGCATGAATGTAGGAATGCTTTCCACCTTTCCAACACTGCTACTGTATCAGTTCTCATAAGGCAGAGAAACCCTGTTCTTAGGATAAAGAAGAGTTTAAGAGCAATTTTGATAAAACAATTTTTTTCTGAATGATTTTGTATTTTTGTGGTGAAACCCACTTAAAACTAATTCTCTCTCAAATTGAGAAGTTGACAAAGAATTAAGAAAATCATGACTGCCCATCACTCAATTCTAGACAGGAACGAAAGAGCGAACATGGAAGCCTAGAGAGATGTTCTCCCAAACTTATGAAACTCTTTTAAGGAGCTAAAATCACCTTGTAATATTTGAAAGCACTTTATCTAATTAAGGTTCTATTCAATTTGTTATTCTAATCATCTAATGAGTTCTTTCCCATTATCAAAAATTTACTAGATATATGGGCTTAATTGAGAGCTTCAGTAATTAGACCAGGATAATAATCTTTGCATTAACTTAATAAATAACTTATTTAGTTATTTTAGTCATTTTTTTCTGAACAGACTATATGATATATAATTTGTGTAAATAACCTAGCACAAATCCTGATTTAAAGACTCCATATGGCAAATATTCTTTTCCTTTCAATTTTTACATTTCCCACAAGTAAAATAAATTTTACCTAAGTTTATCATAAATCTTACAGTAAACCTTATTTATTGTTAATGAATTTACTCCCTTTTAATACTTATAGCCTGATGGATCACAGGTCGTTTACTAGATAGTGTTGCTACTTCTCCTCAAAAGCAAAAATAGAGAGACAGAAAGGGAGGAAGGAAGGAAGGGAGGGAGGGAGGAAATAAGTGAAGAAACCAGACTGACACATTAACATTGAAATGAACAATGAAGTTTTCTATTTGGATGAATTACAAGCTTTCTACAGTAAATATCCAAATAACAGGTTACAAGTTAAGAAGGACCATTATGTTATCAAAATATGAAAGAAAATATAATGAAAGAAATAAAAAAACATTATAGAGTCCTTTTCAAAAGATACTCGTATTCTTCCAGAATTAGCTGTCCAGTAAAACCAGCTCTCAGTTTCTTTTCTCAAGACTGCCAGGGAATTTGGTGTTAGCCCCCAAGTGTGTTTGACCTGCCTGTGACTTCAGTCACTGCCTTGAATCTCAAGGGATGAGACCGATGAAAAGGCTGACTAAATTGGAGTTCTTGTCACCCTTTAATACTTTCTGTACCTCCATCCTGAGTGTTCCCTTCGGATTAGAAAACATCCATGGTACTAGTTAGTTTGACGAATGTCTAAAAGCATTGTTGCCTTTTAGCATCAAGTATCTCAGATTTACCTATTCAGTGATAATTTCTCTAATTGTAAAGAGTTCTCATCATTTTCTGATGATCTGGATGCCAGCATGACATAATAGAGCCAATAGAAAATCGAAGAACCCAGAAGGAAACTGAAAAGCTGGGAGTCTCAGATGCTGAGCTCCCATGGCTATCATCATTTTCATCATTGTGTTAGAGTTGGGCAGGTTACCTGAGTAAGGAGACCTTAGCATCGTCATCCTTCCCAGCAAACTTCCAGTGTGGTCTTGGGGCTTGAGTTTGTAAGCTGCTGAAACACTGTAGTATATACAGGAAAAACATTGAAATTTTTACAACGTCGAAGTGTTCCTTAGAGTGAAATAAGTAGTTGATAAAACTATCAAACTATCTAACCTTTAGGTAATAATCAGATTAGGGTTATCAATTCATCCATATTAACTCAAAACATATAATGGGATACAGAATCTACACAGAAACCAAATAAGGTTTCTACTGATAAATGCAAAGTGCTATGGAAATTTTTCTTAAATTTTTAGGTAAGACTTTTTAAAATGTTTTTTATTTATTTATTTTTATCTGTTGGGCAATTAAAATTTTTCTATAACTTAGTAAAGAAGAAATTAATAAAGGACACCCAGCTTAAATGTAAGATTGGTGGCCTGAAATCAACTTTATGAGTAGGGACTTGGCAGAATCCTAGTATTTTCCAGTTAATTATCCTGTAATTTTAAAACTTGGGTTCTGTAGTGTATTCCCATAATTGCACTACAGTTAACATTCCAGAGTCTTTCAAATTTTAATGAATTCATTATTTGAAAAAATTTCCACAGTTAACTTTAGAGCCAACAGTATATCAATGTATATTTAGTGCAGCTTGTTGTGACACAGATTGAATCAAGTCCAATATCTTGTTCTTAGGATAATAATTTTTTTTCTTGAGCAACACTGATTACCAGGGAGACAGGGTAAGAAAATGTGAATGAATCCGTGAAAATCCATCACCATGCTGGGAAACCACAGAGTGCATTCCTTATGGGTACTGTGTCAGTGCCATCATCTCTGTTTACAAATGACAAATTAGAATTAGAATCAAATAAAACAGTTTTGGCTAATTTGTTCCACAACTCTACAAATTATTTACTAGTGTGAAGCCTAATGAATAAAGTAAAAAAGTGCCATTCCATTGCATTTCTCTATCATTTTCTGCATGGGAAATATAATTTTTTAAATGACCCCTTAACCTACCATGCTAGTTAAATTAGGGAGCATAAAATGCATAATTTTGACAATATTAAAATAGAAGAACATTTTAAATAGATTTGAGCTTATACAGGGCGAACACAAAACTGTGGTGCATGAAATTAAAGCAAGTGAGATAATTTTTTAATCTGAGTGATATTTGTTTTACTGTTTTTCAGAATTCCTACACCTAAATAGGTATACGTAAGACTAAAAACCATGTCTCCTCATTTTTATTTTCATATTTCTTATTGATTATTTCATAATTATTTGTTATAAGAGATTAAGATCAAATCCAAACTAAGAATTAGAGGGAGAGAATTAGGGAGAGAGGGAAGGAGGGAGAGAAATTGACTGTTGGATGTGAAGTCTTCAAAATATATATTTGCTCCTACATATAAAGACTTTATGGAATGAAGTCGACCAACTATAACTCAAGCCCAAAGAGATTCATCTCTCACAGAAAAAAGATTAAAGTTCATTAAGAAACTGCATACATATGTAAATATGACATCACAAATCAGTGTTAATTTCTCTGGTTTTTTAAAGAGTTCTCATTGATGAATGTAGTTTTTAGTAAATGGTGTTGTGACAACTTAGTAATCATTAGCAAAAAAGAGAAATTAGAGCCATACTCCACTGCATATAAGAGAATAGCTCTAAGTGGATGAGAGATCCAGAAAGCAAGGACATGCTTCAAAACTAATGGAAACATGTCAAAATGCATAGGTTCTAGTGAGAAAGGGGCCCACGGGGGTCAAATTAGTGACAAGTACACATCATAAAAATAGAGTAACCAGTTATAACACAATGAATTAAAAGTGCATTATGCATGAGTCCATAGTAATACTTTAAAAAAATGCGGAAGGAGAAAAGCTGTTTTCTAACAGAGGAATATTAGCTAATACATGTAGTAGGAAAATAGAAAATCAGCAATTGTGACTACTGTAATAATTTCTTATTCAAGCAAAGACTATCAGTGAATGTTAAAATTCATTCACACATGTTTTAAGTAATACCCCACATACTATTTGCAGAATACCAAAGGAAAACATTTTTTTTCCTTTCTGATGTAAAGATTTAGAAGGCAATACCAGATAAAATAATCATACTTGGCATTGGTTGATAAGAACAAAACGGTATTATGTGCCTCATAATGTTGTTATGCAGCAGGAAATCACCCATGTAGTATTTTTGACACATACACAAAAATGTTTTACTCAAACTTGATTTATGAGGAAAGAATTAGAAAAATCCATGTTATATGGTTTTCTATATAATATTTGGCTACAACTGTTAAGAAATATCTTCTTCCACATCCTACCTGGCTGGAAGAAACCTCCAGCATTATTGTGTCTGCCCATTATAGCTGGTCACCATAAATAATTGTTTCCCACTGTGAGAAAAAAAAATTCTTTGAGGCTTAAGCTATCTAGATGTATCTAGTCGACCTCTCATCTTGGTTTTCAGGTTCAGAGACTTGGTAACAATTTCTACTGTTACCTTGAATGTGTGAATTACATCTCAGGTTCAACAGCCATGTTCCTTTCACTTCACTTTCAGTGATTTCTCTTCCATCCCACTCAGTACCAGATTCCTATACAGTTCTGTGGACCTCAGCATCAAACAGTAGCACTCGAACCACAAACATAAACTTTACTGTTCAGCCTTTAATAAGTATCAACTTTTTAAAGTGGAATAATAAGAGGGCTCCTGCTGGAGCCCTCTTTCCTTTAAAGTAACCACATCTGTTCTTTAGTATTGTTGACCTGAAACAAATGGACAGTTATTTCTCCAGAAAAAAAAAAAAAAAAAAGGTTTAATGAGGATCAGCAGAAAATTGCAGTTCAAGCTCTGCAGTCATGCTGAACCATGTGCAAGTGCTCACCTGGCAAGGGAGGGAGCACCCTTTTATAGAGGGGAAAAAGAAGTTGGGAGGGCGATAGGGCAATAGTGAACAAAGAGTCCATGACTTTTCATTGGCTGAGTTGTTGCCAGGAAAGAAGAGGAGCCTTTCTTCTGCTGATTGAGCTCTGCTGTCCTTGCAGAGCATGACGGCTTCCCCCTCTGGTCTCCTGACTATTTAATTTAGGTTTCTGTTTATTAATTTTTTATAGTATCATTGGGATCTTCAGTCCCTTGGACCATTCTTTTTTTCTTAGTCTATGAGCCTCAAACTCCTTGTTTTCATGACTTCTTAGCATATGTGTCAGGTACATCACTTGACCTTTCATTCTTCCCAAATCCTCATCTCCTCCTTTTCCTGAATTTTACACATATATGTTCAATCGTGGATTAGTCTATCCCATTAAGTGGGCATTATTGAGGGCATTTTAAACTTCAGGTAAATAAACAGATAATATTTCAAGGTTTTAAAAATGTATATCATCAAGGAAAATGTACTGTTTAATATAAGCAGTAAAATACTTTCTCACCAAAAGAAAATGTTTATTTAATGAGACCAGGCAATAGGCAGTTTATTGAGAGCAAAGAGAAACAGGCAGGCTTTTGGCAATTTATACTGGGTCAACATTTGTGGAAAATTTTGCAACATCAAGATCCATTTAAATTTTTATATATTTGGCTCAGTAATTCTACTTCCGAAAACATATACCAAGGGAAAATCCTGAAATACCATATAAATGCACCACATCTTATGATTAATTTATTCCCTAAATTTCAACACTAAGACATTTTCATATAAATCAATTTGCTGACATATGATGGAATATAATAACAATATTTCAACTATTTTTACACAGTTGTTAACACTGGAAAATGATTATGCATATTTAAATGAAAACAGGCTTTTTCCTATATGTCTATCAGATTCAAATAAATTTAAAATTTTCAAAGTAAAAGCACCAAAATATTAACAATAATAATCTCTGAGCAGCAAGAGAATGGGAGATCTGTATTTAATTATTTGCATTTTAAAAAATTTCCTAATTATAGTTAGGAGGCAAAACATTTGTTATGGTTACTCATTTGCTTGACTGTTTAAAATAAATCTTTTAAGTGTTATTTTTAGGAATGCTTATATATTTCAGATATTCCCTTTGTCAAATCAAAAAATCTAGCATATCATGCACCTCCAGCTTTACCTTTAATGTCAGGAATTCCCAATGATTTTACAGTATATGTGGACATGATATGTGCATGGAAGGGTGGGATGGGGCACTGTCTTTCACTGTTCCTGTCTCCTAAACATGGATTCGTAGATTCAAATACATCTCTTTGAGAGCCACAAAGCATTAGCCACACAGTTTGATTCATTTAGCTCTGACCACAAGACCACCAGGTTTCTGGGCAGGAGTGACAGTGACGGGAGAGGAAGAGGATTGCTCTACTTTAGTGTTGCTTTCTGTCAAGGGATCATAATATTAATTTGATGTCAAAACTCACCCAGGCTCCTAATTCATTATGGGTTACTTATTTTTCCAGTTCTTGGTATGGAAACATAAGTTTAATTTCTATACTCTGACTCACCATACCCTACCTCCACATATAAATAGAAATGTACAATTTTATATAAAAATATAGTTTTATATAAAATATAGCTTCCCTGGTGGCGCAGTGGTTAAGAACCCACCTGCCAATGCAGGGGACATGGGTTCGAGCCCTGGTCCGGGAAGATCCCTCATGCTATGGAGCAATTAAGCCTGTGCGCCACAACTACTGAGCCTGCGCTCTAGAGCCCCCAAACCACAACTACGGAAGTCTGCGCGCCTAGAGCCCGTGTTCCACAACAAGAGAAGCCACCTCAATGAGAAGCCCCTGCACCGCAAAAAAGAGTAGCCCCCGCTCGCTGCAACTAGAGAAAGCCCGTGCACAGCAACGAAGACCCAACGCAGCCAAAAACAAATTAAAAAAAATATATATATATATAATTTTAAATGTCTACAAAAACCGTTCTTGATTTTTACCTTTCTTTACCTATAGATGTAAGCAATTCCCTCCCATGAGAAAAATAAGCAGTCCACTCTCAAATCAACTCTTTTCCTCCATTTGCCTCTTTACTTTCACACCTGATTTACTGTCTAGTTCATACCTCTAACTTCAGCCACACTGATGCACTGAAACTGTTCTCATTGAACCAATAGCTGTCCAATTGCCACAGTAACTTGTATTTTCCAGCTCTTCCCATTCTCTTTAGCATTTGACCTTTTACCACTCCCACCTCCTTTCCAGAACACCCCTCTTCATTGGCTCCCTTGGGCCATCATTCTGACCCTCCTGCCTTCTTTGTGGACCCTCCCTCTTTGACCCCTAATTTGAAACTCATGATCTCCTGGAGTCTATCTTGACTTCTTTTCTCACTTTCACCAACCTCTTGGGTGATAACATTTACTTCAATAATGCAAACAATACCCAGCCCTGCCTATGATGATCCCAGGTAGTTTGCCATCCTGAATCCATCATATGCTAGCCAGTCGCCAAGCAATAAAGGACATTGGCTGGCATTTGAATCATGGGTCTTCTGTCCTAGTTTGTTCACAACATTTTTCTAATTTGTTCATACTTCCATATAACTTTTTAACGTTCAGTTCTTTGCCCTACCCTGTTGGTTCCTGGATTTTTTGCTTGTCATTTTCGTCTCCTGAGCTGTTTCATCTGGGTTTTCCACATAGATCTTCGTCTTAGATTGTCTCTCTGATTGCCGGCTCTTAGAATATTTCTCATGACATCCCTGCTTTGTAGTTTCCTCAGAACCTGATATACTAGTACTTGTGAGCTCTAGACAAGTTCAAATTGGAAAAAGGTTTCAGGAAATTTTTACATTTTGCCAAAGACCAAGAATATGTCCCTGACTGAAACAGCATTAGTGAGTTTGTCTACATTTTCCAGTCCCTGAGGCTTAAGAATGTGGTACTAAAGAGAAAAACACCATGCATACAATATCGTATTTTTCTTAACTGGGCTAAACTGCTCTCCAAACTCACAGATCTCACCTCTCACAGCTGTGATAGCCCACTTCGTTCAGCAGTGCCTTTTTTTGTGTGTTCCAGAGAAAAACTGGACAGCCTATTAAAAAGCCATTTGAATTTAACATGAAGCTGTGTATTTTTTGTGATTCAAAATAGGATTCTACTGAAGAAACCAGAGGGTCTCATTTCTTATATCCTGCTGGCCAGAGAGGAGGAGTGTTGGATTAACTAGCTCATGCAGATTGTCCTTTCAGCAATGATTACAGATGTTTTCTAATCACCTTTCCAAGAAAACTTCATAATGCTGCTTACAATGATACAGGAAAATTTGCAATCTATTTTCTCCAATAAGGGGAAGATATAGGTGTCCAGTGTGCTACGAAGTAAGACATCATCATTTCTCCTTTCTAGAATGATCCACAGTCAGAAAATGATTGACAAGACTCTCAGCTAAACGCTGCACAATACGACAACTTGTGCTCCACAACCAACCAGCAGGATGAACAAACACATTTCTATATTTGAATGGGGATGCAGATGAGAACCCATCTATGACTTCTCACTGGTCATTACTCAAGTTGAATCAATTAGTTGAGGTGGAGCCAGTGGGGTGAAAGGGGGAAAAGGAAATGATGGAGCACAGCCATCACTTTTCCCCCTACTGTCAGAAGAAGCACAAATGAAAAGGGTAGCGTAGTTTTCTTTTAGTGAAACCAACCCCATTGTTGTGGAAGCAAAGTGTTTATGGAATAAAGCCTGTTACTAAAGACACCATATTCTGCCCTCCTCAAAAGCCCAAACATGAGGCACCTCAAAGCTATAGAAAACATGAATTTTTTTTTTTTTCCCAGTTCCAGTAAGCATAGGCAGGACTGATCTCCAAACCCTCCTGTCTTAGTCTGTTTGGGCTGCTATAACAAATTATAAAAAACTGAATGGCTTATAAACAATAGAATTTTATTGTCCTCAAGTTCTGGAGGCTAGAACGTCCAAGATCATGGTGATGGACCATTCAGTGCCTGGTGAGAGTCCACTTACTATTTCATAGACAGCTGTCTTTTTGCTGTAACATCACTTGGCAGAAGAGGCTAAGGAGCTCTATGAGGTCTCTTACAAGAGCATGAATCCCATTCAGGAGGACTGTACCCTCATGACCTAAACACCTCCCAAAGGCCGCATATCCTAATACCATCACTTTGGGCATTAGGATTTCAACAAATGAATTTTTAGGGGACACAAACATTCAGTCCATAGCACTTCCAATAATAAACCCTGGAGCTCTGGACAATGATGCTGTTCTTGTAAATGGAGCTACAATCTCAGCACAGGTTCATACAAAAATAGGCGGACCAAACCAAGAGTGCTGAATTCCACTATGTGATCTGAAATGGGAGAATCCTGCTTGAGTGTATTTCTTCTCAGCCTGTGGGGAAAAAAAAAGGTTGACATCGATCCATTGGCAGGTGTTCAATAATGACTTCATTTTTTTGCATTGGGGTACACAACGTAATGGGTGATATGTATAACCTCCCCAACATGCACAAGCCAGTGGTCTAAGCATGCTTAAGTCCTGCACAGCAGCCACACCTCTAGGCTAACAGGTGTTTCTGAAATGTGGATTTGAGTTCCGTGGCCACATTTTGTCCAGCTGTTCTAGTCGTAAGTCAGCAAGCACCACAGACCACGCACAAATAATATACTCTTCCTTTTAGAGGAAACTAAACGAGTGTTCATTCAAGGAAGCCTTTCGTGTTATGTTTCTCCAATTTCAGCGCCGTATTTGAAACAGTTCAAACAACAGTAACAACTAGGAACCTCAGGTATTTCCAGATTAAGCCGACCCTGTTTGTTCTGTTCTTCAAAGTTCAAACATGTTATTTACCAGTAAGTCATAAATAAAGATATTTATGACTAAATAAAGATATAATTTCAGGGAACGGAAGAAATCACCCCACACCAGAAGATCCAGTAACTGAGTAATTCTACAACGTTTGGAATTAGCCAAGGTAATCAGTCCAAAATAAATGGCCAGTTACTAAATATAGTAATGCCTGTTCCTCCTCTGTTCTCCTTATGTGAGATTTGCCCCTCAGATTCATGCATCAGTTATGTATCTACCTCCTTGATATAGCTATAAAATATATTTAAATCTAGGTATACTGCCACTGATTAAACACATAGATTTGCTCTCTTCCAGTCCTTAAAAATCAGTAAGAAATTTAAAAAAATAATTTTCATTAAAATTATATAAAATTGAGATTAAAAAAATGACCAAAAAAATACCATTGCATACATATGCTGAAAATTTCACAAACAATAATGGTCTTTAAATGAGAAAATGCTTCCAGTGCTGGGATGTATGACTCAAGCATGGTCAAGTAGTTAGCATATCCTATCTAAACTAGCAGGAGAGGGCATGTAATGTCACAGGGTTTATTTCTATTCTATTAATCATTCCTCCATGTATTACAGTATATCTAAATTAAACAACATTTCAGTATAAATTGGTTACTGTCAAAATACCAGTTTTTTAAAAAAATCTGTTGAATAATGACTTTGAATTAGATAATCCATAATTATTGTCCATCATTGCTGTGCTCACATGAATACACCCTGAAAGCATAAAGAACTTACTTATTTTTACATGAGCCTAGTTGGCTGATTTTGTTTTCTTTTGTTTTGTTTTTTGGTGGGGGGTTACAGGAGAGTAGTTATTAACATTTTTCTATTTAAGGATTCTTCATGGTGAAAACCTAAGATGGTGAACTTGTGCTAAATCATTGCAAGCATATCTGATAATCATAATTCTAAACGTAAACTTAGTAGAGTGAAAACGCCAAGGCTGCCTTGACCTAGGAAGGAAATGATGCCTTTGGTTTAACAATCTCATGGAACTTTCTCAGTTCAATGCCACCAGGCATTATAACATTATTCTGTAATAAAAACAGAACATGTTTTCCAGCACCTTTTATTTATTAAATATCTCCATACTTAAAAAGTAGTACAGTATAATAGTTACAGCACAGGTTCTGATGGGTTGCAACCTGGGTACAAAGCCCATCTGTGTGTACTCTGTTAATGTTTAGCACCTCATTTAGCCTTTTCTTCCTCTGTAAAATAGCACTTACTTCCTAGGGCTGCTATGATAACTAAGCGGGATGATAAATTTTAAGTGCTTTGAAAAGGATGTAGTGAATGTTTTTAAAGCTCGAAATAATTATCTGTTATCCTCATAAGAGTTCTATTCATTCAGTAGATGTTGAGTACTTGTTGTGTGGTACATGTTATGCTAGGTCTTGTGGGGAGTTAGTGCTGGATAAGCACAGTGAGTTTAACCACAAAGAAAAACGCTAAGTGAGGTTCTAAAAATTAAAATTCTTTCAGCATTTGGGTAGGTATTTTTCTTAAAAATTATTTCATAAATATGAACTCCCAATGCTATAAGTGACATTAATAGCATTACTGTCTGCCAGTCCATTTCCAGAGACAAAGTTTAGTTTAAAAAGAAAAAGGCATGACATGAGTACTTTACAGATGTATAAAACTCTCACATAAGTTATTACTGTTTCATGTTGGCAAATGTGGCCTGCTTTCATCATAATATAATGTATTAAAATCCTTCATCTGACTAAACATGGGCAAATGGCACAGCAGCTGGTTTTGAAGTATTCTAGAAGACCTTAAAAGTTCTGGAGAAGAAATGAGTTGCTAAATGTTGTGATTGAATCAAGATTTTCTTGTCAAACATAATTAGCTGAATATGGGAAGAGGTCAGTGGTCAGACTTCTCTGTCAGTCCCCAACCACTGGAAATAGCTTCAGGGAGGCAAGAATCCCATATTTTAAACCCAGATCAAAGGGAAACTATGAAGAAGGGAATAGGCCTTCCACAGCTGCATGGCTTAAAATTTAAAACAAACAAACCAACAAAAAAAACTATGTTATTCAAGCTGTCTTGGCAACAGTTTTCTCATAGGATAATTGTCAATCCTAGGATACATGGATGGTGTAGAAACCACATGTGTTTGCAAGATACGTCCAATACAGTCACTGATGATTGAAGGCATTATCATGTTCCCATTGGCATTTGCCTCCTATAAAGTGAAAAATAACCCTTGTAGTAATCATTCCTGCAGTGACCTTATAACAGCAGAGCTGTTACATGGCTTGTGAAATTTAAAATATGATCCTCTTATGTTCAGCACCGACACATACTATGTTAATTCTCTTTGGCAGTGTTCTTCCTTCTGATGAAAATTCTATTTGCCCACAGAGATACCATGTATATCTTTAAGATTTACTCTTTACTCCAGAACCTACACATGATGACCTTATTCATTTAGCAAAATAAAAAATAATAATAGTTGCATATTTTGTGGCCACCCAAAGGTGAAAGACCTACTGAGCAGCAAATTTACCCAGAAAGAGTAAACTGTGTCTGCCTTCTGTTTTGGGGTGCTCTATTAGTTTTTATACTGAACTGGCATGTCTTATCTCTGATTAGCTTTGTAATTTCTTCAGGACTTTCAACATCAAGGTAGATTTGGTTTCTTCATGTAAAAAACTGGGTTACAGAGTTAACATTCAATTGACTATAAATAATACAACAACAAAGTTTTAATTTGCAGATATTTCAGAGAGCTTTAATATATACACATTTCCATCTTCTGCCCCTTGCAAACTTTTTGATAAATGTATGTTTCATCCGTCAAGCAAAATTTAACTTGTTTTAGCTATAGATTGAAAGTCCAACTTATTCATAATTATTTTTTAATCATGTTGTGGTTGAATTGTACATCTCCCCACCCACCTCCAAATTACTCTAGTATGTTGCAGTCCTAACCCTGAGCACCTCAGAATATGATTTGATTTGGATATAGGATCTCTTTACATAGATAATCAAGCTAATATGAGGTCATTAGGGTGGGCCCTGATCCAATATGAGTGGTGTCCTTATAAAATAAGGAAATTTAGAGATAGGCACACAAACAGGAAGAGAGCCATATGAACATGAAGGCGGAGATGGGTGATGTTTCTACATGACAAGGATTGCCAGCAAACCTCCAGAAGCTAGAAGAGAGGCATGGAACCACTTCTTTTCTCGACCTTAAGAAAGATCTAATCCTGCTTGTTACTGAGTCCAAGCTCATACTTCTTGCCATACCACAGGCCAATAAATCGAGAGACGAGTTATTGGGGCAAGGAATAGTGACTTTAGTGGAAAGCCAGCAGACCGAGAAGATGGTGGACTAGTGTCCCAAAGAACCATCTTATCCAAGTTAGAATTCAGGCTTCTTTTATACTAAAAGGGGAGAGGGTGTGTGATTGGTTGTTGGAAACTTCTTGGTGCCAGAGCCCTTTGTTCTTGCAGCTGTCCAGTAGATATAGTCACAGAGTTCCTATAAACCTCCAACAGGACAATTGTTATTTTCTATTCTGCAACTTTTTATCTCTATATGAATAGAAAAGTGTTATGCCTTTAAAGGTCAGAGCCTTGAGAATGGGCTATCATGTATATTTCAAGCTGTAAGCAACATTCATCTACAAACGTGTACAGCCAGCATGACTAAGCACAGGCAACAGAGCACAGGGGTTAGAGCTAAAGGAACAGATCCAATATGGAGTCAGGTTTGTTCTTCTTTGTTACATGCTGATACTTTGATTTGGGACTTCAAGACTCCAGAACTGTTAAACAATGAATTTCTGTTTGTTTAAGCCACGATGTTTATAGGACTTTGTTGAGGCAGCTCTAGCAAACTAATATAAATTAGATGCAGAGCCGAAAAAAAGAAAATAGAGATGGACTAATTTTGCTGTTGATTTTCTTTTAACATAACCACTTGTTCCCACCAAGAATTTTATTTCTTACCTCTAACTGATTCAAGTAAAAAAAATAAGGATTTGGGTCACTTCCAATTTTACTTAACATTACCTTCTACAGTGACTTTGGGGGCGGTGGAGGCAGGGATAGCTCTTCTCTGTCCCTTTGTTGACATGTTCACTAAGTGGAGTTTTTGATGATTAACACCACTCAGCAGGTCTCCTCCTTCCTCCTCAGGTATCATAAAGGTCTCCTGCAGCTCCCAGCAGTGTCATACTAATTCAGTACCCTAGCAAAATTAGCAGCAGGAAACAAACCTTTTGTAATTTTCTTCCTTTATAAATAGCATTGTTCATTCAGTAAAGGATAGCAGTTCCTGCTGTAATTGTTTCTGCACTGAAAAGTTACTTTCTTTCCATCAGTCTTAAAAGTCAATCAAAATGAATACACATACAATCAGCCAGCCTACTGACAAAGGGAACATTCCTTTTACTTTGGAACTCCTCTGATTTCATCTTTCCCAGTGGGTCTGTTGTGCAGACATTTTTTAGGAAGCATTCAATATTTAATGTGTCTTGAAGTTGCCACGGTAGAGAGTGGAACTACAGATGGAGCATGGGTGAGAGCATGTGAATCTTTTTATCTCAAAAAAATGATTTTTTTCTCAACAAAACAGTTAATTTTTTAATATCATTTGAAGGTGGAATTTGGGACGCTGTGGTTTCCAAAGGTGAATACAAAAATTGTAAACTGAAGGTAGTGCTATGTATAGAAGAAAAATACATAGAAATCGTAATTTCTTAGTATGGAAGGAGTTTCATCTCTGAAGTAGTGTAATACATCTTCATAACTGACTAGAAGTTTAATGGACATAGACCTTAGTAAATTTAAGAGCTTACCAATTTTTATGATTTGCAATTGCTGTGAGGAAAAAGCATATCAAATAGTTGATATTTCTCCTTTATCTTAAGTCCAAGTAAATAAAATTGGAAAAAAAAGGTATCTCTCTATATAGACAATAATAAAGTGATCAAGAACAATTATTTTATACAAATAATAAGAAAAACATTCAGAACAAACTATGGAAAAACAAAATTTAGAGATGAGGGAAAAATAAATGAGTAAACATGGATCAGTATATTTAATGCTATGTATAGAATTAATAATTTCACTGTATAATAGAAGTCCATCATGAGCCTTAACTGAGCTCTTTGCTGGGTTGCAAACGTGTCTCTGGAAATGAACTGACGTGACTGGGCAGAAGTGCAAGCAGAAGAGCTTGGAAACCCCTTAGAAAGAAATAGTCAAGGTCTTGAGGGAAAAAACTCTTTTAAGGAGCTTGTCTTGCACACCTGCTTAGAATGACAGGATTGTAGATTTCAAATTTCCTGGGTTTTATACATGTCAACTGTTGATTAAAATACATGTTTGTTTCTCCCCCTTGAATATACCATGTCCAGTCTCCTACGGGCTCAGGACTGACTTTAAGATTGAGACAAGGTAATAGAAAAAAATTTTAAAAACCTGAAAACTGTGTTTTTGCTAAATTTCAATGATATATGTAGAGAAAAATTAGTGTTGTTTTGAAACTCATATAACATAGTATAACTGCAAAACGCAAGATAAATATTTTCTGTGTATTGACATAGAACATTATATTAAAGACCAGTCAATAATACTTTCTTTTGGTCGGGGACCCAGCACTATTATGTCCAGCACTATTATGCACAAGGGTCAATTTCATTGTAGCACTTCCTGCTAATGATAGTGTCCCCGACAATGACAAGGGAGATATATCCTAGAAGCAATAATTTACATTTTGTAGAAAGCAGTTCAGAGACAAATACTTATGACAGTCTTCAAGTACATTCAGGGACCAGTTGCTTTGCTAAATGGGAGTGGCCAAGAAAAAATATGTGCATTGAGAAACAAATAATTTTTTTAAAAAATTGATTTTTAAATTGCTGCATTCAATTCTATAATTTCCAATTTTGTCTAAGCTTACCACTAGGAAAAAAACAATTTTTAGAGTAGTTTAGGGTTTGTAACAAAATTGTGAGGAAGGAATAGATACCTCCCATGTAACCCCTGCCCCCACACATGCATAGCCTCCCCCATTATTAATTTAACTCACCAGAATGATACATTTTTTTTACCAAGTTTGAACCAAAATTGACACATCATCACCCAAAGTCTATAGTTCATCTTAGGGTTCATTCTTGGTGTTGTACATTCTATGGGTTTGTGGAAATGTATAACATATATTCATCATTATAATATCAGAAATTACAGTGTTTTACCCTAAAAATCCTTTGTGCTCCACCTATTCATCTCTGCTCACTACCACCAACACCCCTGCAAACACTGATCTTTTTGCTGTCTCCATATTTTACCTTTTCCAGAATGTTGTATAGTTGGAATCATACAGTATGTAGGCCTTTTGAGGTAGGCTTCTTTCACTTACTAATATGCATTTAAGTTTCCTGCATATTTTTTCATGGCTTGATAGCTTATTTCTGTTTAGCTCTGAATGACATACCTTGTCTGGATGCACCACACTTCATCCATTCACCTACTGAAAGATATCTTGGGTGCTTGGATGCTTCCAAGTTTGGGCAATTATGAATAAAGTTGTTATAAACATCTGTGTGCAGGTTTTCTTGTGGATGTAAGTTTTCACCTCTTTGGGTAAAAACCAAAGAGCATGACTGATGGAACACATGGCCAGAGTCGATGAGTTTTGTAAGAAATCACCAAACTGTCTTCCAAAATGGCTGTACCATTTTGCATTCCCCCCCATTTTCATTCCCAACGATGAATGATTCCTGTTGCTGCACCTGCTAGCCAGCATTTAGTGTTGTCAGTGTTCTGGATTTGGCCGTTGGTGTTTAGTGGTATCTTGTTGTCTTAATTTACATTTCCCTGATGATGTATGATTTGGAGTGTCTTTTCATATGCTTATTTGTCATCTGTATATTTTCTTTGGTGAGGTGTCTGTTAAGATCTTTGGCCCATTTTTAATCAGGTTTCTGTTTTCTTATTACCAAGTTTTAAGAGTTCTTTGTATATTTTGGATAACAGTCCTTTATCAAATGTGTCTTTTGCAAATATTTTCTCCCAGTATGTGGCTTGTCTTCTCATTCTCTTGAATTATCTTTCATAGAGCAGAGGGTTTTTATTTGTTTTGTTTTTTATGAAGTCCAATTTATCAATTATTTCTTTCATAGATTTTTGTGTTTGGTGTGTTGTATCTAAAAGTCATTGCTATACTCAATGTCATTTAGGTTTCTTCCTGTTATCTTCCAGGAGTGTTATAGTTTTTTCTTCTTCATCTAGGTGTAGGTCCATTTTGAGTTAATTTTTGTGAAGAATATAAGTTCTCTGTCTAGATTCTTTTTTTTTTTTTTTTGCCTGTCATGTAGATGTTTAGTTATTCCAGCACTATTTGTGTAAGAGGCTATCTTCGCTTCATTGTATTGCCTTTGCTCCTTTGATCATATTTATGGAGCTCTATTTCTGGGCTCTCCATTCTGTTTTATCGATATGTCTATTCTTTTGCCAATACAACACTTCTTTGATTACTATAGCTATATAGTAAAATCTGAAGTCAAATAGCATCAGTTCTCCAACTTCATTCTTATTCTTAATATACTTCATCCTCACCATCTCAGCCTTTATACATAGAATCCTCCAAATGGAGGGAGTAGGGGTTTTCTATTTTTCCCCCAAGTGGGTGAGGGTAGGAGAAAGGTATGTATTTAAAGAATCATATTTAATAAAAGGTTTCTCTTAAAAAGGAAGAGCATGTGCCTCTTGCCTCTCCATATGAACTTTAGAATCAGTTAGGTGATACCCATAAATTAACTTGTTGAGATTTTGATTGTGATTGCATAGTTCAGCTTGCTTTTGTGCTAAGAAATCAATCAGTAAAGGCAATATAATACAGATGACCCTTGAACAACATGGATTTGAACTGCACAGATCCACTTATATGAGGATTGTTTCAATAGTAAATGCTACAGTACTACATGATATGAATTTGGTTCAGTCCACAGACGCAGAACTGCAGATATGGAGGGCCAACTACAAATTATACTCAGATTTTCTATTGCACAGATGGTTGATGCCTCTAACCCCCGTGTTGTTCAAGGGTCAACTATACTAGCAAAATTTTGGAAAGAATAATTCCTATAAGCCTAATCTTACTGCTGAGTTGAGCAGAAATGAAAGAATTTCTCTATGACATTAAACTCTATTCTCCATAGTATGTCATCTAAAATTAGGAAACTGTAACTACATTCCACAACTATTTGGTGAATGTCAACTGAAAAACTTCAAAACATAGAGACTGTTCAGCATCAGTATAGTACTATCACATCGTGTTCGTATCCATGTATTTTTGAAGAGTGCCAAAATAGGTGATTCATCTGAACTGCCTGTTTGTTTTGTTGTCATGCAAACAGCTTGCTAAAGATAGTCTGTGTTTATGTTCTCTTGTGATTAAGTTGGGTTATGCATTATTACTTACTATTACTAAAGGCAGATTAAGTTCTAAAAACTGATTTTGTCTACCAAGTTAAGAGAAGTGATCAGTCATGCATTTAAGATAGGGAAGTAAACATGTAATTTTTTGTTCAAACTTGACACATATATTTAAACTGTAATTTCTTGCCCATGTATGATATCTCTAAAGGAGCCTATTTACTTCATCAAGGCAATAATTTAATGACTAATGTGTTTAAACTCTAATGGCCATATATACCAAAAAGAAAAATTACCTACAAAGGTAGAAACAAGTTTTTTTTAGACTGAGTAAAAATGTCTTGCTATTAATATTATTCTTATTTTTGGACTTGCTGAGTTGAGCAAAAGAACATGAATGAGGATCTAGCTGAGGTTATTTATTCAAGCAAAAACAGAATTAGAAAGGGCGGTGACACATACATCATTGCCACTGTTAGAAACAGCTTTGAAAATTCAGTCTCAGTTGAGTGTATTAAACTCTATGAATGACTGGGCAGGCAAAATTATAGTCCACTTGGATAATTACAGTCCACAGTCATATCTAATGGGATCTGCATAAATCAGGGTATTGTTTGCCACAAAGTGTATTTATACTTGCCAAATTATTGAAATTGGACATTTACAAAGGACCATTTCAATTCATAAACATGACTATTTAAATGAATATTTATAAAGCACTTGTTAAAGAAAATAAATTTACTCAGGTAATTTTGAACTGTGATTTTACAGCATGTAATACAAAACCATTTCTTACTAAGGAAATCTTTACTAAGTGTCTGCTGATGGCAAAGCTCAAAATTAGATACACATAGGATCCTTTCAGCAGTTCACAGGGGAAAATATTTCATAGTATCTACGTGTCAACAACCACAAAAAACACTAACGTAAATTTAAATTCTAAGCCATGGGGCTAATTTTTGTGGAAGGAATAGCACCAAGACCATATACATTGGCCACAGATGCATACCGCATACTTGTACAACTTATATAAAGTCTGACAGATAAGTCTACCTATACTGTAGAACTTTCCCAAAAAGTTGAGTAATGATTTATTACAAAAACTATCAGGAATTATGACGTTCGATAAGGGTTTTAGACTACCAGATATTCTACTTTGGAAAGCTCATTTTTTGAATTTGAATTCTTTTTCATCTTATTCAGTATTACTTTCTTTATTAGTCAAATTAACATTACAAAACAGATCCTTTTCATAGAGTCTTTGACTGCTAGGGGCATTACCTATTTTGGACGGTAAATATCCAATATAAGGACCCAATTCCTTAAATCTTTGACTAGCTGTCTATACTCTGTGGCTACTTCTGTTAAACTGATGATTATATATCATGGACAACATTACTGGGAAATGCACTCTCATTTATTGCTAGGACGTGGACCACAAAACTCTTCCTAGTTTCTGATTCTATTGAGTGGGGCTGGACCACAGAAACTAAGACATCTCCCATAAACATAAGCCCATGATAGAGAAGTTTTTGTGGCCTATTTATTCGTGCTTTCTTCTCAGCATGGGATTGGCTTCATTTACCTTTGATCATCCAAGGTTGACTTCTCCTCTAGGTTACTCAGAACTATGCTAACGTAGCAGCTGGTTGAGATGGAACAAGGGCATCTAAGGGCAAGTCACGTGAGTCAGAGAACATATTGCCCTTCTAGTTCTAGGTATGAACAGTTTATCCTTACTGGCAAAACTTCTTCTTCCACCTAACTCTGCCACATAGAGGGGTCTAGTTTTGTTGTTGAGACATGCGTTTTCTCCTGCACGTACAACAAAGCCATAAGTCTTCAGGAGGAAAGACAGTTTTGAGTTTCCTCTAGAGACTGGAATGTCACCCTAAGACTCTACTTAAATTAGGGATTGCTTGTTGTTCCCTGATAGGAACATACGCTTTCACAGTTGTAGTTAGCATCTACTCTGTTTTCTTACAACTTTCCCATTTGTCTTTGACAGCTTAATTTATTCTCATCATTCAAGATTCAGTTAAACCAATATATTGTCTTTAAATCTTTTTCTCTCACAGTCTGCATCAGATACTCTTCTCTGAAATTTCTGCATATTTGTGACCAAACTTTTTGTAATATTTTAAAAAACTATATCCCCTAATATGTGAGTTGTCCATACTGCACTCTTGATTAATCTTCATTTGTAACTCTCACATTTATGGTGATTACATATGTAGGTGAAAGCATCTGGTTACTTAACTGTGTCTTTTAATATTGAAAGGCATCATTTCATTACTATTGTCTTATATATCTCAATTATATTACAGTTATGTTTTTATTTTTTTTAAAAAAACTGTATTCCCAACTTAACTGTGGGGTCCTGTGTCCAGAAGCCTGGGTCATTAAACTCTATATTCTTAGTACCTACACCTAGTCAACACCTTTTAAGTATATGAAGGGATTGTGATAACATTTGTGAAAGTCTTGATCTCTAAGAAATATATCCCACCTGTTCTAAAACTTGAATATAATTCCTAGGTTGCATTAACCAATTAAGACAATTTGTCTACATCTGAAAGAGAAGCACCTGATTCAGAAAAAGGACATACGGGCATGATCTCAGAGAGACAGCAGTGAGTGGTCCTGAAGAGAGATCTTAGTTCTCTGCCCAGGAATTGAACCTGGCTAGCCTGGATGAAAACCAGGAATCCTAGGCACGAGAGCACCAGGGGCTAGAGGCTAGAAGCAAAGTGAGCCCTGGCTCTTTCTCCCATTTGAAAGCAAGAATGTTTCAAGGAGGCAAGAACTGTAAAAACAGGTACGAAGTTTATTATTAAAGACACAGCACAACGTATGGGAGAGCACACAGAGAAACAGTTTATTTATTTAAGTCAGAAGCAGGGCAGAAATACACACCAGGAGAGGAGGGCGGGCATCCCGAATGCGGAGCTCAGTAAAGAGGTGACTGAAATCACTTATGTAGGGCAGTCCTTCTGGGTCTTTGTTCACATTTGGCCAACTATCTTGTTTCTTTTTTCACACCTGACTGGTCCCAGGACCCTCTCCACCATGCGTGCGCAACTTTTTGTTAAGATGGATCCCACCACAGAGGCCTGTGGGTGCATGTCCACACCACTTATTATGGGGTGGCGCCCCCTCCCTTTTTGACCCCAAGGAGCCTTCCTGCACATGGACAGACAGGGCAGTTTTTCTTGACCTCAGGAGTGGTCATCTTATTTCTTTACTTCAGCAGAGCTCAGCTTCTGCGACTAGCTTTGTCCTTGGAGTGTCTGGGTGAGAGCAAAGCTTCAATTTTACTCCACTTGACAAACCCCAGCTGTCCAGCCCATGGACCCATCTATCTCCTACCTCAGGCAGAGGACTAGAAGGGAAATTTAGAGCATGTTATCTATCTGGGCAAAACCTCCCAGTGCCTTCCCATATTTCCATCTGTAGTTATCTATACACCTTCCTATACTCTCTCCTGTACTGTAAGATATAGAAGCCCTAGTATCACCCTTATCAAACTCTCTTTCTGCAGGGATTATTATTGTGATTAACATTCTGCCAACCAAATATATTTATATGAGACTTTTGAGATAAAAAAGAATACAAAATATTGCTTTCTTTCACAGTGGCAGTGCGCAAACACATGGCTTCACAGACATGACATTTTGCAGCAACTTCTAGATTTTTCCCCTGTGAGTGCCCTGGGATACCATCACAGTAAAACATTCCGGTTGTCAAAGAAGGTGGCTTTTACAGAAGCATTGAAAACATTGAGGGGAAAAATCATCCATATCCAAGAGGTTTATTTTTATGAGGACAAATCTCTGGCCTTTCCATACTAAAAAGAATCTCCTATAATTACATTGCCACCAAGTGACTGGATGGTTTCCTTGGACATAAAGCCCTATTAGTGAGTCAGTGTTGACCTTTGCTCTTGGCTGGTAGACACTCAGCAACAGAGGTGGTGGCGGGTGAGTCTTGC
The DNA here is from genome assembly GCF_005190385.1 of Monodon monoceros. Classification (NCBI taxonomy): domain Eukaryota; kingdom Metazoa; phylum Chordata; class Mammalia; order Artiodactyla; family Monodontidae; genus Monodon; species Monodon monoceros. The sequence continues at coordinate 130,147,176 of NW_021703777.1, read as the reverse complement.
TGAGGGAAAGTTCATGTTAAAAGCCTATGTGTAAGCTCCACCTGGACTGTCTTAGCCACACTGAACATGAGCCAACTGAGCAAACACCAGGGTGGCAAAGAAGTTATCAATGAATTCAGGCTCTGTCAGCTCAGAAAACTCATCTCAGATTTTCATTTTGGGTCTATTTCTCAGCACTATTGTTGAAATACTGTATGATTTAGTATCTGGCAAAATGTCCAACACAGTATTGTTTAACAATGGGGACAAAGAGGCATAGGTCTGTATCTCAGGAGATTTTCTCTTTGGGGGTACCATTTAATACTCCCTGGAGAACTGTAGGAACTCACTAAAGATGGGATCAAAAAAGTGTTCAACCCCTTCATGACTGAAGATTTAAATCCTGCCAGCTAGATGCTGACTGAGAGCCAAGAAACAAGGAATGGTTAGTGGAAGGAGAAAATTAAAAATGCAAACTGCTACTGTGTGACCCATTGCCGAAAAGAGAACTTTAACAACTCTGCACATTTATATTTCTTAGTTGCTTTGTTATGTATATCTTTGTCTATATAAGTCAACTTATCTTCACTCTTCACTTACTAATTTACATAAAGTGTTGATGGTGCATATAAATTAGTTTTTAGGGACTAAGTATATTAAGGGTAGGTTGCAACTGAATTTAAGGAATAATTAATATCACTCAGGGATGGATTTGGTGATTGATGGTACTTTGGGTGCCTATTTTGGGGCAGAAATTGGGACATCTTTGTATGAAGAGTAGCCGCTATTATATTAGAAAGAATCATATTGTTTTTAGCATTGCTGCATGATGAAATTTTAAACATTGGCCAAAGTGGTTTATATTCTGTGACCTATTATTTATTTTGACACCCAGCATTTGTTTTCAAGCTCTCCTGTGCTCTTCTTCCTATCACAAGAGATAAAAGCTGGTAACTAGATTTTTCAGACTCCCTTATATCCAGGTTTCAGTATGACTCTATATTTCGATTTGACTCTAAAGATGGGCTAAAGCCCTATCATTATATAACAAACAATGTATTTTACTTACATGTTTTCAGTCTCCCACACTAAATTGTACAAGAGTAAGGATGTTTTGTCAGTATCTTTCACCATTACACCTTCAGTGCCTACAACAATATCTGACACATATTAGGGGCTCAATAATATTTGTTAGTTGAAATGATTAATAAATGAATGAACATTAAAGCTAAGAGGAACTATAAGAAAAACAATGATTTTATGTGGATTTGCACATTGAAATGTTTTAAATAGGCAAGGATCATCTCAATCTTTTGGTTGCTAACACACAGTTAGACATGGGCTTGGCTAATTTTTCAGCTCATAATTTTGCAAGAATATTCAAATTATATCAGAATCTACAGCATTCAAAAAACAAAAGTACAGAAAAGAAAAGAAAAACTGAGATCTCAGGTAAATGTGAAAGTAAAATTTCTTAAATGTGTGAAAAAACAATAAGGAACTAAAACATATGAATAGAAACAAATATCGTATATTAATGCATATATGTGGAATCTAGAAAAATGGTACAGATGAACCTATTTGCAGGGCAGGAATGGAGACACAGACATAGAGAACAGACATGTGGACACATGTGGAAGGGGTGGAATGGGAGGGTGGGACGAACCGGGAGATTAGGTTTGACATAAATACACTAGAAGGGTAGATATATGAATACCTATAGCTGATTCACTTCGTTGTACAGCAGAAACTAGCACATTGTAAAGCAACTATACTCCAATTAAAAAAAAAAGAAAGAAAGAAAAATCGCCGGTGGTTGCATCATTGAACAAAGTCACTGATTACACAGGTTAAATGAATGTCACTAACATCTATAGTAAAGAAAAATGATAGTGCAATTCATTGCCTGCAATTTCCTTATCCTAAACACTGGATGTTATTTACTTTTGCCCTTCTACCTACATTAGAGATGTTCCCCCACTACTGGTGTTTATGTATGTTTCTCCTAAGGAATTATCTACCCCTGGAGGGCAAGGTCCACGTATTGCTTATCTTTGTATTGCTCAGGTACAGCATAGCTCTTCTCACAGAAGAGGAAAAATACATTTTGTTGAATCAACTTGAAAGGAAACATTTGAAGTGGCTGAATAGCTAGCTAGAAATACTCTGTACTTACTGAGTTCAATTTCATATATGCTAATAGCACATTGACTAAGGGCAAAAAAAAAAGTAACACAAACTTAACTAAAAGTGCAAGTTTTCAATAATGGATTGATAAATGATTCTTCCCTCCAGAGGACATTTAATAACATTTAGTATTCCCTTTCAACCAAGCACATCCTTGCAAAATAAACATCGGAATCATTTCTTTCAAATTACTTAAATAATTCTTAAATTAAAACACTTATATCATAATTGCATTGTCAGTCATTTGAAAATTCTTATATCAAAGTGAATATGTATCATTTCAACAATAATTAACCCCAAAACTGTCATCCAAACTTCATATAACCGTCTTTATTTGGACTTAGGAAAAAAGTACATACGCATCTATGTCTTATTATTCAGGTTTTGACCTTATTTAGTTAATTATATATTTTACGTTTATTATGACTCTCTTTTAATGTAGATGAGTCTCTTTCCCCCTGTAGTGGCTCATTGAACTGATAGTTTTGACATTTCTTCCTCAAAACAGCATGCATAAAGTGTCATCATAAAATCTAATTTACCACTGTCCTACATTTGAATATGACTGTTTCTGTACACTCAGCTTAGTCATACCACTTGTTAAATAAATTTGCATGTCATATGTGAGATTTTTGTTGATGAAATGTATTCTATGAGAGACTCAATTGTCAAAGTGTTATCTTCATCAGCTTGAGATTTCAAAAGCAAAAATCAACAACCTCTTTCATTTCACTTTTTCTGCAGAACTGTTTTTCAATAACAATTGTTAGATAGCAACGCCCATACTCTTCATTTCAGAAAAAAAGCTTTACTAAAATGGTGCATTTTGGGGGTTAGACTCAATGCTGTTATTTGTTGTAGAAATACAACTCTGAATACTCTTTCTCTATCTATCATTAAATGCATTCAGTAGATATCTGTAAGGCTAAAATGCCAGGAATTATTATTCATTTTAAACTTTATTAAATGGCACAAATTTCACTTAAAATATTTCTACCACTAGGAAAATCTATTACCAGGAAGTTTGAAATGATTGTTGGGTGATTTAGTAAATTGTGCTCTAATTACCTACAATATATGAGAAGCACCACCAAAGTTCTGGTCATTCTGGAGAGACTGAGAAAGAGAAAAAAGAATGCTTGCCTGGGAGCAGAACTGGCTTCTAATATTGGATCTACTTGTAATGATTTAAAATTGTGACGCCCTCATTTACTCATCTGCAAAATGTAGAGTATAACACTTGTCACCCGGTCCTGGCTCATGGTAAGCAGCATTTAAAGTCCACAAAAAGTGCTTTTCATATTGCAAGGTGCACAAAACACGTAAAGTAGCATTGCTATATCTTCTGTATCCTGGAGGAGAGAGCAGGTCAAAGTTCGAAGACCTGCAGTGGAACTCCATGCAGCCAAATGGCAGAGCAAGGGCTATGGGCAGCTGGCGAAGAGAGCCTGCAATTGGGAGTCAGAAGAATAGGAAAGATGTGTACTTAGAGTGTGACCTCCAGGCAAATGTTCTTTCTCTCTCTTACGCACATATGCTTCTGACCTATCCTGTACCTAACTTCCCATCTTCCCTTCGGATGTCTCAAACCAGAAATCTCTGGACGTTTCACAGCATTTCTCTTTATCTCTTTATGTTGAATCATTTACCAAGTCCTATCAATTTTATCTCTGGAAAGTTGCCTTTTATTATCTAGTACACAATCCATGTAAAGCTTATATTACATTAATATTTTATATTATTATTTAACATGGTGTTAACTTAATTTCATCATGTATACATGTGTAGCATGATATTTTTGGAATCCATTGATCTCTGGGTTCTCCCCCATACTCCCCAGCTCAAAAAATTAGTCCTGTTGTGAAAGTAAGTAATCATTTCATTCCACAATACAACGTTGCCAGGTACATTAAAAAAAAAAAAAGAGACAAATTTAAAACTGAAATAGAAACAGCACTCTGTAAAACATCATTTTTCTTAACAGAAAATATTTGTGCACTGTCAAGGGGATGGAATAGATGAGTTAATATGCTTTTGCATATTTAATTTCTGCGATCCTATGAGGTCTGTTATTTAAAAAGTAATTAAGAGGAATTACACAATTACATTTAACTTACACTCATATATGATGTTTAATTTTAAAATGTAACTGTATCATAGAGTCAAATTTCAGGAAATAGTGGGTATGTGAACTTAATATATGACTATTTTTTTAAAAATTTTGATTGGAGTATATATGACAATTTTAAAACAGGTTTTTTTAACATAAAAAACTAAATATATTAGTGCTGTGGTAAAAACCCTTTCAGTATTTTCTTCCTAAGTCAAATTCATTAATTAGTCGAAATTTATGATAAAAATCTGCTAAATTTTGAATTTTCAAGCTCCTTAATAACCTTACAGAGAAATGTAAGCAGTGCTTTAGGGTGTGTCTGTTAAAGCTAATGGAACATAGTGTAACATATTCTGTTCATTTAGCTTGTTTTCATGATAAAAGTATTTATATAGTGAACATATTCTGTTCATTTAGCTTGTTTTCATGATAAAAGTATTTAACTATATAGTGAGCTCTTGATGCTAGGAATCAAGTTGTTTTTTTTTTTTTTTTTTTTGCGGTACGCGGGCCTCTCACTGTTGTGGCCTCTCCCGTTGCGGAGCACAGGCTCTGGACGCGCTGGCTCAGCGGCCATGGCTCACTGGCCCAGCCGCTCCGTGGCATGTGGGAATCTTCCCAGACCGGGACACAAACCCGTGTCCCCTGCATCGGCAGGCGAACTCTCAACCACTGCGCCGCCAGGGAAGCCCCTGGGAATCAATTTGAAAGACTAAAAATATTTGCAGTGTCATAATCTGGTTTAAAAGTTATGGGCCATTTAACTTCTAATGTTATTTTTGAATTTGTTGTTTTTACAATTGTGATGCATTCAGTATCAATCAACTGTAGTAGCAGGTTTTAATAATTTATACATCATGTGCTAAATTGAAGGAGAATTACAACAGAAGTGCCCATGCTATTTCGTAAAGCCCCTCCTCTGTATTCTTCAATTCCGTAACCAAAACTTAAAATTTGAAGGTATCCTTCATTCATATGCCTCATTTGATTTTATTTCTGGAATATGTCTCGTGTCTGTTTTGAACTTTCCCTCCCGTTTAATTTGGATCTCATTGCTTCTCAATTCCACTCCTGTATGAGCTTCAAAGCTTTTCTTCAATCCATCCTTCCTCTGCCACTTTCTTATTAGAGCTTCAATACTTTTATGTCAGTCTTTCACTCAAAATCTCTTTGAAGCTTTCCCCCAATCCTTACTGAAAAAAAAAAAAAAATTAAAGCTCATAGTCTAACCCCAAAGCTCCCCCACCCCTACACACACACACACACACACACACACACACACACACAGAGTCTGGACTCAATAGACGTTTACAGCCTTACCTCTTGCTGTATACCCCTATGTCCCTTCTACTCTAGGGACGTTAGCATACTGGCCCATTAAAACAGATACTCACATTTCTCCAAGGCTCTGTTTTGCTACCAGAGTCCTAATACCGAAATGCCTTTCTTCCTTCTCCTCGCCCTCAGCCGTCGCAGTCTGTTCAGTTTCTAAGTAGACTTAATGGACTTGCTGATTGTCTTCACAGAACTTTTCCTTTCTCTCCCTATTAGGAATTAATTTTCAGCTAATTTGTACTCTTTCTGGCATAGTACTTAGCCTGTTGTACCTGAATTAGCATTATTACAGTCCAGCATCATTTTCTCCACTACATGAGTACTTGTCAGCAGAGGAAATCTCATATTCGTTTTCATCTCTTCTTCCTTAGTGCTCAGAGGAAGGTTTTCCATGGAGTTGAATATCAATAAACATTTTTTGAAGGAAGAAAGGAAAGGAAGAAGGGAGGGAGGAAGGAAATAATATTTCCTGATTTTCCTTTGCTCAGTATTTCCTTTCTGAATTTATACTTTAATGTTCTGATGGTTTATACACATGTCCATTACATATATGTCATATTTCAATAATGAATTTATAAGGAACCACATGGCAGGTCTTCACTCACACTCCTTGCCCTTTGGAAGTTTGATATTTATAGGCAAGTCTTGCTTAGTGATCCCATCTACTTGTTTGTCATGGGTTGAATCATAAGCTGATAACCAATATCCATAACGCTGTCAGCGAAACTAGCCTTACAAAAGTCCCTCAACTTGTTCTACACAACGTTCAATCCAAAGCCCGCTTTTATCTGAAGAACAAATAAAAACATTCCTTATTTTCTCACGCATAGTTTCCTATTTAATCTCGATTCAAACATTCTTCTACTTAGAATTTCTTTGTTAATTACAGAGAGACTCTGGAAATCACTCTCTCACACATTACTTTCAGATAGTTCTTGAGTTCTTTTCCTAAAGGTATAACTTTGCCACATAATGAGAGTTAAAACAGGCTTTTTTTCCCCCACTTCTATATTTACTTCGGTATATATTAAAGTGAGTGAAAATAAAGTAGCAGTGTAATAAATGCTTATTACTCTCCAAAATTCAGCTAACCCCTGCAATTTTATGCAGAGATCTAAATGTATTGCTCGATTCACTTAAGATTCTGACTTCATTTTTTTTTTTTTTGGCTATAATTATAGAACCAATTAACTTCTTTTTAATATTTATTTATTTACTTGGTTGCTCCAGGTCTTAGTTGCAGCAGGCAGGCTCCTTAGTTGCGGCTCATGGGCTCCTCAGTTGTGGCATGTGAACTCTTAGTTGCGGCATGTGTGTGGGATGTAGTTCCCCAACCAGGGATAGAACCCGGGGTCCCTGCATTGGGAGTGTGGAGTTTTAACCACTGGACTGCCAGGGAAGTCCCAGAACCAATTAATTTTTTAAAGTAACTTATTAAAAACCATATCTTAAGAAATACAATAGTTATTTCTTTCCTTTCCTTTTGTTAAGAATTCCCCACTTAACCTGAAAAGGGCTGGCAGTGTCCCCAGTTAATAAGAATTCCAGCAATAATTGCATGAATTGTGTAATTGCTGGCATGAACAGCCTATAGCACTCACATTCACTGCAAATGTTTCTTCTTTTAGTATTGCCAGGGTAATTACATGTGCTAGTAGAATTCTAATATAGTTTTTAAAATTAAAAAAATAGTTTTACCAGGTGATATCAGCAAACAGCACTTTTTCAGTCAGAAAAAAAAAAAATCACAGAATCTAAAATAACCACATCATTGCTGGCAAAGAAAGACTGGGTGAAGAAGCAGCTGTGACAGAGTAAAATTGCAAAGGGACAGTGACATTCTGGCTCCCTGAGTTGGAGTCTCTGATAAGCCAAACCCACTGTGTGGTGTTGGCAAAGCACTTTTCACTTGTCTTATGTGACCCTGTAATTATCTGTCTTCTACAATGTGAATAGCAGTTCATGCCTCGTGGGATTTCTGATAGGGTTACATAAAGTAATGTATGTGAAAGCCCCTAGGATAATGGCTGGCATTTTTACAACAGTAACTGCAGTGTAATGAGTGCTTTTGCCATACCATTTGCTCTTCTGAGAATTTAGTGTGTATCTTCTCAATGATATGCAAACTTCATCTTTCAATATTTGGCTGCATTAAGGACATACCTCTTTTTTTGCTTGATTATCTTTATAATGAACTCATTTTTTCTTGTTCTGTGAAATTATGGGTCTCCTAATTACACAGTTTTTCCTGTCACACACACTCACACACACATACAAATATTTTTATGCAAATATGCCACTATTATAATATTTTACTAATACTTTTCCAGTCCCAGCTTAATGCACCTAATATACCACTGGTGTTACACACTCCTGGTTTCAGAAATGCTGCCCTATATATTGTAACTCTTATCACAGCTCACAACCTCAGAGGGGAGGGAGGGTAGATGTTATCACCCTTTTTGTTTTTTGGGGGGTTTTTTGCAAATAGAAAAAAAAACAAAGCAAAGAAAATGTAAGTCGTTTTTTTCAAAATAGCATCAAGATTTAATGTGACAGAGCCAGGTTCCAATCCCAGACCTGACTAACCTCCAGTTCTATCCTCTTAACACCTCTGTCATGGCATATTTCTCATGAGTAAATCGGTGAATGTTTCTGCAGCAATTATGCTTCATTTTTCTTTTAAGCTCACACAATTCAGATATATGTTTAATTCATATTATTGTATACCTCAGAAAGAGAAAGTGTTGCCCTAACATGTGATTAATAAAGATGTACAAGAAATAGTGATTTAACATCTTTGCATTATCAATCAGAACATTTTCCTTCTGGCAAGAGCCCCAATATCAAGAAAGGGCAAACCCAGATTCAGTTATTTTCTTTAAGTGCCCCAAGATCTTTCCTCAGAGTTTCTACCACCACCAAATAAAGGTAATTGCTCTAAGGAGGATTTGGTAAATTTCCAAGTGAGAAAACTAGACTGGGATACCTCAGGAGATTCTGTTATAACTTATCAGCCAGGCTGTTCCTGATGTTTTAACCTTGGCCTATGAACAGATGCTCTGACCTCACCTAGAACGTTTTTTCATCTCTCTTCTTCTCTACTTCCTTATATCCACAACCCCTTAGGAGCAGCTAAGGAAAAACTCACAAACAGGTTCCTTTTTTTAACCTAAAATTCTACTTTAAAGAGGCCCAATATTGAGTTTTCCTAACCAAAACTTTATCTTTATATGACATAAAGTCCCCTTCTCTAAAGTTTGGAAATTCTGTGACCATTTGCTTTTTTTAAAATTTCCTATCCTGTTCATAGAATTCTAAATTCAGCACATTGTGAAAACAATAAGAAAATGTGTGGTAAGGACTATGCATTTTCAAATGTACTTCGAAATGATAACATAGATTAGGTGAACAGCAGCAAAAGTTGATTCTAAAATCAATATTTTCCCACCTCCTAGAGTAATGGAAATAAAACCAAAAATAAACAAATGGGATCTAATTAAACTTAAAAGCTTTTGCACAGCAAAGGAAACTATAAACAAGATGAAAAGACAACCCTCAGAAAGGGGGAAAATATTTGCAACTGAATCAATGGACAAAGGATTAATCTCCAAAATATATAAACAGCTCATGCAGCTCAATATTAAAAAACAAACAGCCCAATCCAAAAATGGGCAGAAGACCTAAATAGACATTTCTCCAAAGAAGACATACAGATTGCCAACAAACACATGAAAGGATGCTCAACATCACTAATCATTAGAGAAATGCAAATCAAAACTACAATGAGGTATCACCTCACACCAGTTAGAATGGGCATCATCAGAAAATCTACAAACAACAAATGCTGGAGAGGGTGTGGAGAAAAGGGAACCCTCTTGCACTGTTGGTGGGAATGTAAATCGATATAGCCACGATGGAGAACAGTATGGAGGTTCCTTAAAAAATAGAATTACCATATGACCCAGCAATCCCGCTACTGGGCATATACCCAGAGAAAACCATCATTCAAAAAGACACACGCACACCAATGTTCATTGAAGCACTATTTACAATAACCAGGTCATGGAAGCAACCTAAATGCCCATTTACAGACGAATAGATAAGGAAGATGTGGTACATATATACAATGGAATATTAGCCATGAAAAGGAATGAAATTGGGTCATTTGTAGAGACATGGATGGACCTAGAGACTGTCATACAGAATGAAGTAAGTCAGAAAGAGAAAAACAAATATTGTATATTAACGCATATATGTGGAGCGTAGAAAAATGGTACAGATGAACCGGTTTGCAGGGCAGAAATAGAGACACAGATGTAGAGAACAAACGTATAGACACCAAGGGGGGAAAGTGGTGGGTGGTGGTGGTGGTGGTGGGATGAATTGGGCGATTGGGATTGACATGTATACACTAATATGTATAAAGTAGATGACTAATAAGAACCTGCTGTATAAAAAATAAATCAAAAAATAAAATAAAATCAATCTTTACTCTTCATCACTGAAGAATTGGTGATAAGATAATTGATGTGGCTAAGAAAATGGTGGTGGTCTAGTCTAGATTCTTCTTTGTGTTGTCTAATTTTCCTCCTGTCTCATGTTATTTTCTCCATTCTGAGATTTTTGCTTCTTGCTTCAGGGCCCTTATTACCAATTCTTTGATAAAGAGGCCTCATCATCAAAGTACTCAGTTTTTGAATCCATGAAGTTACAAGGTTGCAAAAGGAATAAAATAATTTTATAGTGTGAAATTATTTGCTACTAAAATATCAGCTTCTAAGATTAGTTCCTATTCAAACATCCACACCTCCACTCCAGCACATACATACACATTAAATACAGGCATTTATTCTTGGACATATCTTGCCAATTTTTGGTTGCTATAAACATCTCACGGAAGAATGAAAATAAAAAGGAGAGTGAGTACAAGGTGCATTTACATATATCTTGGCAAAGATGCTGAATTTCATGACTCAATAAAGTGAGATGTTGAGAAAAATTATTTACTGCTTAAAACCATTGAAAATTGTGTGTATGGCAGAGTTCACACATTTAGAATTGGAAGGACCATTGACAAAGATGAAGATAAAGGGCTTATGAAAGAGAGTGATTTAAATATCAAGTGATGATGAGAAATCTATGAAAAACTGATAGAAGTTCTCAAGTGTTTTTATTAATAACTTTGGTAATCTTTCTTTAGAAGCCAAATGTGAAGTGAGGAGTGTCACATGGTGGCATCCTATGGCAATAAAATGATAATAACATAAATAGAATGTTAACACTTGAATGATTTTTATTCAGTTTAACACTCAGAAACAAATATTGTGGACCAGTTCTCAGGTACTGAGCCAGTTCTTAATACAATAATGTAGAGAGGCAATGACAAACTAAAGAAAGGAAGGAAAAGGAAGGAAGGAAAGCAGGAAGACACTAACATGACATAGAATTAACTATTTAGATCAACTTTTCATATGTAGTTTCAGAATTCACTGCCTGGAGCAGCAAGTTCTATCATTAGGCAAACATTAGGTATTAAAATTGTAGGTAGAATCAAATTACATGACCTCTATATATTGTCTCCACCTTGCAGAAAACATGCATATTATTACTAAGACTGTTACTTTTGTTACTTGAAAAGGATTGTTACAACACTATCAAATTTATTAAAGGAGATATAATAGGGAAATTTCTGGGTGAAGTGCCTGTCTCATAGCAGGGATTGAAAATTCTTAGTTTACTCTCCCTTGAAGATAGCAGAAGACTTGATAACAGCTTATTTGTTCTCACAAATTAGTAGATTGAGTACATGGGTCAAATTTAGGCTCTTGACTATTTATTGGGGAGAAGGCCAGTTGTTACTCCGTTTCCTTCCACTTCATCCCTCTTCTTTCAGTTTTCAGAGGAGGACATCTTAAAGTGTAATTGCAAAGTTATACCTTAATGATCATTAGTTTTCAACTTTGACCTTTAATTTCACTTGCATATATGGTTTCTATTTCTTTCTAATATAAATATTTTTAAGCAATGTGTGTATATCCTTTTGGTATATATTCATTTCTGTATGATACAATTTCATTTAAAGAGAAATAAAACAATTTATTTTATTTAAACCATCACTTTGACATATAAGATTGGACATATAAGATATCAGATTGGACACTAAAGCATTTACTCAATTAAAATAATTGCAATGATATTTTCTTGAAATATATATTCATACTCTAAAGAACAGAATTTTAAGAGGAGAATTAAGAAACATTAAAAATTATACACAGTTTCAACATGCATGTAACTTTGCTTTTATATAATTTATTTTGCAAAAAGGAAGAAAAAAGGAAAAAAATTATCTTCATTTCTCTTCACCCAGTTATTTTTAACCAGGTATCACAAAAAGCATTGCTATCAGAGTGCTGAGTTTGTTGAAAACAGAAAATGCTTCTTTAAGGTACAAGTAGTATACAGTGAATCTGCTTGATAAACATGATTGCCTAGTCAAAAATTGCATTCTGCCAGAAAGTAACTATTTAATATGGCTACCCAAATGTAAACATTTACAGACTGCATCAGGAAAATTATAAATATCTGACATGACTTGGGATGCAGGTGATTATATTTTAGGCAGCATTTTTATGGAATTTATATTGCATCAAAAATGCTGACAAAATCAAAATTTTATATTATTAAAAAAATGACTGTTCTGTGATGAGCATATTTATTTAATATATGTTTTCTAGTCAAAGAGTTTCTTTTGAAATTACATAGCTATATCCTGTTTTCAGTTATTCTTACTAATGTTAAGTCAAAGTCATTTTTGACTTTGATGGAGGAAAAAGTGATTTTAAGAACTATTTTTAGTCAAATTATTTTGGTAGATATATAAAATTCTATTTCTATAGTTCTCAGATGATCAAACTTTCTTTTTCTTGCTGTTTAGTCCGAAGAAACTAGAAAGAGTGCTGGTATTTTCATCTGACTGTCCAGTTTGTAAGCTTAGGTGAAAAGTTTTTCTGTTTCCCCCTTGATATCTATTTATCTTGAACTTTGTAATGATAAGTTCTAAGGCAGTGAATAACCCTCTTTAATAGTGGTCTCTTGATAGATGCTGAAGTCTTTATTCTTGGCTCTGGTGTTCCAGAACGGCTCCAGTTATGTTTGAGTGTTCATCATTGCCCCCACCCCCACCCCCCCACCACCGCCGCCGCCCGCCGTGGACCACTTTGCACACACCAGATACTATACTGAAGCAGAAGCAATTCTCCCGGAGTGACTCAATAGACTCATGAAGCTCTCTATCCATTTTCCTTCTCTTTCCTTTCCTCTAGCCTGAAAATCAAAGGATTTTTACACTGCTTCTTCACAATTTTTTGAGTTTCATGAATTGTCAAGTGGTGGAAGAAGTTGGGCTGAGCACCTAGAAATCATTGGATCATTATGGTTTTTTATCAGAAGAAAAATGTTAAAAACAAGGTCGGTTCCTATTAAGATGTTTTGGGATAGTCAGAGATTCCATTGCAGTGACCTATTACCTGGATTATTGGGGGAATTTATGATCGATCTATGCTTCCTAATATCAGAGAGGACAAAGAATTTTAGCTCAGAAAATCTCACTGTCATCACATACAGGAATAGAAGATACTTTTAGCTAACTGATTCATAAATTCTGTATTGTTTAAAATGTCTTTTTTATTCCTATTTTCTTTAAAATTCCTCCTTCCCAAACTCACCATTTTACACAATTTCTACACGAGTACCCCAAACCTTTATGTCTTTTTCTAAAAGGGGATCTTTAAATAGGTACCTAAAGTAGGTACATTCCAAATGATTCATATACGAGCATTGATGAATGCTTTATTTTTACTGCCCATTACACTTTTATAGGTAGGAAATATTTTTGATGCAAATTAATAAAAATACCCTATTGATATGAAATATATTGGTCATGCTTCCCCCGTATAACAATTATTACATGATTAAATTACAAAATATTTAAAATCAGTGTGTTGATGTCAGTAGAGCTGTCTGAAAGTGGGCAGAAATGGAGGAAATTAGACGTTGGAAACGATTGTTCATAACTTTTTTGGCTGAGGGTAAACCCTAAACTCCTAGGTACAGCACAGCAAAGTAAGTAGTCTTAATTATTTGAGGTGTCAGAATACAGAACTCAAGGATAATAGATTATAAAAACAAAAACAAAAACTATATTAGCAGAAGTCCAGACGAGAGAGAGTCATAGAAGGGTTGAACTCTAAAATTTCTTTGTAAATTTTACAGATCATTGCTTGATCACTGAATTATGCATGTGGCAAGGAGACTGCAGGGTTCCTATAAAGCCAGCAACTGTAATGGGACAGAACTGAGCGGAGATTTCTGCTGCATCCCACTCCAGAGAAAGCAGTTCAGTATCTGTTACAGAGATAAGTTAATTGCCTCTCAGAACAAAAATCAAGCCCTCTTCAAAGCAATGGAACTAAACTTGGGCTATCTACAATATACTATTCAAAATGTCTATTTTAAAGCAAAAAAGTATCAGACACAATAAGGAATAGAAAAACATAACTCATACTCATGAAAAATAATCATGAGTTGTTCAACAGAAATAGATTCTCAGATGATCCAGATGTCGGAAGAAGCAGAAAAGAGCTTTATAGGAGCTATTTTAAATATGTTTAGAACCTGAAGGGAAATATAATGAACTGAAATATAATGTCTCTCTGAAGTAAACTGACAAAAGCTAAAAACAAATGGAAATTCTAGAATTGTACAGTATAATCAATGAAAGGAAAAATTCACTGAATGGGCTTGACAGTAGTGTTTAGAGTGCAAAAGAATAAGTCAGTGAACTTTAAGAGATATCAATAGAAGTTACCCAGTTTGAATGACAGAGACGCAGTTATCAATGGGACAAATTTAAGGGGTCTAAAATTCATGTAATTTGGAAGCCCAAAAGATGAAGAGAGAGACAATAAAACAGAAAAGGTATCTGAAAAAATTATAGTAGAAATTTTTCCAAATTTCTATCTGCGGTTTGAAGGAGCAAAGTGAATGCTAAACAAGATAAATATAAAGAAAACCAAACCTAAATGTTTCATAGCACAACTGATGAAATGCAGAGATATGAAAGGAGCCAAAGAAAACTGAAATACTACATGCAGGGAAACAATAAGAATAAGACTGATCTCTCATAAGAAAAGAAGTGGGAGTCCAGGAAGAAATGGAGCAAAATCTTTTAAGGTGCTGAAAGGAAAGAGAAATATCAATACAGAAATCTTTATTTAGCAACTCTAGCCTTTAAATTGTAGTTGAAATAAAGACCTTTTAGGTAAAAGAAAACTGAGAAAATTATTTTCCAGGAAACCTGCACTACAAAAAATGCTAAAGGATGTTCTTTGGGCTAAAGTGAAGTAACATCAGCTAGAAACTCAGAACTACATTTAGACATAGAGAGCACAGGAAATAATAAATGTGTGGGAGAGATAGTTCTAATTTTGTAAAAAGACATGACTGTTGAAAATTAAACTTATTCCACAAAATGCAGTTTATAACAATAGCACAAAAAATGGGGAGGTAACTGAAATGATACTGTTATAAGGTTAATATTTTCTACTCAAAGTACTACGACCTTAACTCTAAGTAGATCATGATGAGTTAAAGACGCATACTGAAATCCCAAGATTCGATCACTAAAAGCTATTTAATTAACCCAATAAAATGCAGGAATGATGGAGGAACAAAAAACTGATAGGACAAGGAAAAACAAATAGTAAATGGGGACTAAGTTCAACCATATCAATAATTCTATTAATTAGATTAAACACTACAATTAAAAAGCAGATTGCCAGTGTGGATTAAAAAAAATATGTTGTCTATCAAAGATACACTTTAAATACAAAGACGTAGAAATATTCGAGGTAAAACGAAGGAAAAAGATATACCATGAAAACACTAATTATAGTAAGCTTGGGTGACTGTGTTCTATCAGACTATGCAGACTTCAGTACAAAGACTATTACCAGAAATAAAGAGGGAAATATCAAATGTTAATAGGACCAACTAATCAGTAAGATTAAACAATTATACGTGTGTATGGACCTAACAGATTTTCACAATACACAAATCAGAAAACTGACAAAACCAAACGAGCAATAGACAAATATACACAATCATAGTTGGAGATTTTAACACAACTCTCTCAGCAATTAATACAGCTCTAGATGAAAAAAAATCAGTAAGGACTCAGAAGATTTCAACAGAACAATCAAATAACTTGACATAAGTGAAATTTACACAATATTATGCCCAACAGTTACAGAATACATACTCTGTCAAGTGCACATAAAACAGTCACCAAGATAAACTATATGCTGGACCATAAAAGGTCTAAATAAATATCAAAAGAATAAAATGTTAGAGAATGTATCTTCTGATCACATTGGAATTAAATCAGGATCAGTAATACTTTAACTAGAAAATCATCAAATACTCAGAAATTAAACAGTATAGCTGGGCTTCCCTGGTGGCGCAGTGGTTGAGAGTCCGCCTGCCGATGCAGGGGACACGGGTTCGTGCCCCGGTCCGGGAAGATCCCACATGCCGAGGAGCGGCTGAGCCCGTGAGCCACGGCTGCTGAGCCTGTGCGTCCGGAGCCTGTGCTCCGCAACGGGAGAGGCCACAACAGTGAGAGGCCTGCATACCGCAAAAAAAAACACACCGAAAAACACAGTACAGCTAAAACAATGCTCATAGGGAAAATTTAAGCATCAAATGCTTATATCCAAAGACAAAGTTTTACAACATTGATCTAAAACTTCTTTCTTAGAAATCAAGAAAAAAAAGAGTAAAGTAAACACAAAGGAAGTTAGTAGAAATTAATAATAAAGAAATGAGAAGAAATCAATCTTATCAGAAGAACAGTGCACAAAATTAACAAAACCAAAAGTTGATGCTTTAAAAATATAACAAATTTGAAAAACATTTGATAAAGTGGATCAAGAAAAAAGATGGTAAATTACTGATATCAGAAATGAAAGAAGTCATAGTGCTTAGAACCTACAGATATCAGAGTAATAATAAGAAATTATAAACAACTTTATACTAATAAACACCATATTTTAAGTGAACCGAAAAAAAATCTTAAAAAAAAAAACCCTGCCAAAGTGATACAAAAAAGTTACTTGGTTATTAAATATTTGCAACAAAGAAACCTCCAGTTTTCTAAATATAACATATAATGTTTAAGAAGAAATAATGTCAAACTTATATCAATACATACTCTTTCAGGAAAATAGAGGGTAAGAAATATTTCCCAAATGATTTTTCTAAGGTAACATATTCCTCATTCCAAAACTTGGTAGAGATATCAAAAGAAAAGAATATTACTGACCAAAAGTCCTCATTAGCCTAGATGCAAAACTGCTTTAGAAAATATTAGAAAATTGAGCCTACCACCACAAAAAGCAGGAAGAATATTTTATGAATAATAAATATATATTAAGGAAAGATGGTGTTTTAAGATTATTTTATTTAAACAAAACTGGCTACTTTTTAAAGAGGCAGAAAAAATTTCAAAGCAAAGTGAGAATTTAATATTAACATGGGCAACACATTGACTATTAATGATTGTGATTAGTGGGATTGGTTTCCCTATATAATTAACATTCAGGATTACTTAAAACAGTGTTACTTTCTTACAAAGCTAAACTGAAAATTTTCAGATATGTGGAAGATGCTTTGAAAAGTACAAAGGAAATTAATAGTATGAAAAAGTAGACTGGAGTCAGACATAAACTGATCAGTCTCTGAAAATGGTGCTTGAGTGTCAAGTACCCATTCACTGATGCTGTTCCTCTAATTCGTGATGTTATTAGTAAAGTCCCCAGACTCCTGAATACTGAGAATAAAATACATGGCCTGAGGTAAGGTATGAAGTCTTTGATGTAGTAAAAGTAAAAGCCAAAGTCTCAATTCTAAATTAGCTTCAAGAGGGTAAATTATGTGCTTATATGAAAAAAAAGATAGCAAGAAAGACAACGGAGGAAGAAGAGGAAGCTAAACATTTCCAAAACTTGTTTGACCTTTGTGATCACATACTGGACAACCCTTCTGATCACTTTAATGAACCCTAAACTGTGCTGTTTCAAAACCAATAATTCATTTCAACTTACTCCTTTTAATTCAGTGGAACCTATCACAGTTTGTACTGAGATATATGAATATTTTTAAGTTCAGGGGCTTAAGCAGAGTCAGCCAGTAGTTTGTTTCAACACTCCACTTCTTGGATGCCATCCCAAACATACTCAATAGATGTTACAAATGGCTCCCCAGATTTCTTTTTAGGAACAGAGCACTGGTCAGAAACACTCAATGGATTGCCTGATCTTAAGTTCACAATTCTTAATATGGCATTCATTAACCAAACCTACCCCTTTTGATTTACCTCCTGCCAATCTTCTCCTGGCTCCTCTGGGAGCCAGTTTACTATCTGATAATTCCTGAAAATGTTTGCGTGATGTTTTTCTCCATGCTGCAGACATGATTTTTTTTCCTGTGGCTCTTCTCTCTGCCTGGTGTGTAGGGGGACCTAATCAAATTCAACTCAAATCCAATATCCTTCATAATGACATTCGCAGCATCACAGATATCCAGATGAAATATATATTCTTTCTGCTTGGTGTTGAGGTTTAAAGATATCCTTAAATCTTTAAATCAATGCCACTTTTCTCAATCTAAGCTTAGAACTAAAGAATCAATGGACACTGGAGTTATTAAATATCAAAATGTCAGCATTACTACTAATAAGAGTCTGTGTCTATAGGTCTGTTGGTCAAGTAGCCTCAGTCATAGAATAAAAACATTTAATCACCCAGACACTTGGTATCATAATAGTCCTCTCATTGTTTAGTTAATAATACTAAAACTCTTTAGTTTTCCAAGGATAGTTGCTCATTATTTAATGTATTTTATTTTATAAAACAACAAAAATAGTTATCATGATCTTAATTATCAATATTTAAATATTTCATTCCATTGGGACACAGCCTTAAGTAAAAAAAAAAAGTTAAAGTGACATAATTTAAATTCAGAAAATATCCAGTGTTCTATCCTCTTTCCATGAGAGTCATCCTTTTAATTCTTCTATGACAGAGGACTTAAGATTTCTGTTTCAGGTCTTCCACTTTATCCTTCTTGTCTGTGAAGAGAGGAGTTGAAGAAAGGTTTGGTAGAATGAGGTAAAAACAGTATGGAAAAACAAATCATCTTATTATAACCATATATACTAATTAGTTGAATCATTATGAGCCAGACACTCTACTCTGTCTTTAAAAACACAACTATAGACAAGGTAGACATAATGTCTGTCTTAATAGAAATTAAAGACCAATATAAAACAGACATGTAAACAGGCAGCAATGGTATTATGAAGTTAAGTGATAAATTAGGTGAGCTATAGGGTGTAATGTGAATACATACAAGAGATTACTTAATTATTCCTTAGGGGGATTTATTTCTTCTTCATATAAGTTTATTCTCATCATTCATCTACTAGCATCGCTTGGAATCAGAGTAATTAAAGAATAGGTAGTTTCCTGAATTAAGTTCACTTATTTTCTTTGTATATGCTCTTCCAACTACTGGAATATTCTTTTCCTGGCAGACCACTTGTACAGTTCTTAGTCAGACTTTAAAGATTAATTTAAAACCATATCTCTAGCAAACATGCGATGAACCACTCTGCCACTAACCTCATACAAAACAGACCCAATGCCAAATTGGTTGTTGCCCCTTTGGGATGCCACTTATCTTGTACATCTCTCTGTTTTTTAATGTATTGTACTCTATGTTAAAGGCTGTGTAGCTTAATGACTGAAAATATATACTTAACCTTACTGCTTTTAATGACTAAAAGCCAGAATGTTTGGGTTTGAATCCCAGCTCTGCCATTAACTAACTTGACTTCAGGCAAGTTTTATTTTAAAAAGCTTGACAGAGGACTCATTAGCTTGGAATTACAATAAGAGGGCATGTTTCCACAAAACACTAGATTTTTTATTGATTTTAAGCCAAGGATCTTGGATTCCCTTTTAAGTTAATATAATTTCTTCACACACATTTTGCTTCCTACCTGCTATTGCCACCAGAGTTAAGCCTGCCTGAACAAAACATTGTGGTGCTTCAAAATAGAAAATCGGGTCTCCCCAAATGGGCAACTGTTTTGTGTTAAACTCAGTACAAGGGGAAAGAATAAGGGTAAATGTACCACTAAATGAAATTCCTTGATCCCTTAAATGTCACATGGTGCCCTTCCTCTTGCCCGTGGTGCTTGCCAGACTGAAAGCTGTGGCATTCATGGAAAGATAAACTCTAACCAAGCTACACAACGCTGAGGGCTGTGGCTGCTAACCCCATCAGCAAAGTCAGAATCCGCTAAGTCAATACCTGAAGTCTTCACAGATGTGGTTCTCACCAAGGTACCTGATAAATTAAGCTGTTTTGGACTGCAAATACTAGAAAACCTAGACTCAAATGACATAAACATTAAGATAGTTTATTACAAAGTGCAGAGATAAAATCATTTCCTCTTTGATCAATGCAGTATCTTCATCAGGGGTGCAAGTTCTTTCCATTTTTTTCTGTTCACTCATCCTCAGGGTATTTGTTCTCTTCTCTTCAGCTGAAAGATGGTTGCAAAAACTCCAGGCATCGTATTTCTACACACCAATGTCTGGAGGCAGAACAAAGATCATCTTTTCCTTAAGTCTTGTTTATGACCTAGTTAATCTTTCCATTACCAGAAGGCTTCTAACTTCTCATTGGCTGGATGGTTGGAATTGGGGCACAATGGCCCACCTAAGGCATTAACTGCAAGAAGAAAATAATTACATATTTTATAATTAGAGAAATACCAAATTGAAAATGTTAAACATTTCTATGGCCATCAGTATTTTATGGCTGAGACAAAATCTATTACTAAAAATAGTAATTTCATTTGTGTGAAACTTTCAAGAACCATTTGTAATCTACCGAGAAATTGCCTGTTTTGTCATTCACATGTTTTAAGATGTTTATTATTTTACAATTTATTCCTTTGGAGATTTAAATTTTTTCATAATTTCTATGGGCATTTATAATTTCTTAGGCATTTAATTTCTCCATATGTAGGTAAATTTCCAGAAACTGTACCGACTTTACAGATAACCGAGACCAAAGGAAAGGAAAAAGAAAAGGAAAGTGCCCTCTAAAATCTCTCATTGACAATATGGGTAATAAATTATCAAATTTAAAGTAAAGCATGGCAGTTGGATAGAGGGACATAGTCCAGTTTAATACTGTAATGATAAAGTTTCACTTTGGTTGAATCAATTAAAATTAATTATGTCACTATAATGTGGTCACTCAGAGGACAGATTAGTTGAATATGTTATAGATATTAAGTTCTGTTGGACAGTGGAAGGAAATAACAGTTTAAAAGAGCATCTAGGTTACATATACTTGATCTTATTTTAGTTAACATTGGAGAGTATGACTTTCATTATTCACATTTGTAAACTAGCTAGAGGAACTTCTTACTCATAGAAAACTCATCATGTTTTGGAATGCCTCTTGTCTATAGCCAGCCTTGAAGTAAATGCCCTTGAGTGTGGCTGTTAATCTGAGAGAAAATAGTTCATATTTTTAGAGACTCTCACCCACTTCAGCCACAGATCCATGCCTTCATTAGTGATGAATATAGCTTTACAGTAGGTTAGTAGAGGAGCTTTATGTATCATTATTTTAATAGCATCACTTTTCTAAAGAAGGTACATTTAGCAATGTGAAATGTTAGCGATCATGGGTCTCCTCTTTCATCCGAGACACCAAAAGCACTTAAAAGACATTATCTCATTATCTCTATAACAGCCTCTGACAGAATTGGCTTGTAGTATAATTCCATTTTATTGGTGGATAAAGTCATGCACATTATGGTTTTATAATTTAGCTCGGCAGCTGGCCTACCCTGGCAAAAGAGATTTCAGCTTTACTTCATCTTAGAAAGTTGCCTCATTTATGTCTTCACACTTCTAGTGCGGACATGACCTTAATGTTCCCAGAAACCAAGTATTTAAGTGGTCATTTGTCCAATGACTTTTTTTTCCTGAAGAAATGTTTCTGAATTATACTTTATTTCATTTTGACATGAAAGAGAAATAAATAATATTTTGGATAATGGATAGAAATTGAATTGGGTCGTTTTCT
Source organism: Monodon monoceros (assembly GCF_005190385.1). Lineage (NCBI taxonomy): Eukaryota > Metazoa > Chordata > Mammalia > Artiodactyla > Monodontidae > Monodon > Monodon monoceros. Next base: position 130,125,329 of record NW_021703777.1, on the reverse strand, counting down.
AGATTTGAATGAATACTAGAACTCTTTAGCAGTATTTTTTTGTTAGTATTAAATAGCTTCAGTTACTTTTACTAGTTACTTTAAATTATTTAAATACATAACTTTTTTAAAAAAATACATAATTTTTTTTTTAAAGAATCAATTTTATTTATTTATTTTTGGTTGCATTGGGTCTTCATTGCTGTGTGTGGGCTGTCTCTAGTTGCGGAGAGCGGGGGCTACTCTTCATTGCGGTGCACGGCTATAGGTGCAGTGGTTTCTCTTGTTGCGGAGCACGGGCTATAGGTGCATAGGCTTCAGTAGTTGTGGCACGTGGACTCAGGAGTTGTGGCTCGTGGGCTCTAGAGTGCAGGCTGAGAAGTTGTGGCACATGGGCTTAGTTGCTCCGCGGCATGTGGGATCTGCCAAGACCAGGGCTGGAACCTGTGTCCCCTGCATTGGCAGGCGGATTCTTAACCACTGTGCCACCAGGGAAGTCCCGAAAATACATAACTTTTAAAAATCAATTGGACTCAACCCTTTATCAGACATATGCAAATTAAATCCATGACACACTTCTTTCACATGATCCCCCTAGGAGCTAAGGAAAATTGTCTTAAATTTAGTCTAAGATAAACAGACTAAAACCATGATGACATAAGAGCTTTAACTAGAAGAAACGTCAGTTTATTGAAAACCATTTAATTGACTCAAGCAGAGGATTGCATTATCCTTTATCAAGTTTTACAATTATTCTATTTTTTTTTAACCATAAGTAAAAGGTAGGCAAATCCAAAATATGTTTTTGCAGTGGTTTCACAGGTTTACTCATGGAAATCTGAATCATATTTTGCCCAGGAAAGATTAAAGAGACTTTAGAGTTTCTAATGGATAACAATATTAATCAGTATACAGTGTATAGCATGGGGAGTCCAAGGGTGAGTATGGACAGAAAACGGGAACATGGAGCCATAGTAATTATTCTGTGCCTATTTCTTGTCTCAATTTACCAAGGAAGATTGTATTAAGTATCTTTTATAAATGAGGTGTACTTCAGAAACCAGGTATATACAAATATAATTCAAACATGAGTGTGCCCTTCAAAGAGGTATGTATGTTTATTACCATAAAAATTAAAACCAAGGACTAGTGCCCACAGTGAAAAGAAAGCATAGATCAACATATACTTTTGTACTTTACAACATGTACTTTTTTGTACTTTAATTTCTTTTCTGGATATTAGAGATCTCACAAATCTATTATGGCCCCAAAAGGGACTGTTATGTGCTCCAATATTATAGAAAAATCTGGAACCAAAAAAAGTAAGACTTTTTCAGCTTTAAAAGTAAAGTTAGAATACACACTTTATGATGAAAGCTTTTATACATTTAATGAAAGCTCTGGACTTCACTAATGTAATAGAAAACACTGAAAGGATTTTTAACAGGTGTTTAATTTTGACAGATAAATTATGATTGAGTTCTAAAAACTTGGGATTTTGATCTATTATTAGAAAAGTGTATTAATGTTTTCATTTCAGGACTGTAAGATTATAATAGATTCCTTTTCTATTCCAGAGAGCCATCCAATTAAAGTTTTACTCTCAAAGATAATAGCATTTTGATTTAGGTTCAGAATAGGTGTATACAGCCTTTTTAAAATTTTATTTTAAAAAAGAATCTTTCAATATATTTCTCCATTCTCATATTATAAAGGTAGACACTGATCTTGTCTTGGAAATAAACCAAAATCAGGCTTTGATACAACCCCAAATTAACATAAAAATAAATCGAACTGTGGCAGTGTATAAATTTGACCCAGATTGTGCTCAGGTTTTAAGATAAGTCCTATACGTGTAGCGGAAGAATTGCTTTTGACTCAGAAAAATACTGATTATTATTACTTCTGTGTTTAAAACATTATCCCATTCTATAATGGCTCGCAGTATGAACAGAATCAAATACAGCCTTCCTTGAAATATTCAAATAATAAAGATTGGTTACCAAGTATCTGCATTAAAGAAGATACACAGCGTTGCACATGGTTTTTATGTGGTAAACTAAGCCAACCTGAAAAAAATGTTTGTTTAGTGCCCTGAGGGTCAAAACTGCTGGGATCCCTGTTCAGACAAGGACAGGCGGGGGATTCCAGAGATGACTGTGGAGCTCCACAGTGTAAAGGTGGGATCATTTTGACAGAAGTGTGTCAGTTCTGACCTTAACTCCCGCTGAATGCCTTGTTCCTGTGAGAGAAAACCTCTCTTCTGCTGAACTGTTGAAAATTCATTTTCAATGTGCATTTGCTCTGCTCCACTCTGTCTGAAAATATATGCAGACAAAGTTGATTGACAGCCCTTTAGTTGCCATACCATGAAGGCTGAAACCAGAAAGTCTACACCTCTAATTCACTGACAGCTGAAAGCTACGGAACCTATAAGGTTCATCCTTATATCTCTACTCGTTGTCCCAAGAGGAAAACAAATAATGGGGGATTACATAGGACTAGTGGACTCTATATAGCATAAGGGTGTAAAGATGGAAATCACAGCCCTGAATTCTCTGCACTTCTGAGAAGAAAAAATATCACATTTATTCAAGTACTTCTCACAAAGATGGCCGATGAAATCATTTCATTTACCAAGAAGTATTTCTTTTCCAAGGAGGAAAATACATAGGGCACATTTTCCATATAATTTAACAATTAGGAAAATGTAAAACTTGTCTATAATAAGATATTGAAGTTCTAGCATAAACTGTCAACTGGCTCACGAAATATTCAAACCTAACACCATTTTCTTTTTCATCTCTAAAATTCAGGCTGTGCGAGCTAGATTCTTGATTCCCCTCTCCTTCTTGCATCTAGTATGATTCTATGGAAGAGTTTTGGTTAATGAATTACACTCTGAAATTAACTCCTGCTTTCCTTCCTTCTTCCTTCCACCTTCTTACATAAACAGGAATGTGACAGTAAGATGCCATAGCCATCTTACAGTTATAAGGAAACACCCCAACAAATGAGAGGTATCAATTTGAGAGGTATTGATTCTCTATATTCCTTTCTCCCAATTTCTTGTTACATGAGAAAAATAACCTTCTTATTTAAGCCCATATGGTATGTTGAATAACTGCCCTCCCTCCAGAGATGCTTTCATTGTAATCCTCAGGACCTGTGACTATGATACCTTTCGTGGCAAAATGAACTTTGCAGATGCAATTTCGTTAAGGATTTTGAGAAGGGACTTTAGTCTAGATTACTGGGGTGAGCCTAATGTAATCAAAGGGTTCTTATAAATGAAAGAGGGAGGCTGGAGAGAGAAGGTCAGAGTCTGAGAGATTTAAAGATGCCACATTAAAGGCTTTGAAGATGGAGGAAGGGTCCATAAGCCAAAGAATATGCACATCCTCTAGAAACCAGAAAAGGCGAAGTAAACAGCCTCTGCTAGAAGGACACAGGCTTGCTCACCCATTTGAGACCTCTGAAGTCTAGAACTGTAAGTGATAGATTCTGTGTTTTCTTAAGCCACTATGTCACTGGTAATTTGTTACAACAGTTACCAGAAACTGACCCAGCCCTAATTTCTATTATTTACAATATAACTCAATCTTTTGGGTTTTTTTTTAACATCTTTATTGGAGTATAATTGCTTTACAATGGTGTGTTAGTTTCTGCTTTATAACAAAGTGAATCAGCTATACGTATACATAAATCGCCATACCTTCTCCTTCTTGCGTCTCCCTCCCACCCTCCCTATCCCACCCTTCTAGGTGGTCACAAAGCACCGAGCTGATCTCCCTGTGTGATGCTGCTGCTTCCCACTGGCTATCTGTTTTACATTTAGTAGTGTATATATGTCAGTGCCACTCTGTCACTTCGTCCCAGCTTACCCTTCCCCCTCCCCGTGTCCTCAAGTCCATTCTGTACATCTGCATCTTTATTCCTGTCCTGCCCCTAGGTTCTCCAGAACCTTTTTTTTTTTTTTTTTTTTTTAGATTCCATATATATCTGTTAGCATACAGTATTTGTTTTTCTTTTTCTGACTTACTTCACTCCGTATGACAGACTCTAGGTCCATCCACCTCACTACAAATAACTCAATTTCTTTTTTTTCTGGTTGAGTAATATTCCATTGTATATATGTGCCACATCTGCTTTATCCATTCCTCTGTCGATGGATACTTAGGTTGCTTCCATGTCCTGGCTATTGTAAATAGAGCTGCAATGAACATTGTGGTACGTGACTCTTTTTGAATTATGGTTTTCTCAGGGTATATGCCCAGTAGTGGGATTGCTGGGTCGTATGGTAGTTCTATTTGCAGTTTTTTAAGGAACCTCCATACTGTTCTCCACAGTGGCTGTACCAATTTACATTCCCACCAACAGTGCATGAGGGTTCCCTTTTCTCCACACCCTCTCCAGCATTTATTGTTTGTAGATTTTTTGATGATGGCCGTTCTGACCGGTATGAGATGATACCTCATTGTAGTTTTGATTTGCATTTCTCTAATGATTAGTGATGCTGAGCATCCTTTCATGTGTTTGTTGGCAATCTGTATATCTTGTTTGGAGAAATGTCTATTTAGGTCTTCTGCCCATTTTTGGATTGGGTTGTTTGTTCTTTTGATATTGAGCTGCATGAGCTGCTTGTAAATTTTAGAGATTAATCCTTTGTCAGTTGCTTCATTTGCAAATGTTTTCTCCCATTCTGAGGGTTGTCTTTTGGTCTTGTTTATGGTTTCCTTTGCTGTGCAAAAGCTTTTAAGTTTCATTAGGCCCCATTTATTTATTTTTGTTTTTATTTCCATTTCTCTAGGAGGTGGGTCAAAAAGGATCTTGCTGTGATTTATGTCATAGAGTGTCCTGCCTATGTTTTCCTCTAAGAGTTTGATGGTGTCTGGCCTTACATTTAGGTCTTTAATCCATTTTGAGCTTATTTTTGTGTATGGTGTTAGGGAGTGATCTAATTTCATTCTTTTACATGTAGCTGGCCAGTTTTCCCAGCACCACTTATTGAAGAGGCTGTCTTTTCTCCGTTGTATACTCTTGCCTCCTTTATCAAAAATAAGGTGATCATATGTGTGTGTGTTTATCTCTGGGCTTTCTATCTATTACGCAATGCTAATTTAAATAGTTGCATAAGGATTCTTAGATCTCAATGAAACATTCCAGAGAAAGACCCCAGGGAAAACTGTAAAGTGAATTAAAATTACTCCAGGGGTAAATGGCTCTTCTTTTGTTCAGGGATTCATGCTTAAACATTTATTTAATATGGAGAAATTTTTAAAAAGCAGTGCTTTTCAAGAATGACCTAACTTGTTTGACAATTTCCTTTTTTTTTTCCCCAACAATGGTAAAATCACAATGGACCCACTTTACTGAGAATGATCGATCCTTTAGTAACGTCCTTCAAAGGTCAGCCATTTACTTAAAGTGGATGTTATATGGAAATGCTCATTTAGTAATGTCTTAAGCAAAATGACGTATGTGTGTGTATGAACACACACACACACAATTCTGAATTATCAGAGAGGCCAACAAGTGTGTCCGATTCTTCAGAGGCTACCACAGTCCTGCCTCCTGGTATACATGTGTTTGCATAATCTCTTCCCTTGTGTGTGGGTGTGGCCTGTGATTTGCTTCCGACCAATAGAATATAGGAAAGGTGATGAGATGTACATGATTGCATTATATAAGATTGCAACCTTGGTCTTGCTGGAGCCTCTCTCTTTCCTTGGTGGCATTAAAGAGACTCATGTGGTGAGGAACTGAGGATGTCTCTAGTTGCTGAGTGTGACCTCCACCTGAAAGCCAGCAAGAAGCAAGTTCCCCAGGGATCAAAGTATAGAAAACACTGCAGTGAAGCACCTTCAGTCTCTGGAAGTTGTGGGGTTTTTAAAAATTTTTTATTAGCTGAACAACAGTACTCTTATTTCAAGGCCCCACCAAGTTAATAAAAAAAAAAAAGAAGACTCTAAGCCATTTATACAACCCTGACTCAAGTCCAGCCTGGCTCCATCCATCCAGTTGTGTATTAGTCCATCCATTAATCCATCGATCTATTCACTCAGAGGGAAGATGACTTCAGTGTGAATTGTCTTCCAGGTTCCAAAGCAGGAATTCTTGATGATGCAGGATGAACAACAGAGCCTAGCCTCATTAATTGCGTATTATCTGCCTTACCCTAAATTTCCAAGACCAAACTAGATCTATTTTGAGGGCATATAAATCAATTCTGGACCAGCATTTTGTCACTCAGCAGCCATTTACTCTGTGGCTAAAGTTAACTCTAATACAGTTATATCGTCTGATTCATTCACTTAGAAGTAAATCCCTTTAAGAGCCTAACATAGCACTTAAACTTATGAGTATGTGGTGTTGATCAAGAACTGCTTGCATTCAAATTTCAGCTATACCAGTTTCTGGGTTTGTTACCTTAAGTAAGTGACTTACCTAAGTGTCTGTTTCCTCATCTGTACCGTCAAGATAACCACAGTTCCTACCTGGTCAAATTGTTGGGAGATCTAAATGAGGAAATACGTAAAACATCTGGAGCTACCCCTAAAAAGGGTTTAATGGATGTAATATATAGTTATGGAAGAAGTTTTTTTTCTCATTCCCCTAGTCTACGGGAGGCTGGATTGTCCCTTAAACACTCCAGGCCCTTTCAAGCTACTTCTTTCCCATGGGGGTGAGGGGCTGTCTGTTTGGTAAATGCTGGAGGAACACGTGTGTACTCTTCTTCGTCCAGTGCCTCCCTCCCTCCTTTCTCTCGGGGATTTGGCTGTCCCCCGGAAGCGCCTTTTCTGTTCTAGTGCTTGATGCCATAGACTTTACAAGGACAGCCGTGTTCCATTAGGGGAAGATCAGCTATTTTCTAACTCTGTGTTACAGGATACATTTACCTAATACTGAGTTTCAGTTTTAAGAACATATGTGTGATTTTAATGAATGGTTGTAATGCACATTTTTTAATAGTCAAGAATGTATTTCAGGAAGAGAATACCAGTCAGAAGATGATTTTTGAGATGATACATGGGGAGAGATCATATTTTTTTATGTTCTACCATTTGTCAGTAAAATTTCAACTGCCTTAGTCTCAGAGAAATAAAGAACTTCATGATTCTCAGATAAGAAAAACTTGGTAAATAGCCTTCATGTGTACTCTAAAGATCCCATGTGATAATTTCCCCTGTATTAGTTTATGGCTAATAAAAGAAACTAGACTATCCACATATATAATTAATGACTCTTCTCAGTAAACTGGAAATTAATTTGAAAAAAAGTTACTAAATTTTGTCCAAACCTATTTACTACGTACAATATTTCAACTACTAAATTGTATAATTTTGATTATACTATTTAAAAATGTTTCTTAAGTACTGTCATACACCACAACTGATTGTGTAAGTGGTGTTCTTTTGATAAGCAATTGATGATAGGTATCAAGTGTCTCCAAATATTTATATACTTTAACCAAATCTTCTATAATCTTCCCTAAAGAAGTAATCAGAAATAAATAGAATATTATTTCATCACATGTAAGTTTATTAAAACAATTTGAAATTGTGAAAAATTGAAAGAAACTTCAATAGTTAATGATAGAGAAAGGCTTAATAATCTTTGCTATAGCCATAGCTTTTAGTGTGTAAGTATTCCAGTTAATGGCTAAAAATTCTAGCTAAATGGCAAGGATAAACACATGTGTGATAATCTTAAGTCAAAAGCAAAGTTTCTAAATGTATGTGGACAGTATTATAGCAGCAATGTTGAAACAACATAAATACCAACCATAATAGCAACAATCTACACAGCGGAATTAAACTGGGAAGGAAACTTCAATACAAAGTAGGGATTATTTCAGGGTGGTGGTTTTCAGGCTGTTCCCCAAGCTTCTCCCACTTTTGCTGTATTTTCTGTCTTCTCAATAACTACTTTGTTTTGTAATTACTTTTTTAAAAAAGTTATTAGGAAAACATTTTCTTATTTTACTTGTCTGTTTAAAAACTCATTAAAGAGTACATTCACTGGTCAAAATTTTGCTTAGAAGTAGAACATAAATCCAGCTTATCGTTCTAATAAACTTTTTGTCCCTAGTTAGTGTGGATTACAAATCTCCACAGTACGTTTAGAATATTTAATGCAATGTCTTTGATTTAATTTTGAGATAAAGTATAGCAGGGTGTCCTTATGCACTCCTGTGTATCAGCAGGATCAAGATATGAATTCAAGTAGCTTGTTCAGGTGGTGGCAGGCAACGCTTCTCCTGCACTGCCCACATGTCCAGCACCAACACCCACCTCAGAGCTAGCTGCGTCTGCCGGTTTGCCCAGGCATTTGGACTCTGTTCATGGTTGGGGTTCAGATATGTACAAGGGGGTCTAGTGAGCTCATCATGGAGGGGCACAAAGCAGCCTGGGAGAAGGAATCCAGCACAGTTCACTGGACCTGGAATGAAACACTCAGTTGTGGACAGCTCCGTGTCCTGAGGAAGAAACAACTGCTCATTAAGACAAAAAGAGTTGTAAGATCTGGGCCCTTAAGCAACCTTGTGGTGGGATCTCCCTAAAATGTTCATAGATGGAAAAGTGGGGACCTTTCCCTACTGGCAAGGAGAAATGAGAACTTTGTCCATGTCCTACAGTAGGGTACATCATTCTACAGCCCAAGAAAGGGGTAGATGCAGCAGCAGGGCCTGACGGAATGTAGGCGGGCATCTGAGGCAGATTGTGGGGAGCAATGAGGGCGTGGTCGGAGCAGTCCCCCGCCCCTCACGCAAGTGGGTGTGGCTTATGAATCTCCTGGGTGACAGGAGTGGTCAATGGCAAAGCAGTGTTTCCTGAGGCTGCGGGAGCTTGTGCACAAGCGTGAGGACTGTATTCCAGGGGCTTGATCAACAGGTTCCCAGAGTGAATTGAACACTCTGGGAACTCCAAAAAAATACGAGAGAGAGAGAGAGATGGAAAGCAACCTCAGAAAAGAAAATGGCATGCTGCATTTCTGCAGTTAGGAGATCATCCAACTAGCACACTGTGAATCTGACTTTTAATGTGATTTAATTAGGCTGGTTTGGTTTGAGGACATTCAAGTAACTTTTTTTCCTCTTTCATCTATCAAAATGCAAGTGAAGATGTATGTGTTACATCTATATGATGTTTTTGCAAGATTATAGTTCAGTAATGCTCAATACATTTGCAATTACAATACATTAAAATAGTCTATTTGATATGCTGATACAAACCTGACCCAATATACTTGTTACAATTTGCATTTACGTTTTCAATAATATTTTAAGAAAGATTTGATAATGTGATAATGCCCCTTGAAATAATTCACCATTCTCTTGGTTGTCAAAAAACGAAACAAATTTGGAATTACAGGGCACATGTGAGCCCTGAATCAGAGCTGGAAGATACCTTAGAGATAATGCACTTCAAGGCTCTCATCTTATATGCAATAGGTATGCAAAAGCTAGTGTAGAGAATTAATTAACTTACCCAAATCACATAGCTAGTTAATAGCATGCCTGAAGTCACATAACTAGGCAGTGGCAGCAATCTTGAATCCATGTCTCCACTACAAAGCACTGCCAACTCCAGTTTTGTTTCTACTCTCTGATAATTCAGAGAATTTTTCACTAAAAATGAAAAATGGAAATTGACCTGAGACTGTGGAAAACAATAGGCCAGTTAATACTTCACTGGATCAGTTATGTGAATGTACTTGTAATCAATAAAAGGAGTGTATCACTGTGGTAGTCAGCTTCTCTTGGAAGTATTTCTGTACAAATCAGGCCAGTAGGCAATTAGTAAATCTCATGAATTTCATTTCAATTGCCCTTTGTTGTATTTTGAAAAATTAAAGTGCTCCTACTAAGAAATTACTTATTACTTGTATTCTCAGATTTTGATTGTAGGAAAGTGGTCCACACCTTTGTTGGGTCCCAGAATAGGCTGCCCTAAAATGTCCCTCAATGGCATATTGATTATTTTGAATTAAAGTTACTTAAGAAATGGCCCGTATAAGAGGGACACTCTGACCTTCCTGTCTCCCTGAAAGTAAGAAATCAATCTCTCATGTGAAAGGTATACTCCCTGCATCTAGAGATGGAAGGACAGACACCCTTATCACCAAATACAGGGAATTCAGGCCAAGAAGTCTATGTAAACAAACCTGGAAGATACCTTAGAGATAATGCACTTCTAGGCTCTCATCTTATACACAATAGATATGCAAAAGCCCATGCAGAGAATTAATTAACTTGCCCAAATCACATAGCCAGTTAATAATGTGCCTGAAATCACATTATTTTATCTCCTTGCAGGCTTACATACATGGTTTGAGAATAGGATTCTGCCATAGCTCCCTAGGTTTCTATCACAGTTTCAGGTTGTAAATTGAATATATTTCATATCTTCCACTTGCCTGTGCAAGGCCTCTCTCCATCCTTTTCCTCCCTATCCTCTGCCTAAGAGGCAGAGCTGTATGGCCAGAATCAGCAGAGCTCTCATACCTTCCAGCCTTCAGCCGGACTTGGCCAATGGCAAGCTTCAGAGAATGTTAAATGATATTAGAGGAATGATATCTTATGGCAGAGAAGTCCTGAGAGAGACCTTCAATTGGTTCCTTGCTTCTGGAAGCCATCTAGTGTCACTCAGGAGACATTCTGGACCTGCCATGGTTATGTACCCCGATCCTTAGACGCCTGAGCTCTGTGCTACTTCTGTGTTCACCAAGGGGCAGGAGTCTACTTTGTACTAAAGGGCCTGAATCAGGTGATAATGTCCATGTAGAATTTCAAGACTGTGGTCAGCAGGTAGTTCTGCTTCTGTAACCCAGGATTCCAAAATGAAGTCGAGCTTTAATTACTCTACAGTTGAACAGAGGAAAAACACTAATCTTGTGTCTAAAAAAAAGATCTCTAAACAAACCAGGATATTGCCTTCCTAAATTCAAGCGCAATTGAATCGCTTTACTTTACAGGAATAGCTGGAAACATCTTGTTGTAGCTGAGAAATATTTTAAAGAATAATGCATATAGCCCTATGCCTTACAATACTGTAGCCACTAGTCACATGCAGCTAATTAAATTAAATTAATTAAGAGTAAGTTTAATTAAAAATATAGTTCCTTGGTTGTACCTGTCACTTGGCTATTGGTGACTAAATTGGATAGCATAGATGATAGAATCTTTCCATCACTGCAGAAAGTTCTATTACAGCACCATATAGTTGCCACTATGGAGACAGAATTATTCAAAACATATTTAGGGTCAAGAAATACATTTTGGGTCAGTTCTGTGAATATTCTGGAGCTTGTTCAAGTTAACAAAGCAAACAAAGAAATAAAAGTAGGTGATATTTATTGCATACCAATAAAGTGCCAGGTTCTTCTCATGGATTAGCTTATTTAATGCTCAAAAATCCATATTACTTGCATCTTATTGGTATCCCACAACTAATATTTTTACAGCTAGTAACTGCCGCAGATAAAATTAGAATCCAGCTAATCTGACTCCAATGCCTGGATCTTAACAGTCACACTCTACTGCCTACCTAATAATTGCAGAAATACTGAATTATTGGGGACTTCTTTTTTTTTTCTAAGAATGAGAAAGACCAAGTAATCATTATCAAGTAAAATAAGATATTATTCAATACCCTGCATGTATACAGTATTTCTCAAAAAACTTTTAAAATGCCTTTATCATATGAACTGAATACCATTGTCAATGAAAAACATGAATCAATAGTCAATCTAAGAAAGCAATGGAAAATTTTATTTGAGCCAACCTGAGCATTATAACCCAGGAGTTAGTCTCTCAGAGAGCTTTGAAAACTGTTCCGAAGAGGTAAAGGGTGAGCACAGTATATATGTGATTTTGGTGAAGGGGTACATGCAGTCAAGCACATGTCTCAGTAGAAGGTTGCTGCTGGCTATAGTTAATTGTTTAGTGCTTTTCTTTTTGTTTTTTATTAATTTTTATTGGAGTATGGTTGCTTTATAATGTTGTGTTAGCCTCCACTGCACAACAAAATGAATCAGCCATACACATACAGATATCCCCTCCCTTTTGGACTTCCCTCCCATTTTAGTGCTTTTCTAAGTATGGGAAGATGCAAGAAACAGGGTTCACAAAATCTTCTCCTGAAAATATTTAACTATCTGAGGACGTGTTCAGTCAGTTTTCCCAGACTTTTCCCTGACCTTCACTCTGAACTCCTTTTAGGATATATTGTATATCAGCGACGGCAGTGACTAATGACTTGATTATTGTAGAACTGGATGGTAGGCAACATTCTCTATTTTGCAGTCCCTTTTCTTCGGTTCTTAATTTCCACTAAGGTTTGGGAGCATTTTGTAATCAATTTGTCCCATGGCACTAGGAATGCTCATTCCCAGGTCAGGTGAGGATTTTGTTGATAGACTACTCAGTGTGCTATTACTGGACTAGGCCCTGTTAACAGTAACAAAAAGCCTCTGGACCACCTATCTTTCTAGTCTGTTATGGTCCAGGAAATTGTTCCCTCTTGTTGCTTCTTCCCACATGCTAGAGTTACACTATTACACAATCATCTATCTTATGGAACTATATTTTTCATCAATCATTTCAAGTTGCCTAATCATCATTAATTTTATCTGAGGCTCAGTCAGTCACACATTTGGTAATGCAAGAAACAGTAATCTTGTAAAATAGGCAGAATACAAGTAATATAGCTAGTAACATGAATAAGGTCATAAGTAAGTATTTAAGCTAAGAGTTTCCATTAGGTGTGGACCAGTATCTCCCCAGGTCCTCTGATCAGTCTGTTCTGCACCAGTCACTGTCCTTAAGGGAAATGATATATTGTCATTGTACATAAAGTTCACCAAAGATGACTACATGTAAAAGGCAAGTGGTGCATCATCGTGACCCCTTACAGGATTAAGAAAGGAATGTTATCTTCTAAGGAGTTTACATAGCTGGTGCCAGAAGAAGAAAAATTGATCTTCATGGTTGAGCAGGTATTTCTAACTTTGGGGAGGTCGCGTTAACACATAATGCAGCTGCACAATGCACACTAGAGGGGAGGGAGGAGGCCAAAGGGCAGAGGAAAAGTGTTATGTTTAAATTTTTATTGTCTTGCCTTAAAGTGTGTATTTTTATTTCATCACCATTTGTTCCTTTTATGTTAAAAAAATCTAGAGTATATTCTATTTTATTCAAAAGAGATTGGCCATTGTTAAAAAAGTACTGTTAATTTTGGACAGAATTTGGGGAATATGTTACTGATACAACATTCCTTCACAATCATCAGTAGGATGTTTATGTTGTTTTCTTTTTTCTTTTTCATAAATTAGCCACTCTTAAAGCCATCTCAGTATTAAAAAGAGTAAGAAAATAAATTGGAATAACAGTTGATGATTTAGTTCCCCTAAATTATTTACTGAGTCAATCAAGGCCTTAATTAGCATAAGGTTAAAGTGCATAAGGAAAAAATTATGCCTAGTATATTTGCAAAGCCATGATTAAGAAATGAATATTTTACTGATGCGTTGCATTGTTAGCACATTACTAATTATATTCAAACACATGACTTGATCTTTAAAGAAATTTATTTTTTGTTATCTCATAAATTATGTCTTTGGAGCACTACAATGGCCCCTCTACTTACACAGTATTAGAACATATAGAGGAAAAGTAAATTCACTTAATTTAATGTCTTACTATAGCAGCAGTTTATAGATTACACAACTAAAATTCATTTTATTTGCGTACTTACAAAGGTATCTTTAAAATCATGAAATATCTTTTGACAGTAAAAGTGTCTTTTTGCAAACAGAAAACTCCTTCTTCATTTTTTTTCTTATTGGCAGCAGTTTAGTTTTGCATAAGTTAGTATTTCCTGCTGTGCTAAACATTAACTCAGAAAGGAAGATTGACAGCAACTTAAGTATTCAAAGGCCAAGTTGCACAGATCAGACCAGATTAACTTCCTTACTTCCCAATATTTAAATAGGATATTTTTCTGATACCCTCAAGAGGTTTCTGGAGATTGCGGTACATCATTGTGTCTTCTAATTGCTCATCGTGTTTCTTAACTTTATGGAAAATGACAAGTGAGATTTTCCACAATATGCCTCTTCTACCATTGGAGGAAATTTAAATTTTTCTAAAAAGCAGGACAATAGATCATCATTCACTGTTGTTTTGAAGTTTGAAAATGGCCATATTTTCAAATGTTATTTATTAATTTATTTTAGGACATTAAAAGTAAGAAGCATATTGACTTTTTTTCAGTCATGTTTCTAATTAGTATGTTTCTAATTAGTATCTCTGTAATATCCATTTAGTTGACAAGTTATACACTGTGTAGGAAAGAATTAACTCAGTGTGGCCTGGGTTGTACAAACCCTATACATTCCAAATAAAGGTTTAGCCCTTGACCAGCTCCTGGGACATAACTTCTAAAACCTTGGAGTTTCTTGCTTAGTAAGAGTGTTTTTGTTTACCTGGGGTCTTGGGCCACACCAGGTAGTCTATGCTAACAATCTAATTTAAGGTGGAGTTCTTGGGCCATGCAGTATCAGTTTGACTTCTGGAGGGACTGGAGACTGAAGAAATAAAGCCAGGCAGGCGCTCCATGCCTCCATGAACAACCCCCAATAAAATCCCTGGTCACCAGTCTTGGATGAGCCTCCATGGTTGGCAACACTCCATACATATCGTCACACATATTTACTGGGGAGATTGAGTATTGTCAGCATAACTCCACTGGGAGAATACAACTGGAAGCTTGTGCCTGTCTCACCTGGATGCTGCCTTATGCCCTTTTTCCTTCGCTAATTTCAGTCAGTTTCTGTTCACAATAATATACTGTAGCTGGGAGTATATCAACTTTTCTGAGTTCTGTGAGTCCTTCTGGTGAATCATTAAACAGGAAGGTGGTCTTAGGGACCCACTGGACACACACAAACAGGCACATGCATACACACTTGTGTGTGTCTGTGTGTTTGAAAGAACTTTTAAGATCCTTCTACACTTCACCTCAGAATCACAGAATTAGTAACTTAGGGTCATGTGAAATGCAAAACCCACATATTGTCTCTTTCCCAATGACTGCCGAAGATTATCAGATAAAAATACTCTAGTATGAGATTTTCACGTTTTAAACATTGGATATGAATGGGGTAATTCTAAATAACAATGGCATTTCTTACACAAGATTGTAATGCACATCCATGAGAGACACTATGAAGTAGTTTATATGAATTACACTCACGTTAAGGAGATCAGCATGATGACTTGATCCTATAAAATTAAAACTGTTTATGAAACCAAGCTGGATCCTTCAGGGCCTTCCCCTGTACAAGCCCCTCTGTGTCTCCTTTTTGTTTGGCCTTCCCCAAGTTCCAAAGAGCAGACTTAAGCAGTTAATTAGAACAATAGAGTCACAGGACTCCTAGTTCCTCCTGAAGGGGTATAGATAACAATCTAACATATATCTTTGAGCTGTTCTGAAGAAACTAAGACCTTGCCCAGTAGAGGATGGTGACTACATGCTGACTATAAGCACATACAATCCACCAACTGGTTCCAACCAGTCGGTGGATAATTAAGATTCCTGAAACATACTCTGTTACCTCACCAGCAGCCAGTCAGAAAAGCGTCCATGAGCCAGTCACAGATTCTATGACTCATATCCCTTGATGTTGCCTTTAAAAGCCCTTGCCTGAAAGCCATCAGGAGTTTGGTGCCTTGCCATAAATTTTGTACTTTCTTTCCCCACAACTCGGAGTCAGTAGATTGGCTTTGTTTTGGGTCAGGTGAGTGGACCTGAATTCAGTTTGTTTGGTAACACTTATAATAACACGAACCATGAAACAAAACTCAGTTGAGAGCCTAGACAAAAAATATTTCCAATATATGCAACAAAAAAAGGAAAGCTATAAAGCGGTCTTACTTAAAAAAGAAAAAAATGGAAACAAATCATGAGTAGACATTGCACAATGAATAAATGTTAATGGCCAATAAATAGTAGGAAAGTTGCTTAGATATAGCTCTAATTATGAATCTTTAAAAATGTGGGGTTTTTTTTCTAGGAAAGCAGATCGTTTGACAGTTTAGTTTTCTTTAGATTTTTACTTTTTAGAGCAGTTTTAGGTTCAAAGTAATATTGAGCAGAAAGTACAAGAGATTTTCCGTGTACTATATCCCCTGCCACCGTACATGCACGACTTCTGCTGTCATCAACATCCCATAACAAAGCGGTACATTCGTTACAATTGATGAACCTACCATGACATATCATAATCACCCAAAGTACATAGCTTACCTTAGTACGTTCCTTAGTAAGTACATAGCTTACTCTATGAGTTGGACAAATGTATAATGACATGTATCCATCATTTTAATATCATACAGAGTATTTTCATTGCTGTATAAATCCTCTATGCTCAGCCTATTCATCCCCTCCCTCACCCCCACCCTTAGCAACCACTGATCTTTTTACTCTCCATAGTTTTGCCTTTTCCAGAATGTCATATACTTGGAATCATACAGTATGTAACCTTTTCAGACTGGCTTCTTTCATTTAGTAATATGCATTAAAGATTCTCCATATCTTTTCATTGCTTGGTAGCTCATTTCTTTTTTATGCTGAATAATATTCCATTGCCTGGATGTACCACAGTTTATTTACTCATTCATCCACTGAAGGACATTTTGATTGCTTCCAATTTTTTGGCAATTATGAGCAAAACTGCTATAAACATTCATGTGAGTGTTTTTGTGTGGACATAAGTTTTCAGATCCTTTGGGTAAACATCAAGGAGCATGATTTCTGTGTCTTATGGTGAGAATATGCTTACTTTTGTAAGAAACGAACAAACTGTCCTCCAAAGTGGTTGTACCATTTTGCATTCCCATCAGCAATGAATGAGATTTCCTGTTGCTCTACATCTTCATTAGCTGGTGTTGTCAGTCTTTCGAATTTTGCCCATTCTAATAGGTATGTAGTGGCATCTCAATGTTGTTTTAATTTGCATTTCCCTGATGACATATGATGTGAAGCATCTTTTTACATGGTGATTTGTCAGCTGTTTAGCTTCTTTGGGGAGGTATCTGCTATGGTCTTCAGCTGATTTTTTAATTGGGTTATTTGTTTTCTTACTATTGAGTTTTTAAAGTTTTTTTCTTAATATTTTGGATAACTGTCCTTTATCAGATGTGTCTTTTGCAAATATTTTCTTGCAGCCTGTGGCTTGTTTTCTCATTCTCTTGACATTGTCTTTCACAGAGCAGAAGTTTTAAATTTTAATAAAGTCTACCTTATCAATTGTTTCTTTCATGGAACATACCTTTATAGTTGTATATAAAAAGCCATTGCTATACCCAAGTCATCTAAGTTTTCTCCTATGTTATCTTCTAGGAGTTTTATAGTTTTGCATTTCATATTTAGGTCTATGATGCATTTTTAGTTAATTTTTGTGAAGGTTATTAGTTTTGTGTTCAGATTCATTTTTTTCCTTGTGGATGTTTCAGCACCATTTATTGAAAAGACTGTCTTTGCTTCATTGTTTTACCTCTTCTCCTTTGTCAAAGATCAGTTGACCACATATATGTGGGTATATTTCTGGGCTCTCTATTCTGTTCTATTTGTCTATTATTTTGCCAATACTACACTGTCTTTCTTAGTGTAGGTTTGTAGTAAGTCTTTAAGTTGTGTAGTGTCAGTCTTCTAATTTTGTTCTTCTTCAGTATTGTGTTGGTTATTCTGAATCTTTTGTCTCTCCATATAAACTTTAGAATCATTTTGTCAATATGCACAAAATAACTTGCTGGAATTTTGTCTGAGATTGCATTGAATCTATAGATCAAAGTGGGAAGGAAGGACTGACGTCTTGACATATTGAGTCTTCCTTTCCATAAACAGGAATATCTCTCCATTTATTTAGTTATTTTTTGATTTTGTTCATCAGTGTTTTGTAGTTTTTCTCATGTAAACCTTGTATACATTTTGTTGGAAAAATACTTAGATAAACTGCATTTTTGGAAGCTAAGTTAAATGGCATTGTGTTTAATATCAAGCTCCATTTGTTCATTGCTAGAATACAGGAAAGTGATTGACTTTGTGTATTAAACTTATATCCTGCAATTTTGCTATAGTTGCTTATTAGTTCCAGGAGGTTTGTGTGTGTGTGCGCGTGTGATACTTTTTGTCATTCCAGGAGTTTTTCATCATTCTTTTGCCATCCCCCCCAGTTGTTAACGCTCAGAATTGTCCACATTGAGCCTTTAGTGATTTGTCAGTTACAGTTTATATCTTCCTAACCTGGCATTGGTTCCTATAGTGATTTCTACTCATGAATCTCTGCTCTGGTGAGCTGTGATTCCCTATATTTGCCTGTTTGTCTCTCCAACCTTATGAGTCCTAGAAGAGTTGTTGATTTTTTAGTCTGTTCAGCTTTTTACTTGTTATTAGTGGCAGTTTCTAAGTTCCTTACATGTGGAAGAGGAAACCAGGAGTTCAAAGTTTTGTTGTTTTTTTTTCAATCATAGAATACAACCTATTGTATAGTCACATTTTTTTTTTTTTTTTTTTGCGGTACGCGGGCCTCTCACTGTTTTGGTCTCTCCCGTTGCGGAGCACAGGCTCTGGACGCACAGGCTCAGCAGCCATGGCTCATGGGCTCAGCCGCTCCTCGGCATGTGGGATCTTCCCGGACCGGGGAACGAACCCCTGCATCGGCAGGCGGACTCCCAACCACTGCGCCACGAGGGAAGCCCTGTTTAGTCACATTTATACAAAGAAAAATATGCCGGTGTACATGCATGTATATGTGCACATAAATACATAGAAAACCATAGAAAACCATAGAAACCCTTCCCCCTCCCCATATCCTCAAGTCCATTCTCTAGTAGGACTGTGTCTTTATTCCCGTCTTACCCCTAGGTTCTTCATGACATTTTTTTCCCTTAAATTCCATATATATGTGTTAGCATATGGTATTTGTCTTTCTCTTTCTGACTTACTTCACTCTGTATGACAGACTCTAGGTCTATCCACCTCATTACAAATAGCTCAATGTCGTTTCTTTTTATGGCTGAGTAATATTCCATTGTATATATGTGCCACATCTGCTTTATCCATTCATCCAATGATGGACACTTAGGTTGTTTCCATCTCCGGGCTATTGTAAATAGAGCTGCAAGGCATTTTGGTACATGACTCTTTTTGAATTATGGTTTTCTCAGGGTATATGCCCAGTTGTGGGATTGCTGGGTCATATGGTAGTTCTATTTGTAGATATTTAAGGAACCTCCGTACTGTTCTCCACAGTGGCTGTATCAATTTACATTCCCACCAGCAGTGCAAGAGTGTTCCCTTTTCTCCACACCCTCTCCAGCATTTATTGTTTCTAGATTTTTTGATGATGGCCATTCTGACTGGTGTGAGATGATATCTCATTGTAGTTTTGATTTGCATTTCTCTAATGATTAATGATGTTGAGCATTCTTTCATGTGTTTGTTGGCAGTCTGCATATCTTCTTTGGAGAAATGTCTATTTAGGTCCTCTGCCCATTTTTGGATTGGGTTGTTTGTTGTTATTGAGCTGCATGAGCTGCTTATAAATTTTGGAGATTAATCCTTTGTCAGTTGCTTCATTTGAAAATATTTTCTCCCATTCTGAGGGCTGTCTTTTGGTCTTTTTTATGGTTTCCTTTGCTGTGGAAAGCTTTTAAGTTTCATTAAGTTTCATCCCATTTAAGCTTTTAAGTTTCATTAAGTTTCATCCCATTTGTTTATTTTTGTTTTTATTTCCATTTCTCTAGGAGGTGGGTCAAAAAAGGATCTTGCTGTGATTTATGTCATAGAGTGTTCTGCCTATGTTTTCCTCTAAGAGTTTGATAGTTTCTGGCCTTACATTTAGGTCTTTAATCCATTTTGAGCTTATTTTTGTGTATGGTGTTAGGGAGTGATCTAATCTCATACTTTTACATGTACCTGTCTAGTTTTCCCAGCACCACTTATTGAAGAGGCTGTCCTTTCTCCACTGTACATTCCTGCCTCCTTTATCAAAGATAAGGTGACCATATGTGTGTGGGTTTATCTCTGGGCTTTCTATTCTGTTCCATTGATCTATATTTCTGTTTTTCTGCCAGTACCATACTGTCTTGATTACTGTAGCTTTGTAGTATAGTCTGAAGTCAGGGAGCCTGATGCCTCCAGCTCCGTTTTTCGTTCTCAAGATTGCTTTGGCTATTTGGGGTCTTTTCTGTTTCCATACGCATTGTGAAATTTTTTGTTCTAGTTCTGTGAAAAATGCCAGTGGTAGTTTGATAGGGATTGCATTGAATCTATAGATTGCTTTGGGTAGTAGAGTCATTTTCACAATATTGATTCTTGCAATCCAAGAACATGGTATATCTCTCCATCTATTTGTATCATCTTTAATTTCTTTCATCAGTGTCTTATAATTTTCTGCATACAGGTCTTTTGTCTCCTTAGGTAGGTTTATTCCTAGATATTTTATTCCTTTTGTTGAAATGGTAAATGGGAGTGTTTTCTTGATTTCAGTTTCAGATTTTTCATCATTAGTGTATAGGAATGCCAGAGATTTCTGTGCATTAATTTTGTATCCTGCTACTTTACCAAATTCATTGATTAGCTCTAGTAGTTTTCTGATAGCATCTTTAGGATTCTCTATGTATAGTATCATGTCATCTGCAAACAGTGACAGCTTTACTTCCTCTTTTCTGATTTGGATTCCTTTTATTTCCTTTTCTTCTCTGATTGCTGTGGCTAAAACTTCCAAAACTATGTTGAATAAGAGTGGTGAGAGTGGGCAACCTTGTCTTGTTCCTGATCTTAGTGGAAATGCTTTCAGTTTTTCACCACTGAGGACGATGTTGGCTGTGGGTTTGTCATATATAGCCTTTATTATGTTGAGGAAAGTTCCCTCTATGCCTACTTTCTGCAGGGTTTTTATCATAAATGGGTGTTGAATTTTGTCAAAAGCTTTCTCTGCATCTATTGAGATGATCATATGATTTTTCTCCTTCAATTTGTTAATATGGTGTATCACATTGATTTGTGTATGTTGAAGAATCCTTGCATTCCTCGAATAAACCTCACTTGATCATGGTGTATGATCCATTTAATGTGCTGTTGGATTCTGTTTGCTAGTATTTTGTTGAGGATTTTTGCATCTATGTTCATCAGTGATATTGGCCTGTAGTTTTCTTTCTTTGTGACATCCTTGTCTGGTTTTGGTATCAGGGTGATGGTGGCCTCGTAGAATGAGTTTGGGAGTGTTCCTCCCTCTGCTATATTTTGGAAGAGTTTGAGAAGGATAGGTGTTAGCTCTTCTCTAAATGTTTGATAGAATTCACCTGTGAAACCATCTGGTCCTGGGCTTTTGTTTGTTGGAAGATTTTTAATCACAGTTTCAATTTCAGTGCTTCTGATTGGTCTATTCATATTTTCTTTTTCTTCCTGATTCAGTCTTGGCAGGTTGTGCATTTCTAAGAATTGTTCATTTCTTCCAGGTTGTCCATTTTATTGGCATAGAGTTGCTTGTAGTAATCTCTCATGATCTTTTGTATTTCTGCAGTGTCAGTTGTTACTTCTCCTTTTTCATTTCTAATTCTATTGATTTGAGTCTTCTCCCTTTTTTTCTTGATAAGTCTGGCTAATGGTTTATCAATTTTGTTTATCTTCTCAAAGAACCAGCTTTTAGTTTAATTGATCTTTGCTATCGTTTCCTTCATTTCTTTATCATTTATTTCTGATCTGATTTCTTTCCTTCTGCTAACTTTGGGGGTTTTTTATTCTCCTTTCTCTAATTGCTTTAGGTGCAATGTTAGGTTGTTTATTCGAGATGTTTCCTGTTTCTTAAGGTAGGATTGTATTGGTATAAAGTTCCCTCTTAGAACTGCTTTTGCTGCATCCCATAGATTTTGGTTAGTCGTGTCTCCATTGTCATTTGTTTGTAGGTATTTTTTTATTTCCTCTTTGATTTCTTCAGTGATCACTTCGTTATTAAGTAGTGTATTGTTTAGCCTCCATGTGTTTGTATTTTTTACAGATCTTTTCCTGTAATTGATATCTAGTCTCATAGCATTGTGGTCAGAAAAAAATCCTTGATACAATTTCAATTTTCTTAAATTTACCAAGGCTTGATTTGTGACCCAAGATATGATCTATCCTGGAGAACGTTCCATGAGCACTTGAGAAAAATGTGTATTCTGTTGTTTTTGGATGGAATGTCCTATAAATATCAGTTAAGTCCATCTTGTTTAATGTATCATTTAAGGCTTGTGTTTCCTTATTTATTTTCATTTTGGATGATCTGTCCATTGGTGAAAGTGGGGTGTTAAAGTCCCCTACTATGAATGTGTTACTGTCGATTTCCCCTTTTATGGCTGTTATTATTTGCCTTATGTATTGAGGTGCTCCTATGTTGGGTGCATAAATATTTCAATTGTTATATCTTCTTCTTGGATCGATCCCTTGATCATTATGTAGTGTCCTTCTTTGTCTCTCCTAATAGTCTTTATTTTAAAGTCTGTTTTGTCTGATATGAGAATTGCAACTCCAGCTTTCTTTTGGTTTCCATTTGCATGAAATATCTTTTTCCATCCCCTTACTTTCAGTCTGTATGTGTCTCTAAGTCTGAAGTGGGTCTATTGTAGACAGCAAATATATGGGTCTTGTTTTTGTATCCATTCAGCCAATCTGTGTCTTTTGGTGGGAGCATTTATTCCATTTACATTTAAGGTAATTATCGATATGTATGTTCCTATTCCCATTTTCTTAATTGTTTTGGGTTCATTCCTGTAGGTCTTTTCCTTCTCTTGTGTTTCTTGCCTAGAGAAGTTCCTTTAGCAGTTGTTGTAAAGCTGGTTTTGTGTTGCTGAACTCTCTCAGCTTTTGCTTGTCTGTAAAGCTTTCAATTTCTCCATCAAATCTGAATGAGATCCTTGCTGGGTAGAGTAATCTTGGTTGCAGGTTTTTCTCCTTCATCACTTTAAATATGTCCTGCCAGTCCCTTCTGGCTTGCAGAGTTTCTGCTGAAAGATCAGCTGTTAACCTTATGGGGATTCCCTTGTGTGTTATTTGTTGTTTTTCCCTTGCTGCTTTTAATATGTTTTCTTTGTATTTAATTTTTGACAGTTTGATTAATATGTGTCTCAGCATATTTCTCCTTGGATTTATCTTGTATGGGACTCTCTGTGCTTCCTGGACTTGATTAACTATTTCCTTTCCCATATTAGGGAAGTTTGCAACTATAATCTCTTCAAATATTTTCTCAGTCCCTTTCTTTTTCTCTTCTTCTTCTGGAACCCCTATCATTCGAATGTTGGTGCATTTAATGTTGTCCCAAAGGTCTCTGGGACTGTCCTCAGTTCTTTTCATTCTTTTTTCTTTTTTCTGCTCTGCAGTAGTTATTTCCATTATTTTATCTTCCAGGTCACTTACCCATTCTTCTGCCTCAGTTATTCTGCTATTGATTCCATCTAGAGTATTTTTAGTTGCATTTATTGTGTTGTTCATTGTTGTTTGTTTGCTCTTTAGTTCTTCTAGGTCCTTGTTAAATGTTTCTTGCATTTTGTCTATTCTATTTCCAAGATTTTGGATCATCTTTACTATCATTATTCTGAATTCTTTTTCAGGTAGACTGCCTATTTCCTCTTCATTTGTTAGGTCTGGTGGGTTTTTATCTTGCTCCTTCATCTGCTGTGTGTTTTTCTGTCTTCTCATTTTGCTTATCTTACTGTGTTTGGGGTCTCCTTTTTGCAGCTTGCAGTTTCGTAGTTCCCGTTGTTTTTGGTGTCTGTCCCCAGTGGCTAAGGTTGGTTCAGTGAGTTGTGTAGGCTTCCTGATGGAGGGGAGTAGTGCCTGTGTTCTAGTGTATGAGGCTGGATCTTGTCTTTCTGGTGGGCAGGTCCACGTCTGGTGGTGTGTTTTGGGGTGTCTGTGGAGTTATTATGATTTTAGGCAGCCTCTCTGCTAATGGGTGGTGTTGTGTTCCTGTCTTGCTAGTTGTTTGGCATAGGATGTCCAGCACTGTAGCTTGCTGGTCGTTGAGTGAAGCTGGTTGCTGGTGTTGAGATGGAGATCTGTGGGAGATTTTCGCCATTTGATATTATGTGGAGCTCGGTGGTCTCTTGTGGACCAGTGTCCTGAAGTTGGCTCTCCCACCTCAGAGGCACAGCACTGACTCCTGACTGCAGCACCAAGAGCCTTTCATCCACACGGCTCAGAATAAAAGGGAGAAAAAGTAGAAAGAAAGAATCAGTAGCAGTAGAAAGAAAGAAAGAAAGAACGAAAGAAAGAGAGAAAGGAGGGAAGGAGGGAGGGAGGAAGGAATGAGGGAAGGAAGGAAAAAAAGAAAGAAAGAAGATAAAGTAAAATAAAATAAGATAAAATATAATAAAGTTATTATAATAAAAAATAATTATTAAGAAAAAAATTAAAAAAAAAAAAAACGGATGGATAGAACCCCAGGACAAATGGTGGAAGCAAAGCTATACAGACAAAATCTCACACAGAAGCATACACATACACACTTACAAAAAGAGGAAAAGGGGAAAAAATCATAAATCTTGCTGTCAAAGTCCACCTCATTAATTTGGGATGATTCGTGGTCTATTCAGGTATTCCACAGATGCAGGGTACATCAAGTTTATTGTGGAGCTTTAATCCGCTGCTTCTGCGGCTTCTGGGAGAGATTTCCCTTTCTCTTCTTTGTTCGCACAGCTCCCGGGGCTCAGCTTTGGGTTTGGCCCTGCCCCTGCGTGTAGGTCGCCGGAGGGCGTCTGTTCTTCGCTCAGACAGGACGGGGTTAAAGGAGCCGCCGATTCGGGGGCTCTGGCTCACTCAGGCCGGGTGAAGGGAGGGGCACGGAGGGCGGGGCGAGCCTGCGGCGGCAGAGGCCGGCATGACGTTTCCCCAGCCTGAGGCGCGCCGTGCGTTCTCCCGGGGAAGTTGTCCCTGGATCCCGGGACTCTGGCAGTGGCGGGCTGCACAGGCTCCCGGGAGGGGAGGTGTGGATAGTGACCTGTGCTCACACACAGACTTCTTGGCGGCGGCAGCAGCAGCCTTGGCGTCTCATGCCCCGTCTCTGGGGTCCGCGCTTTTAGCCGCGGCTCACGCCAGTCTCTGGAGCTCCTTTAAGCAGCGCTCTGAATCCCCTCTCCTCGCGCACCAGGAAACAAAGAGGCAAGAAAAAGTCTCTTGCCTCTTCAGCAGCTCCAGACTTTTCCCGGACTCCCTCCCGGCTGGCCGTGGTGCACTAGCCCCTTCAGGCTGTGTTCACGCCGCCAGCCCTAGTCCTCTCCCTGCGCTCTGACCGAAGCCCGAGCCTCAGCTCGCAGCCCCGCCCGCCCCGGCGGGTGAGCAGACAAGCCTCTCGAGCTGGTGAGTGCCGGTCGGCACCAATCCTCCTTGCGGGAATCTCTCCGCTTTGCCCTCCGCACCCCTGTTGCTGTGCTCTCCTCCGCGACTCCGAAGCTTCCCCCTCCGCCACCTGCAGTCTCCGCCCGCGAAGGGGCTCCTAGTGTTTGGAAACCTTTCCTCCTTCACAGCTCCCTCCCACTGGTGCAGGTACAGTCCCTATCCTTTTGTCTCTGTTTAATTCTTTTTTCTTTTGCCCTACCCAGGTACATGGGGGGTTTCTTGCCTTTTGGGAGGTCTGAAGTCTTCTGCCAGCGTTCAGTGGGTGTTCTGTAGGAGTTGTTCCACGTGTAGATGTATTTCTGATGTATCTGTGGGGCAGAAGGTGATCTCCGCGTCATATTCTTCCGCCATCTTCCCGGAAGACCCGACCTTGTTCTTAACCCTTATTCACTTTGCCTTTTGGAGAGTACAAATCTCTCTGAACTCCCTATGTGTTTGACTAAACTCTGTTTTATGGCATCACAATAAAGAAGTAATTGCTTAACACGGTGCTAGTCACATAGTAGGAACTCAATTTTTAAAGCTCATTATATTGTTTTTGGTTTTTTCTTTTTTCTGTTAAAGTATGGTTGATGTATAGTATGATATAAGTTTACAGGTGTGCAGTATCGTGGTTCTCAATTTTTAAAGGTTATACTCCATTTAGAGTTATTGTAAAATATTGGCCGTATTCCCTGTGTTGTACAGTATAACCCTGTAGCTTATTTCATACAGAATAGCTTGTACCTCTTAGTTCCCTACCCTTGTATTGTCCCTCCTGCCTTCCCTCCCCCCGCTGGCAACCTCTCTTATGTTCTTTTGAACTTGCTCCTGTTCATAGCCCTAGCTTCCCTATTAGACAGCAGACCTCATAAAGGTGGGAACACATGTCTTATTTTTCTTTGGGTCTCCTACTGGGTCCAGAATTGTGCTTTACCTGAAGTAGGTGCTTTTTAGACATTTGTTAAATGAAGAACGAGTAAATTAATGAATTAAAGATGAAATAAATTGCCATATAACTCAATAAATAAATGAAGGGAAGACTTTTTCAGGGAACATACTTGGTTCAATATTAGAAGACAATATCTTAAGATATCACTAAAGATTTCCTTTGAGAAAATAGTGTCATTGAATGTTTTCATTCCTGCTAAGTGTGCACGTACGTGTGTGTATGTATCTTGATCTGAGCTCAGTGTGGCTGTGGCTGCTTCAAGATTATTACACTCAGGAGAGGTTAGTTAGACTAATTTCCCTCGAATTTAAATGTGGATGCCTCCTTTAGGTACTGTAAGTGAGGTTAGTGACACGTTACCGTTCAATCCTAGTTGGGACCATTTATACGCTAATTATTAATCAAAGACAGTCCAAAAAACAAATATGCAACTCTACTCAAGTCACTTTTAAAAAACATTGTCCTTATGGTCACTGCTATTTCTTAACTCATCTAGAATGGCTTCTTTGATCCAGTTATTCCCTATGTAATTTTTCTCAACTTAGATTACATTGGAAAAGAAATTAGGTTGTTTTACGTTCCCCTTCTCTGACTGTGTACCATTCACTCCAGAATACCCCACATTTTGTATGACACACTAAAACAGAGGGAAATACCTGTTGCATAATGTTCTCAGAATTTGCACATAAATAATATTAAATAAACAAACACTCTGTAGTTTGAGACTTTATGATAGTTGTAATCATGTCATGATCATGATCATTTTACTTTTTAGCTGGCGCTTTTATTTCATTTAACATTTTTAGGTATCTGTGAAAAGCATAATACCAAATATGATGTAAATACCTCTTGAAAGAGATATACTATTGAATCACTGTTATTATTGGGTTTTACTTTTGACATATTTTTTCTCGTTAAGGAGTGTTTTGTCTTATAGTGTCTGTGTTGAAAGCCACTGAAATGGAATCATTGAACGTAGTGCAGTCACAGGCAGGAACAGAATGTCACTCTGGTTAAGAAAGACCTGTTTCATCTGGAGTTTTTGCTTAAAAGTTGTTTTTAACCTGTCCATGTGAGCAAGAGACTGTTGATTTCAAGACAGAGATTAATTCCTTTCTAAGACTTGCCTCTTTTCTTTAGTCAGAAAACTTAGTAGTGAGCTTTGTCATTTCTTGTCCATAGCAGTTGGAATAGATTTTTTTTTCCCCTTAAAATGCTAGGGCCATTGGTAACCTGATAACACAAGCTTCCTCCTATTTATTCATTCACTCAGCAATCCTTTATTAAGCAGTGACCATGTGACTGGTTCCTAAGCAGAGCTCTACTTTAACGTGGCTAATAGCCTTGCCAACAGAGGGTAAGGGTGAATTCCTACAGGAAGGGACTCTTATGTTCCCTGTTGAAATGTATTGAATATTTAATATATTTTATCTGTTTTTTGAATAGCTAATGCATGCCTAAAACACAATTTAAAAGGTACACATAGATGCACCTTTCAAAAGTAAATCTACCTCCCACTCCTATCTTTGGGTCATCCTTTCTCTTCCCTGTATACAAACACATCTGCCAGTATGATGGGTAGGCTGTATGTAGAAGAATTTGGTTGTAGGAGGGCATTTCTGAGGTGAGGGCAAGGGGAGCAAGGATACATGTAAAAATACAGGGCCATGAAAAGTGAAGATTTGAGGAATTACGGAAAAATATTTCAGAAAATCTGGGGCATAAAAAGTGGTTTATTGGGGAAGAGGAAAGAAAAGCTGGTACATGATCATGCTAGAGGCAAAGAGCTGTAGTCTTATTTTGAAGTCAAAGCACTTTCTCTTTTTCAATATTTTAAACATTCATCATCACACATATATTAATATAATGGCCACTGAATATAATAAGATTTAACCTACATTTATTGAATACCTAATAATACTAGGCATGGATATGAAAACGTAAGCAATATATGGACTCTGCCTTTCAGGCATTCTCTACCAGTTGAGGTAAACAAATAAATTTATGACACTATTTGAGGAGAAATAATTAAAAACAAAATCTACTCCCAACCCAGGAAATCTCTCCACAAAGGCAGAAGAGAAAGTAAACAGTTTTATTATTGAATAAACAGGAAAGCAGGTTGTGATTCCCATCACAGGAAATCCACTGAGAAATGGCAAAGACAGAAAGGAATCTCACCCTTTTATATAATCAGGCAGATACAGCCCGTCGCATGCATGTTCCCAAGATAAACAATACATAGTCCTCACTGAGAGGACTTAACAGCAGTATTTTTCACATACAGTTCATCCTAAATGTACTGGGTAATTGGGACGATCTTCTGTGCTATCCAGAGGAAAATAAGTTCTCATATCTTTATGACAGGTGGTGGTTTTGCGGCTTAGAGCAACGCTCCTACCCTCCCAGGGCTGCTATCTTCCTTGATGATTACTTTTTTTTTTTTTACATCTTTATTGGAGTATAATTGCTTTACAATGGTGTGTTAGTTTCTGCTTTATAACAAAGTGAATCAGTTATACATATACATATGTTCCCATATCTCTTCCCTCTTGCGTCTCCCTCCCTCCCACCCTCTAGGTGGTCACAAAGCACCAAGCTGATCTCCCTGTGCATTACATTTTAAGGACTCAGTTACAAGGTCCTGAGGAAGACTCCTGTGGGCCATAAACTTGGAAGGAGGCTTATTTAGCAGTTAAAAGCATTTACATACATGTTAAAGAGAGAGAAAACTTTCAGTGATAAGTTTTCTAAAGTGAATGTTCTAAGGAAGTGAGAGAATGGAAGTCTCTTTCCTTATTTTTCAACAAAGAGAATTATGTTTTTTCTTTTTCAGTTTGTATTTACCATTAGAGCCCTCCCTTTAGTACTACAATATAGTGACACCACAAATTTCTAACGCCATTGCTATATTCACCTTTCTCTGGACAAATTGTCACCCACTAAATAACTAGCAAGTCCATAGCAGAAGACAACGTGAAGCAATAGTCAGAGTCTGATCGAATAACAAAATTAATAAATTTCAAAAAAATCCATACATTGTTTGTCTGGAGTAATAATCTTTGACCATATCATACAAATGGTATATGGTTAAATCAAATTCTTAATTAGCAACACACAAAACTTTTTTTTAGTCATACATTAATTTTACAAATATTTGTGATGTCTTTATACTTACATTTTCAAATGAATTACTAGTAGTTCAAATGAATAACTGGTAGTACCTTATAAAGTCTTACCCAATCTAAGCCTAAAGGATAGCTTAACACTGGAGCGTGATAATCTAAATTTTTAATTAAGAGTTTTCCTTGTGAGGCCCAGTATATTTCTGGCCCTGAATTCCAGTCAGTCACATAAGTACTATCACTTTTGTGCAACAATTTAGCCCTTTAGTATTTGTTCTATCTTCCCATGATTGTTCCTAGATGTGAAACACAAAGACACTTGTGACCAGCATCTAGGATTAAAGTCTTATGAGGCACTCACTGAAAGGTACAGATTGAAAGTCCAGTGTTTAATGTATATGGCTTTAATTGTTTCTGAAAACAAACACACCCTATGGGCCACTTTTTTTTTTTTTTTTGCACTGGGTCTAAATTAATAGTCACACAGTTATAATAGGCAACTATTATAAAATCTACGTGACTAACAGGCATTCACCTTTGTTTACCTATCAATATTGGGATTAAAGATAGCTAGCATCTCAAAGTTGATCAAGTGACATTAGAATTGTCTTTTCAGAATCTATATATAAGTGCCAAATTTCTGTTTGTCTATTATTAGTGTTTTCTTTTTTGTTCATTTGTTTTTCATATTGATAGCAACACTTGAAAGGGTCTCTCCCAGTATGATGACAGCCTGTCTTTTCCTTGCTGTACAACATTTCTATGTAGATGAAATCTGGTCAGTAGGAGTGGCTGACTTCTTCCAGGTCCTTCTAGATCATTATGGCTTTATGTCTCAGCATTTCTAAGGAAAGAAACCCTGTTAAGTATTGGACATAATCATGACAGAATTCAATGAAATCACATACAGAATGTTGTATCAGACCAACATTTACAGTCTTGCCACACATAAATTTAAAGAAAAAGATTCCGTGTTTGCTGGTAGGAACCGCTCTCATTTTTGACAAGGCTAGTGGTAAACCTGAAGACCGTCTTGACATAGGGTTTCAGAACCTTAGCTAATGAGTTTTATACAGTTTGATTTACTCACTCAATTTTCTGGAGCACTAAGGACTTCAGGAATCTGTAAATATTTGCATAATTACTTGCCAAAAATAAAATTACTTCCTCTGTCTGATTTAAATGCTCTGGTAACCCAAAAGTAGAAATTATATTTATTGTGAGTCTCTACCATCACCTGAAAAAAAATTTTTTTTGAAGAAGGAAAGATTTTAGGCCTCATACATACCATAACTAGACAAAATCTCTTAACCTTTCACAAATATTGGTTTTATGAAGCCCAGCTGCCACCTGGCTTTTGGAAGAGTTGGTCAGGAAGAACATTCTGTGCTTATCATGGGAGTAGCCTGTAAAGAATTCTGTTGACAAATAGCACATTTAAAAAATATATTTATAATAATTGTATCCCTTTGATGTGCTTTGTAAGAGTCTAGTGTCTTAAAATCCCCGTTTTATTCAGCTGATTCTGTTGATGACACAGAACAGAACAAGCAATTGGAAACTGTGGTACAGGAATTATTTTGTTAGGTAATATCCATAGTCCAGTCAAATTTCTTTTAGTCCCTTTTATAATCCATCTTCTTTTGTTTAGCATATTTTTTTAAGTGAACAATATTTCTTATTGTATCAAAAAGGGAGATTCTAAGTTTGGAATTTGCCATGTTTTAACAGCAACTTCTTCAGCTCTGTCAGCAAAACGAATCACTGATATCTGAGCAGGCAGTTGTAAAGTATGTACCAAATCAGCTATCACTTTTCCATGAGATATTCTTAGTACCCAGAGACGTAAAAAATCCTCCATTTAAAAAAAATATCGCTTTGTTGTATGACAGATGCCAAACATATTTATTAGTAGTAGATATAGTCTATATATTCATTTAAAATCCAGAACCAAGAAATGCAGCTCTAGTGACTGCTGTCAACTTGACCTGCTTGTGCAGACCTATTTCTGTAGTCTGGATGGAGTGTCCGTGGAACTCCCTTCAGAGGTTGGCCAGAAGGGATTATTCCCTTCAGTGAAGAGCCAGCACAGCTGTCTTTAATCTTTTTGCTTCGTTGTCTAGATCTACATTGTGCCCAGCTGAGTAGCTGCTGCTAAAATTTGAGTACTAGTCCCTCCCTGCCTTCCTATCGCCTTTTTCCTTAACGTGCACTTTGATATTTGGCAAGACAGCCAAGATACGCCTGGTTAGGGCCAAAGGGCAATTTTGATCTGCCCTTGGATCCATGCCAATAATTTCTGAGAAAATCTCAACAAACTACCGATTAAATCAATCAGGGGCTCACCTCTCTTCTGGACACACCACTGCAACTTCTCCCAGCTGACCTTTAGCATAAGGCCTCAGTATTGCCATGAGCAGCCCCTTTTAGGTCTTATTGACCTTAGACCTTTCGCAGTTGTGTGGAGTGCCAGATAGTTGGCTTCCCTTGCCCACCATACCCTTTAACGTGGTCATCTTCTGGACGCTGATGTATTTGCTCCATCTCAGGAGCAAAGTCTGCTGTTTGCCTAAGTCCATGCAGTACCAGTGAACACCTCCAGCTGCGGGACTTTAAACTAATAACGTGCTGCTGAGTATTTCTGCAGCTTTCCGGAGTCACAGGGAAAAGACTTTAAATGAATGACAGCAGCTACTGAGAAAGGCACATCAATTACCCAGGAATCATCGGTAGTTTCTCAATGGTGTCAGCTTTGCTGGCAATCCAAATAGGAAGGGCTGATTTCCCTTACAACAGGAAGGGCTGATTTTCCTTTATATAAGAAAAATGTAAATTGTGTGGCACTTTGGTTTCCCTTCCTGTGTTGACACTTATCAGCTTAACACCCTTGTGTGTTGGCCTTTTTTCCAAGTTGCCTCTGTATGGAAGCACAGTCCTTTATCCAAGTTCTCAATTATTCCCAGGTCAGGTCGCTTGATCGTGTCTGCTTTCATAGCTCCATAATGTGTGGAAGAGAAGGTACCCATGGGAAGGTGAATCTGGCCTAAGACATGAATGGACACAGGGCTAGGCCACAAGACGGGCAAAACCTGCGTCCTCAAACAGGACAAGTAATGTGTTACTGGTTAAAGAGGTTGTACCTTTGTTCCTTTTTGTAGGGAAATTTACCAACTAAACAAACTACCCATCACCTCCCCTCCCAGAAAGTCTATCTGAGTCAGGGAGAGATAAAGAGACACAAGAGAAGCAGAGGGAGTGGGGAAAGAAAAGAAAACAGGAGAATGCTGTGAAAGAAAAAGTGCCCAGGGAAAGCTGCCCCCAAATACGCCTCAACGGCATATTAATTATTTTGAAGGTTACTTAAGTGTCTACTGAAGAAAACCGCACAACCTAAAAGTTGCAAGTTAAGTTTTATTCAGGGATCTTACTAAGGACTATAGCCCAGGACACAGCCTCTCAGATAGCTCTGAGAAACTGCTTAGAAGAGACAGGGAGGAGCCAGGATATATAGGAGTTTTTGTTGGGAGGAAGGAAAAAACATGTAGTTGAACATCAAAAGATTAGGGCTAATCACAAAAAACAGACATCTTGAGTTAATGATTTTAGTGTATTTCTGTGTATGGGAAGATGCAAGAATCTGAGCTCACTGAAAGTATTCCTTAGACTTGCATCTTAACTATCTAGGACCAGTATACAAAACACAGAATGTTTCCTGTTTTCCTCCATCCTGAACTCTCCTCAGGGTGCACTGTCCGGGGGCAGCTGCAGTGGCTGATGTCTTGATGGTGGGCAACATTTGTTGTTTACTGGAATGGTAGGCAACATGCTTTGTCCACATAAGAAACAACCCACGCAAAGAGGTGAAACCAAGCAGGTCTTTGTGGGGCTCCTGGGCACGAAGACCTTTCTGTCCCCCATTTCTTGTTTGTAGAGAACAGACTCCAGCCTCCATGACCTTCCTGGTTTCCAAATGGCAGGTTTGAACAGTTGCCAGTTGGGGAAGAGAGGGGGTGCAGAGACAAGGGAGCAGCAACGAAGAAACCACCTGAGGCAAGATTAAAGGAACCAGAGAAGCTCATCAAAACTAGGAGACTACCTGAGAGGAGATTAAAGGAGTGCAGGCCCTGCACACACGCTAATCTTATCAGCAACCCCACCCTAAACCATTGCTATAAAAACTCATCATCAATTTCTCTTGGGTTGGGACACACAGTTTTCGAGGGCAGGAGCCCACTGTGTCCCCCTTTGCCTGGCAAGACAATAAAGTTATTCTTTTCTACTTCACCCAAAGCTCTGTCTCTGAGATTCCATTTGGCATTGGTGCATAGAGGTTGAACTTTCAGCATCAGAGGGACACTTTGACTTTTCTCTCTATCTCCCTGAAAGCAGGAAATAAATGTCTCATGTAAAAGGTACATTCCTTGCTTCTGGAAGTAGCAGGGCACACTTATCCCCAAAGATAGGGAATTTGGGGCCAAGAATCCTGTATGTGTAAACAAACCACATTACTTCTTTAATATGCCAAGCCCAAACTCTGTTTAGATTCTTCACCCAAAGCCTAAGTTTCTTTGTCCTGTTGCAGGGGAGGAAGAAATTTTCCTCTACCCTTCTAGGTTCTTCTGGCTGGTCTAAGAATTAAATTGACATGAGATAGATTAGCAGGAGGAAATCAAACAAAATAACACGTATACATGGGAAAGACCCAGGAAAACTGAGCAACTCTCCAAAATGGCTGAAGCCCTCACCTTAAAAGGATGTTGGGGGTAGTGGTTTGGAACTTCAAAGAGGAGAAAGGCAATTTACATGGAGATGGAAAAGCAAATATTTGGTGATGATAGCAGGAGCTATTAAAGAAAAGGAACAAAGGTACATGTAGCAAGAAGGAAGATAGGGGTGGTCATTACAGTGAGTATAAACATGATATACATTCTCCCGAGTCACAAGACAGAGACTCCCTGATTTTTGCGTCTATCCCTGATGCAACCTTTAAAACAAGAAAAGGCATTGGTCTCTCTGGAATAAAAGGAAGCTCCTAGGAGTAAGAGGTGATGGGAGCCCTAGAAGAAATGGGTAAGAGCCTCCACCCATAAGTCTCAACTCATGTCCTGTCCAGGGACAGTGAATGTGAGGTTCGTACAGTACGGCATCAGTCACAAACAGGTATCCACAAAGACCACAGTCCTCACACATCCACACTCATACACACAGGCACATAAACATCCCAGCAGTGAGATGAGATGAAACAGAACACTGGAGGTAAGAGAGGTGAGGGAAGGCAAATTTCAAGTTCCTTATTTAGGAGAAGACCGGTGTTAAAAGAAACTGAAGGATTTATAAGTTCTTAGTTTCTCCCAGGGAATAATTTTGTTCTCAGTGATCTATAAAGAATCAAGAAGCTTCCTTCAAGTCCTGCCACTTTCCACCTGATGACTGCACATTTATTCTCTGTGTTTGCAGTGATCTCGTCCTTCTCCCATGGAATCTCTAGATTCCTGATTGGAAACTCTGCTTGCATCTTTTACTTAAAACAAGGATGCCAGCCCAGAACAGTGCCACAACAAATGCCATGCTCCAACCACTAGACTCTGATAAGTGTAGTAGAAATAACCTTTTCCTTTCTCCTGTCCATTTGCACTAGTGAGGAGCAAGTTGGTAAATAGGAAGATCAGCACAACTCAGCCTCCAAAAAGATGTCAAGAAGACACGCAGAGCCCAGAGCAATGCTCGGATCAATAGGATTGTGGCCAGGAAGGTGCTCCCCCAAGCCTCTTTCAACTGCAGAAGCTAAGGTACATGCATTCAGAACTTTTCTTAGTGGTAGAGTGTCATGACTGATATAGATTGCCACTGCCTAATTAAATGAGATAGTAGATTAACACAGTGGAATTTGAATGACAATCTGAATAATTTGAAAGTTAAAAAAATAAGTTTATATCAGGCGTTGCTGAGTATTGGTGTGGCTTTCAGAGATTGGTCTATCTAATCCACACAATACTGTTTTATAGTTAATTAGCAAAGTATATGCAATACAAAATATCAAGAGACCTGATAAAATATAAACATGCATGATTTTTGACCATTTTTCTCTTGATATTTGGCCCAAATAAAAGTATATTGTATTTCTATATACAAACCTATTTTTAGAAATACATATCAGAATGAATCAAAATGTAAATTGATGTGTTAAGTATTAATAAATAATTATATTTGGTTGAGGAATCACTTTAGAGTTTCACTCTTTGAGAATATACGTCTGGTAGTTTGACAGAATCTTTTAATTTTCTATTGGAGGAAAATTTTTACTGTTAGAACATGTATCTCCCTTTACAAAATGCCAAACTTTTACAAAATTTGTATGAAATTATTTTTCTTTTTTATTCCATCAGAATTTCATTCTCATCTGACAGGTTTTACAGTATATAATTTTATAGTTATAGAAAGAAAGGTAGAATTTTAATTTGATAAAGTATAAACTTGTTTCAAATCAATTCAGATGAAGCATTTATTCTTCATAAGAGTTGAAATTAGTTTTTATTGTAGTTTTATTTTAACCATATCTTAAATTTTGGCTTTCTGCCATTCAATTCTGGAATATCTCCTAAATCTGTGATTCCATGATTGCAAGCCTAGACTGGCACTCATCATTATCTCCTACGGTGAAGATATATGTTCTGATTCTTTAAAATTATAATTTGTGAAATACACCTCGTGAGAGGCAATTCTTGTTGCATACTCAATAGCCATTTTCTCCCTTTTCCATTGAACCACATTTTTCTCTGTGTGTGTGTGTGCATGTATATGGGCAGCAGTGTGCTTTAGCCCAGTAAAGAGGTAATAAAAGGTTACATGGCAGGAATAGAGGCATATGTAACAATATAATGACTAGATCTTCAAGCAAACATTTTACCATGAGATAATAGGTCTTAGAAAAGAATATCCAACCAAATGAGGACAACAGAGCATAAATGGATCTTTGATGGCACAGTGAAGCTACTGAAAGAGTTCCACAATGGCACCTACCTTCAGACTCTGTTAAGTAATCAATGATTTTCTTATTTCAGTTATTGTTAGTCAGATACTCTGATTCTAGCCAATGAAAGAGCTCTTAACTGATACAGACACAATATATCCACACTCATTTCTATAAGTGAATTATGGGAAATAGTTTATCAACCTGAAAAGCAATTTCACATGATCTATGTTTTTCCTACTTATAGATATAACTAGGGACTCTATTACCTTGAACTAATGCAAAATGTGTTTTATTAAAGTAATTTTAAAGTAGTCACAGACAATGAAAGTCTTAGATTTTTGTCAGACTTTGAATCTGCATTTTTAATAATGCCGCATTTTTATTGTTTCTAATTGGCACATGTTCTTGTATCCACTCAAGAGCAGTTTTCAAAAAAAAGTGGGGGGGATAGAATTATCCTCTAGGTCAGAATAAAATCTTACCTAGAAATATGGACCATTATATAATACATAAAAGCAGAGCTGCTTTGATGGAAGATAGAAAGGGATATAGTAACATTTTCATGTCAGATTTTTTCATTTTCCCTTGTGAAGAACAGTTTGAAAACTGTGTCCTACAACATTCTACTTTAACTGTATCTACCCATCTAACTTCTGTTCTTCCTCTAAAATCCAGTTCAAGCTTGTTCTCCAGTTGTTGGTGAAGTTTTATAGTACAGCATTTTACATGAAAAGCAAACGAGTTTCAGCTTCCTTTGTCATATATTTACCTTATGGAGAAATACGGCAAATATAGTATGATATTGCTTGGAGCCTGACTGATTTCTCAGCTATCCATCCTCTCTTGCCCTTGCTTTTTATAATTGCACATAATTCTTGCTTGTCACGTGATGGCTTTAATTTTTTATATAATGAACCAATGCAAATATATTAGAACACTTTTCACCTTTAGTGAATATAATCTAAAAAAATTCATCTACAAACTCTGAGTATCTAATGATTCTTTAGGGATCACTCTTGCACCCTCCGCTTTCAAGCTAGTCTACCTTATTGGCCTCCTGTCTGGTCTCCTACTTCTCCATTTCACTTCAGGTACTTGGAGAAATTTGAGTCTGCCTTGAACCTCAGCCTAAGTGACTGGTGATCAAGATCCCTTCACTAGTTATTATCATTTCCTTCTTTAAGATTAATTCTTGATTCTCTTTAGCAATGCTCATTTGAAATCCTTGAGACCACTGTTTGGCCAACAAAATGTTTTTGTAGAATTAAACTTCTAGTGGGTATGTAGTGGTATATCATTGTGGTTTTAATTCACACTTTTTCTGATGACTAGAGTTCTTTTTATGTGCTTATGGTCATTCATGTATTTTATATTGTGAAGTGTCTTTAAAATTTGCCCATTTTACAAAATTTGTTTGTTATTGTTGAGTTATAAAATTTCTTTATATATGCCAGATACAAGTCACTACTCAGATATTTACTTTTCTATATGTATTTCCAAATTGTGGCCTTTCTATTTTTTTTTAAGTGCATTTGTTTGTTTTTTTAAACATCTTTATTGGAGTATAATTGCTTTACAATGCTGTGTTAGTTTCTGCTTTATAACAAAGTGAATCAGCTATACATATACATAAATCCCCATATCTCCTCCCTCTTGCATCTCCCTCCCACCCTCCCTATCTCACCCCTCTAGGTGGTCACAAAGCACTGAGCTGATCTCCTTGTGCTGTGCGGCTGCTTCCCACTAGCTATCTAGTTTACATTTGGTAGTATGTATTAGTCCATGCTACTCTCTCAACTTCATTCCAGCTTAGCCTTCCCCCTCCCCGTGTCAAGTCCAAGATTTTTTAAAAAATAAAGTACACTGTACACACTTTTTCCTCTTCTGATTCATACTTTTTTGGGGTCTTAAGATCCTTTGTCTAACCCAAGGTTAAAAAGGTTTTCTTGTATATTTCTCATTTTCTTCTAGAAATTTTATAGTTTTAGCTCTTAGGTTTGGGTATATGATTTATTTTGAGAATTTTTTATATAGGTAACGTATTGAGGATAATTTATTTTGATATGAATATCCAGTTGTCACAACATTGTTTAAATAACTTAACTCTTCCAATTAAATATTCTTGGCATCATTGTCAAAAAATCAATTGACCATAAATTAATGGGTCTATTTCTGGATTCTCTATTTCATTCAGTTAATTTATATGTCTGTCCTTACACCACGTATGAGTTTGTTAGGGCTGCTGTAACGAAGTATCACAAATTGTGTGACCTAAACAACAGAAATTTGTTGTTTCACAGTTCTAGAGACTAGAAGTCCAAGATTGGTAGCACCATGCTCCCTGAAGGTGCTAGGAAAGGATTTGCTCCAGGCCTCTCTCCTAGCTTCTAGCATTTTTTTGGCTTGTGGAAGGATAATTCTAATCTTCAAATGGCATTCTTCCTGTATGCCTATCTGTGCCCCAAATTCTTCCTTTTTATAAGAACACCAGTCATATTGGACTGAGGCCTACTATAATAACCTCATTTTACCTTTCTAAGAATTCTAAATAAGGTCACATTCTGAGGTACCAGGGGTTAGGACTCCAACATAACTTTATGGGGAGGGGGGAGGGACACACATCAACTCATAATGTACCACTACAGCAGTTTTAATTACTGTAGCTTTATAGTAAGTTTTGAAGTCAGGTAGAATAATATTTCCAAATGCATCCTTTAAAAAGTAGCGATTCTAATTTTTCCCATTTATATATAGTGTGGAAGTTCAGTAGGAGTCCTACCAAAAATTCAGGACAGTGATCCAACCTGGAGATATACAACTGTAAGTTATCACCATATTGATGATATGGAAACCATGAAATGAATGAGATCACCAAGGAAATTAGTATAGATAATGTAGGGGAGCAAATTCGCCACCCCAAAATGTCTACTTAGCATGCATATTATTTTGAACTGAAAGCAATCAAGAAAGAAAGAAAGAAACTTTGACCTTCCCCCTTATTTGCCTAAAGAATTTAGATAGAGGGCCTATTACAGGAATAGAGCTATTACCATAGATAACTATAATACGAACTAGGTGTGTAGACAGCAGTAACCTAGCAAAGTCTGTTAAAATTCCTCTCTGTGTCTCATTGTCTCTGCATGGCCCAGCAAGCATTTGTGCACCACATATCTGCTTTTCTATCTCCATAGCAGTTGCCTTTCCCCCCTTTGAAGTTCCAAACCACCACCCACAACATCCTCTTAAGGTGAGGGTATTGGCCATTTTGTCTTCGGTAAGTGTAGTTTGGTGACTTAGATATTCTGATTGGACAAGGTCAAATAGAAACTAGACACCGCCAAAAAAGCCTCAAAATGTATGGAACTCCTTTGAGAATTTGTGCTAAAAAGAGGGGAAAAAAAGAGAAAAATGGTAAAGAAACATCAAGAAAGTGATTTTTAGAGAGAAATAGTATCTAGTTTTGAGGCTCAAGGGAAAGATGATAAAACTGATGCCACGTGTGAGAGAGGAGAGAATTTCTGGAGCAATATTCTTGAGTTGATGAAAAGAGGTGCAATAAAATGCACAAATGGACGATTGGCCCTTGCTAGGAGCAGAGATAATGTATACTAAGAGACAAATTGTGTAGACAAGACCAAGGAGATATGTAGGTACAGTGGTGAGAAATCAAGAATGTTTAATTGTTTCTGTTACCTAATTGACAACAAAAGCAAGGTTATCAGCTGAGAATTAGGAAAAGGAAGGATGTTTTCTAGGTTTAAATAGGGAAGAAAACTGATAATTAAACAGGAAAATAAGAACGTCAGCAGATTTAGGAGAGATATTACAACTGTTCAGCTTAGTGATGACTGAGGTAAAATAAAAGCAAACAACATGGTTTTATGTTTTTCTCCAGTTGTATCCAGCTAAGCAGTTGCAGACATGTAATGGATAAAGCTTTGACATAATCAGAGCAGTACTTTAGCCAAAAAAGTTTTATTAAGTGAGATAACCAGAAGAATTGAGGACTTGTTTGAGGCAGTGATTTTAGTGGCTGACCATGAAATTTAAGCTAGGTAAGAAGGAAAGCTAAGAAATGAGGTATGTAAGGACACAGAAAAAGTAATAGAATCAGTGGATTGTGGGATTTCAAAATCAGTGGAATTGGGAAACTAGATAAAGTGAACTGTTAGCATACTTGCTCCTCCTACACTTTACTGAATCTACCTTTCTATTTCTACCTTATTTTAAATAAGTAT
Source organism: Monodon monoceros (assembly GCF_005190385.1). NCBI lineage: Eukaryota > Metazoa > Chordata > Mammalia > Artiodactyla > Monodontidae > Monodon > Monodon monoceros. The sequence goes on along the minus strand of NW_021703777.1, from coordinate 130,084,644 downwards.
TATGTTTGTTGTGTGCTTCTTCCATTTCTATAATTTTATTTCTATAGCATTTCCATTTTAAACCATAAAATTTGGTACTGCAATTTATATTTTCTTATATTTTCCAGTAAATATTAATGTTTCGTTTTTCTCACTTGTGTAGAAAACGTGTCGAGAACAGAGAATATGCCTCTATTTCACTGTTGAAAAATTAATTTCAACTTAACTCAGCACAAACTCACACACGTGTGACAATTCACTAGATGAATTCACACTCAGGTTTTATTGGTTTACAAGACAATAACTCATTTTTCTTTTAAGAAGCTTGACACTATTCTTAATGAAGAGAGAACATATTATGAGGAAAGAATAGTCCAGAAATTATTAGTTAATTTTAAAGAATATGTTGAGTTGCCTGAGGCATGCAGAGTGAGGGGGTCGAATATATAGGAGAGGTATGATAAGCTATTTTTCAAGGACCCTGAAGACTTGGGAAAGGGTGAAGTCACATTACTTTCAACATTCCTCTTTTAGTTGGTAGATAAAGGAATATTTGGGTGTAAATGAAATAAGATTTTCTTTTATGGGTCTAATAGATTGAGTGTGAACCTGCCAGATAACTTCAATGTTCTCTGTAAAATAAAAGATGATTTCAACCTCTAAGAAAAGAGTTAGCTGAAAAGGATAAGGTTTTAAGGAGAATGGAGAAAATTTTAAATAGGTAATATGGAGAATGGATAGATGACTGAATCAGAAAGCATAACTAGATATCTGGGTAGAGTGAAAAGCACACTCTAGGTTTGTGTTCATGGACTTATATTGGTTCCAGCGTAGCAGCTGTGTGAGTTAAGATCCAAGTAGCATTCTGCAGGCCAGGTGGAGTAGTAGTGTATAGGGGGTATTTAGGATATACTTGGTGGGTGAGTAAAAAGGATAATGGAACGAGAGAATTGAGAATATTAGCAAGAAAGGACAAAGTGGAGCACGCTGGAGATGAATATAAAAGTGAAGGTCAAAATAGAATGGAGTTTGATAAATTAGATAAAAAGAAAGAACAAGGGAATAAAGGTCTCATTTGATAGAAAACAAGAAAGTAGAGGCAGCACCTGGAAGAGGAAATGAGGAAAGTAGAAGATTGCTGTTAGAGTGGGAATTTTGATTTTAAGCTCTTGTAAAAGGACTCATTGTGAAGGTGATAAAATCTAATATGTTGCCATGTCCGAGGAAATTAGCAGTAAAATTCACTTATAAGATTGTTGAATACCAGTTTATGTTCACTGGTTGATCGTAAGCTAATGTTCAACGGACTGATATTCAAAGTTAAGTGGCTAATGCTCCAAAACGTAAATTCAGTTTCTAGTAAATCTAGATACATAACTCTCTGAGGTTCAAGTTTCCTTTCCATTCTTTTGCTCATATTTTCTATAGTTTCTTATTGATATCCTGTAAGCACTAGTCTCTCTGAAATGCAATGGCATGAATTTTGCTTTTATTTGTTATACTTTCATATTACCACAGGTACTGACCGTAAAATGGCAAAAGCCCACTCTAAAACTTTCAAGACATCTAATCATCTGAAATAAAATAATAAGTTTAATAATTCAGGTTATATACATGTGAATAAAAATGTCACTCGTGGAGTTCTTAAGATGTTTCAGGAAAAAATAAACTATAGGAAATGGACACCTTAATTTTATTATATCTAACATAAATTTCTAATAAATTAAAAAGTGATAACCTTTTTTATTGTTTTCACTTATCTTTAGATAAAGTCTTCAATTTTAGCATTTATATTTGTAAGTGTGCTCGGTTGTCAGTTTAACTGAACTAAAAAGTGTTGATTTGCCCCCAACTTTTTCTACTCAGTGTGTGAAATTGCTTTCATTTTAAATTACTGATATTCAATCAGAAGAGGATAACAGTAGGGACACAGTGCTTGGTGATTTCACATAACTTCAGTCACCTTTCATCCAAAGAGACACTATACTTAAAAGAATAAAAAGAGACTTTCAAAAACATTAGATTGGTTTTGTTGGGGAGGAGCAAATTTCCCCCTTATTCCTCTTGAATTCTTTTGGCTGGTCTAACTGAGTTGACACAGGACAGATTAACAGGAGAAAAAAAAATTTAATTTGTACATATGGGGATCTCATAGAAATAGTACCTAAGAAGTAACCAGAGCAGGCAGCTTTAATACTTTATAGACAAAGAAACAATAAATTTGTGAGGAGTTGACAGGACAAAGAAACTTAGGCTTTCAGTGCTTAATTGGTGAAGAATCCAAACAGAGTTTGGGCTTGAGGTAGCAAATTAATAAAGTAATATGGTTTGTTTATATAGCCTTTTAGGCCCTGAATTCCTTACCCCTGGTGATAAGGATGTCTGTCCACCTCTTGGTACAAGGAGGGTACCTGTAATGTTGGCGATTATGGGAGATTATGGGATCAGGGAGACAGATTAGAGGGTCAGAGTGTGCTTTTTGCACCAGTTGTTTTTTAAGTAACTTTAATTCAAAGTAATTAATTAGTATGCCACTTTGTCATATTTTATGGTGGCCTGCTCTGAGCTCCAACAGTTCAAAAATATTAGACTAATTTTTGCTAGATTTTGATCATACAGATGAACCTAATGGCGTAGGTAATATGTTGATTACTAATAAAGTCATTTAATATTCTACACATCTGCATATTTATCAGTTCTAAGTGTAGCCTTGCAATCAGCAATATCCCCATGATGACTCTCCTGTGGTGCTTGGCAAGATAATATAATGCCTGATGAGCAGTCAGGCACTCTTGAACCAAGAGGTAGTCAGCTTTCAATTTTGGTACAAAGGAAATGAGCTCACTCTGCTGCCCTAGGCCTCAGAGTCAGCACGGAGTGGGGCACCCCCTCAGCAAGGAAAACCCAAGCAAGTCTAATCGTTTAAAAGAAATCTGCAGCCTTTCCAAAATATTTTAAAAAGATGAAACAGATTGTTATGCACCCATTAGTAATACATACTTAGGATTAAGTATCCCTTTTCAGTGAAATAGTCTTGTAATTTAAAAAGTAGAGTCCTTATGAGGTGTCGTATGCATAATAAAGCACTGTAATAAACAGTTATCCCCAAAGAACTGCAGCTCACAGATCATTCTTGGTGCATGATGATGCTTTGAAGAGGGTGTACATTCCTCACTGTCATCAACACTGATGGAGTTACACTTGTGTACATACTTTACTGTTTATAATGCACTGTGCTGGAATAAGACCCTGCTATATTTGCTTTTCTATTACTAAGCCAAGAACTCAAAAGCAAAGTACTTTGGGGAAAGTTGAAGTACACTATGTGTATCCCTAACCATACCTTGTTGTAACTGCCTTTCTAATGACGTTCCCTCAGGATATGGAAGAAGTGCAACTTGTTCACCTCCTATCACGACCTAGATTGGGACCTGGTATATTTTAGATAGCTAAATTGTTACCAAACTCTGTTACCCAACTCAGGTTCAGCTGCTCATTGCTCAGAAACCAATAATTGAGAGGCAAGTGTCTGTAGAAAGGAGAGATACTTTAATCAGAAAAGCGAGCAATCTGGGGAGAAGATGAAATCATGTCCTGAGACCAACTCCGAAGATTCTGCTGCGCCATAACAGTTTGTAAAGGAAGAAAAAGGCGGTGGGAGAGAGAATCTCAGTGAATCATCGAGGCAGGAGGTTGGGTTCTGCATCATTCTCCTTTGCATGCAGACTGGCTGACTGTCTTCTCGTATGTTATCTTGCCCACTGATCTGTCTACAGGATTGCTAAAGGGGCTGTTGAGGGTGGAGAGCTAGTCATTTTTTAACTACTTAAATCCTCATTCTTACTTCTTTTTATCTAGGAAAAGAATCAACAGGTTAGGCAAGGCATGGTGTGCACTCAGGAGAGCATAGGTCAGGAGTTAGTTTCAGTTGCTTAGTGATCTCATTCCTATAATTGAGTTCTTTTAAGTTTAGAGGGGAACAGAAATGGACAAACAGGAAAGGGGCAAAGGATCTGCTTTCATATGTATTTCTTCTTCATACCCAATTTAAGCCCCTAAAACCCTTGTAATTTCCTAAGTGGTAGGAGTAATAAGTGTGTCTCTTGATATTCATAACAAATCCTTTACAACCACACCTGAGCTTATTTTAATGAGGTGGTATGGGAAAGCACCTAAGGGTGGGGCCTGGTTGCCAAGGGAAAGAACCATGTGAGGAGGGTTGGAACTTTCAGCATTCTCTGGGGCTATTTAATAAAGTCTACATTAAAAAAAAAAAAAAAAAAAAGGAGGAAGTTCAGAGAGCTTCCAGGTTGATGAACACGTGGAGATTTGGGGAGAGTGGTGCACCCCTTCCCACATACTTTGCCCTAAGCATCTCTTCCATCTGGCTGTTCCTGAGTTGTATCTTTTTATAATAAACCAGTTGTCTAGTAAGTAAACTGTTTCTCTGAGTTCTGTGAGCCACTCTAAAAAATTTATTGAACCCAAGGAGGAGGTCCTGGGAACCTCTGATTTATAGCCAGTCAGTGAGAGGCACAGATGACAACCTGGACTTGACATTAATGTTTGAGTGAAGGGGCTACAGTCTGCTGGGGCTGAGCCTTTGCCTTCTGGGATCTGACACTATCTCCAGGTGGTGTCAAAATTGAGTTACACCTGTGGGACACCCAATCAGTGTCCTTGATAACTGGAGAATAGCTTGGTGTGGGAAAACCCCCCACATGTCTGGTGTCAGAAGTACGAGCGTGGTAGTAGTGTGAGAGTAAAAACAGAGACACAGAGGAAGAGTGGGTCTTTTCCAACACATTGGACACACACACACATATAGGTAGATGTAGACATAGCCGTAGACGTAGACGGATATTTAACTAAAATGTTTTTATTTGCTGACAAGCATTTTAGATTCATTTATATATTAAATATGTGACTTCCTTAGTTATTAAAAATTAATTAAATGGTTTTAAAGTTGTTTCCAGTCTTTTCTCCCAATTTTTATATTTCCCAATTTTTTCCAACAGTTGAAGGATTGTATAGCATATATGTCCTTATAAATCAATACTTTCTACTCAAACACTGTGTTTCTAATTTAGTAAGCATCAAAAATAATGAACAATAATTTTAAAACTTATCCTCCCACTCTCAGGTTTGGGAGTTCAAATTTCCACAAAAAACAAAACAAAAAGGAACTTTCTAATATTTAGGGTACACCATAGCACATTATGAAATTGATATTTTTTAGGATATAGAACATGAACTTATTTTTGTCATAAGATTTCATCACACTCCACTATTCTAGGTACTAAGGGACTGTCTTTTGAGCAGTTTCTAGAATCAGCCTCACCCCAAACTACATAGCACATTCAGATCTGATATATCACAGAGAATAATGTTTTCACCTCAGTAACCATCAGTCCTACCCCAATACAGACTTGCTGTGTGCAAAATCTGCTTTCCTCTGCTGGCCCAAACTGATTGGACCAGGCCTAAGGATCAAATATAAATAAGTCAATTCATAAGCCATTTTAATTGCTTAAAATTGCAGTAAATTTTACTTACATAGGATTGAGCTTGCCGGCCATTTTCTCTCTTAAGAATATGATTTGGGAAAAATGAAAAGAATCTGAAAGTTGGTGAGGGTGAAGAGAGTCCATGCAGAAACCCAAATAATGAGAAGGCCAAACTATGAGTACAATGAACATACAAGTACAAAAAAGGCTATTACTTCGTACGAAGTTCTAGAAACAGCTACTCAGTTGAGTGTGAGGAATTTGGCTAAAAGAGTCTGAAGTGTTGAAGTAGAGTAAAGTAATCATCAAGCCATGAGCCATGTAGAAGCAAAGCTTGGGAGTTAAGATCCACAGACACTGAACAATGGGATGTTGTGCCAGTTATCAATTTATTGCCTCTTAGTTCATCCTTGATTATTTAATAATGGAAGCGGACCCTGTAATTTTTGTCAGCTGGCACATTGTTAAGCTTTGTCAGTAGAGGGCACTGAAAGAGGAAGAGGTTTCTTTCTTTAACGTGCCTGTTTTACCAGGCTCCTCTGAGGTCGGGGAGATGGCATTTCCAACACCAGGCATCTGCATACATAGAGGGCAGCTGCTTCCCCCATACATCCTCAGGAATCTTCACATCAGAATGATGCCACTCAGATGGCTTTCTATCAAGGACCAAGTTATGGCACCTCTCCATGGGTAGCTTCCTTGGTATCTCAGAGGACAGAGTTTTGCCAGCATAGAACCCTGGAAAACTTCTCCACCATCCACTGATCTCTGGCTGCCCCTTCTCCAGTGAGGTCTTTATCTAAGCCCTGGGTGGAGGCAGGGCACTCTTGCTGGGGTGCTCTATCTCAGCCCTGGGGTTAGTGGCTACTCCTTATATATGCTGTTTCTATTTTTTTTTAATTGTTCCTTTTACCTCTTAATAATCAAACTTCCATTACTCCAATCTCCTGTTAAAGTTAATAATTACTTATATTAAACTTTCCCTGTCCAAATTACTGTATACTTTGCTCCCTGATAGGTGTCTAACTGATACAGACAGCAACAAAATAGCTTCATTGAATGTCCTCCATAAAGCCTGCTTATAGGATAAAATTTGATCCATCCAGGAGATTCTTATGTATTTATTATTACTCTTATAATTCCAGAAAAGAACAAATGACTCATACGCCTTATGAAATCATATTTTTACTTATTCACATCTTTCAAAAGTCAGGGGTGGGGAGCTAGAAAGTATCCAGGATGAAATTAGAGGGAGTGAAAGAGAACTTTGAAACACTCTCACTTTGTTTTATTAAAAAATAATTTTTTTATCATGGATTTTCTTGTATCGTCAGTGATTGAGAAATCCTACTTACAACCCAAGATCTTCAAACTTCTCTTCTAATTTAACTGGAAGTGTATCCATTTCTTTTCTAATTTCTGAGTAGTTGCTACCATGTTAAAATTGGTTGGGTCAATGAGGGTCCTTCCTTCCAATGTTGAGGCTGGATATTTGCAACTTCCTAGAGAGTAAACACAAATATCTACATTCAACCCCCTCTTCTGGAAAGCAAGGGTTTGTGATAACTGGATGGATGATGGTGTACAACGACAGTCAGCTACTCTTTGCTAAAACAAAGCCGAAGCCAGACCTCTTCTAGTCCTTTAATTATGGGGATATTCTGTGGATGTTCCTTATTTTTACAACATCCAAATGGAAATTTGTTTATTCCTATGCACTTGGATTTCTTTGTTTGAGATTTCAATTCAGTTCGAAAATTCTCACGTTTATCTACAATACATCACTTAGACAGACTTTCCCAGTCTGCCCCTGACTCTGGGGTGTGAACTTCATTATTTTGTCCCATGCCTGGAATATTACTGCAGATGCCCTCTTTTCCTCTTCAACTATGACTAATTTCTCCAGCAGAAAGAATGAGAAAAGATCTGGGTTGTGTTTATATCCACTATTATAAATTGTTCCTACATATTCATTTACACTTCTCTGATCTTTACATCTGAGTTCGTCAGCACCTGACAGATGGCTGACATAGTCCTTGTGTAACGTGTACACTGCTGCTCTGAATGATGATCTGTAATCTTAAATTATAATCTCAATCAGCATCCACCTTGGCTTAAATACATTCCATGGCAGTGATGCATGTCTGCAGAGATATCAGTTCACATAACTCTGGGTCCAGGAACAGACTCTGGTACCACACTGCATGTTCACATTTTAAAATGTCCCATTGACTATGTCATATTCTCCCTGTAATTCGAAATCCTTTTCTTTGGTCCCTGACAATATAATTATTGAAAAGTGTACCAAGTTATTCATTGCAACTAGCCTTCACCAGCAGTTCTAAAACCTGAAGGATAATAAGTATTTAGTTTGATAATAAGTATTTGGTTTGAATGGTGGAGTCATTCAGAGCTTTGAATTAATCTAACCAGTCCTGATATTGACATCTTCTCGTTATCTCCAAATCATCACAATTTTCAAATAAATTCAAGGTTCTTGGAAGTTGGATATAACAGCTAATTTTCACTTTAACACAGCAGGATAGTTTTAGGTGTCTATATTTAATGCTGTACATAGTTTTAATTTTCTAGCGGGTGTAGACGAGCTCTGTCAATTATCCCCAAATTTGCAACTCCAACTTCAGAATATTTTCTGCACTATCTTTTTGACTTTCTCGTGTTATTCAAGAACCATCTTTTCATGTTATTCAAGAACAATTTTTAAACAAGGATACTGGTGAATGTAACACCTTTGTTCCCCAAAGTTGGATAACAGCCGATGAAAATTGTTGCTGAAGCAACTATTACCAGCGTGGGGGGTTTATTCTGTGGATTCGTTTCTGCATAGATTTCCATTAACAGCTAAAATAATTTAAATGGAATATCATTTGTATTTAGTCTCTCAAAGAATATTAACCCATTCATCACACCGACAACATTCCTCAAAAATCTCTCTCCTTCCCAATTCGCATACCTTCTGTAGTTATTCCAAGCCTCTCACTTGCCAGATCCTTACGTTCTTTTGTTTATAGCCTCATCTGGCTTTTCTTTGTCTTCTCTTAACTATTTTCCATATTTATTTAGCAACTAGGCTAAAATTTTTCCCATGGGTAGGATTTGGTAGGAAAGATGTGAATGTTCATACACTGATATTTTTGCCCTGTTGGAAAATAATCCACCATTATTTTGAGTAGCCTGCTTTTTTTAATTGCGGTAAAATATGGTAACTGCTTTTTATCCCTGAGTGTAATGATTAAAGAATCACACATGAAAACCCATTCTGAAAAGGAGTTGCGTGTAAGAAATGCCAACATACGAAGTAAATATTTTTACAGTCTATACCATTGAAGTACCTTCCATGACACCATCAAATTTTAAATGCATATTTTTCTTGGTGTTCTTTATAAGTCAGGATTCCCATTCATTGAGAAATGCAATATGGGAATTTCCGCTAATCCAAATGTGAAACAGCTAGATTGAGAATATATCCAGTGTCATAGGGCACTTGTTTTATATTAATTTGCACCTTTCCAGGGAAAATAATGGAATCATAGCTTATAAGATTTCTGTCTTACCTTTGAGCTACTCTTAGGTTTTCCAATGAAATAAAACCATAAAATTAAACTGAATCTGTCTAAAGATTTTTGTTATGGACTGAGCGTTTGTGTCCCCCCAGCTGTCATATGTTAAAGCCCTATTCCCCAGTGTGATAGTATTTGGAGGTAAGGCCTTTGGGAGTAATTAGGATTGGGTGAGATTGCAAAAGTGGGAACCTCATAATAGTATCAGGATCCTCCAAAGAAGAGAAAGAGAGACCAGAGCTCTCTGTCTTTCTCCACCAGATAAGGACAAAGTGAGAAAGTAGGGTATGTAAGAAGCATGTTCTCACCAGGAAACTTAATCGTGAACTTAGCAGTATCCAGAACCATGAGAAATAAACGTCTGTTGTTTAAGCCACCTCACCTATGGTATTTTGCTATAGCAGCCCCAACTGATTAAGACAATATTCTTTGTTGCTAACACTAGTCATAATTGGCAGGAGTGGTTAATTTTTGCTCAACTTTTGATGTTTAACAACATAATTACCTTTTAATTTGGGGAGATTTAAGAGTGCTCTCTGATTCCAAAATATACAATTTTATACTTAAAGAGTGGACTTTCAGCACTCTAATTCCACTTCTAATGCACATTATAACAAAGTAAGATTCAGTTTTGTTGCATTAAATATATACACACTTATTGTGTTATACATGTATATACGTAAATACCACATAATATATAATATGATATATTATATTTATATATAATATATATTGGGCTGGCCAAAAAGTTCGTTCGGGATTTTCTGTAACGTCTTATGGAAAACCCGAACGAACTTTTTGGCCAACTCAATACTATATAATTATTATTGATATATTATATATTATGCGGTATTTATGGATATACATGTATTATGCAATAAATATGTCTATATATGTACTTATTGTATATATATGGATATTTATGTTACTTGAGAATAAGGAGTTAAGTGAGTGTTTCTATAAGACTAGGCTAATAATTATCCTTAAAGGTTTAGAGTAAATTAAAGAAAAAAAGGCACTGAGGCCATCTTGGGAGAGCATTTCTAGAAGGGAAGAGGGCTATTTGATTCTCACTCTCCAACTAGAGCTTTTGGCACACACGGTTGCTGCAGTTCACGGGGATCTGGGGAGCTACTTTTCATTCTTAGCCAGGAGAATTCTGAGAAATGGTTGGAAAATACTTTCTCTCTCTACTCGCAACTATGTATAGCTGATATCATAAAATGATATTTTACTCCTGTGAATAATCACTTAGCTTTACTGAATGTCCACAGCCTATAGTATTAATGAATAAAGATGGAAATATGCACAATTAGCTAAAATAGTTAAGACCTGCAAAAAGTATATAGGCAAGTAGAATTTATGAGAACTTACTTAAAATCTAAGAGTCTGTTGGAAATACTAGAATTGATGTACTTAAAATTTTTCGCTTCACTTTTATTGAGCTAAGTGTTTGATAATTAACTCTAAGTAAAATACTATTCCAGCAGTATGAGAGTGGTCCACTTTCATGAATGATACAGTTGCTGCTACTTTGAAGTTGGATCAAGTCTACCTTATTTGTAACCAGCAGGGATAGATTTATAATCTTGAAATTTTCTTTGAAGTATTTTTTTGTCATATATTTTTAATTGTGAAAGAGTAATACAGTCAGATCAATCAGAGCTAAAAACGAAACGTTAGCCATTCATTTTCACATTAAAATTTCAGTCGTATTGATTGTCCTAATTTTCCATATGCTAGCTGCTTTACATTTTGTGTATTGATAACGTGGAAAACTTCTAGTGAAGTATTTATAATCGGTGAGAGATTGAAATAAATCAAAGTACTTCATATTTAGAACAACTACTCCATGTGACAATTCTGCATAGGGTATATAGAATTTAATGAGGTGCATTACATTTGACAGTTGTTCATGAAGCAAAAAATTGTTCAGTGCATGTTAACCTTAGCGCCTTATACTCCACTCTTCTTAAGTAATTAGACCTGTGGAAAAGAACCTTACAGAACAGTCAAAGGCTGTGCATTCTGTAGTGTAAAAGCCAGAAATTCATTGTTTGACCGTGTCAGAAAACATTGTTTCCCCATTAAGTGAGCTGGCTAACATAGTTTTAAAAATCTATTAGGGATAAGAACAATAAACCTTCTTATTTTGGTTTACAGTGAAAAAAGTCAGAGAGGGTTAATTTTGATTTCTTATTTTTATATAACATTAAAAAAATTTTTTTAATATATACTTATTTATTTATTTTGGCTGCGTCTGGTCTTAGTTGCGGCATGCAGGATCTTTTAGTTGCCGCATGTGAACTCTTATTTGCGGCATGCGTGCGGGATCTAGTTCCCCAGCAGGGATCAAACCCAGGCTCCCTGAATTGGGAGTGAGGAGTCTTACCCACTGGACCACCAGGGAAGTCCCTATATAACATATTGATTCTCATGTACTCAACCCATCATTCTAAACATGCTACCGCATATTGAATGGTTTGTTTGTTTGTTTGTTTGTTTTTTAAAACTACCTTTCAAGGTGATTACTATTCCACTGTTAATGATTTGAAACAGGGAGCATTGTCCCCCTGAAGAAGATGGTAAATTAATGAACCTGATGCAAACAATTTGGTTCCAAAAGATGATGCTTTAAATTATACCCCCTGGCTAAAAGAAGTTAAAATTTGGAAGAGCAAACTTGACCGAAATGCAATCTTAACAATTTGTGAGAAAAGAAGTAATTTTGTCCCCTACCACACTTCCTTCCACTATGACAGAATTGATTTGATAAAAATAAAATCTAATTTTGTCCCAGATTTTAAAGTTTCCAAGTCCCCCAGGTGATTCCCAAAACCCTGATGAAGTTTTTACTTATCTTTAGACAGAAGAGAACAAAAAGGACAATGTCACAAGTTGTGCATGAAACTGATTATGTTCACTTCATCAAACTACTCTGTTTTGATATTTTCCACTTTTATTATTTTAAAATGGCTTTTTGGTTTTGAAATAATGGAGTAATAAAGGTGTTGTTATTTCCTAATCTTACTTGTAAAACTACAAAACTGATAGTCTTATGGGTCACTTTCATTTCTTTTCGTTCTATTTTTTTTCTTTGCTCTTCTTTCTCTTACTTTCATTTCTTTTACGTTATCTATCTGTGAATTCAAATTGGTGCAGTAACTGGCTGAAGTTAAAAATCCCCGACACAATATTCCAGACCTTATTTTTCCAGACCCATCTTTCACAATCTCTAAACAAATGCATACTATTCAGCCGTATCCAATTCTTACTCTTCTGTGCCTTTGCATTTGCTATTGTTTCTTCTGAAGAGGCTTTCCTCCTGGCTCCTTCGACATAAATTTAAATTTTTTACAAAGGTGTAAATCATACTTCAAGACCCTAATATCTCAAACACATTTAAACATCCTTCCTCTCTACTCTCTTGGAATAGCCTGTGATTGCACATATGCGTTGCATTTTTATTTTTTTGCATTGCAATACTTCTGTGATTGCACTTGCCACATTGCATTATAATTTTTTAATGTGCTTGGCTTTCATAACATGATCTTCTTGAGAACTGGAACCATGCCTAATTCATTCTTGTATTTCCATTTCTTGGGATATAATGTATGCAGCAGTCAGTTAATTACAATTTCATGCATGAATTCCTGATTAAATGAATGAATGTATGAATGAATGAATGAATGAATGACTCATCATAGCTACCGCTAGTGCTGACGAAATTACCATGGACGTGCCTTATTTGCTAATTGTACAAAGATGGGATTTAAATGTTTACATTATTTGGTCCAGAGATTTTCAACTCTGTCTGTGCTTCATCACTTGTGGAGCTTTATGAAATCTGTGTTTGGTCCTCAGTCTTAGACAGCTTGATCTGTTGTTTTGGGGTGGGTTCTGGTAATTATATATTTGTTCCTTAGTTTTAATTTTTACTCATGATTCTCTGTGCAGTCAGATTGAGAACAAGGTGGATCAATAATTTCAAAGGCAAGTCTCACAGTGTAATTGGCTCAATATTAAGAACTTAGAAAATACAAATAAAAGTACAGCAATAGTGCCTGACCTGAAGTCTTTCAATACATTTTGATTAATTGTAGAGTGACAATTTGACAGTAACTCATACATGCTTTGCATGTAATTTTATTTCAGTTAAATCATATCTGCAAAACTTAGTCTCAGACAGAATTTAGGATATTTGCCAACATTGAGGACATGATTAAATACCTCCCTGACCGAGTAGGGGACAAGATGACTGGTGCATATGATGGGGTTGGGGTCTACAACTACAAATAAATTCTGCTTTGATGTTTGTGCTACAGGATCTGTAGAGTGATTTAGTGAAGTTATGATATCTTCAGTTCAACCCTGCACAGCTTCACTTGAATAGGGAGTATTGCTGTGACTTGATTCATCTAGCGACAGTTTGTGGTTTCACTTTTTGAGAAGGACAGTAAAATAAGATTTAGTTGTAATGTTATGTACAGTATAGAGTTTCATAAAACCTTCTCTCATAAAATACCTGAATAACTTTTCAAGGGGTAAGAAAGAAGAAAAAAAAATAAGACTTTATGACAAAAATTATAAAGGAGGTTCTGCTTTGAAGGCCTGCCTGTACCGGAACACCAATAGCATGCATTAAAGTAGAAACAATCTTGATGAAGCTGCCTATCTAATATTACTGTTCTTTCCTCTTACTTGATTTGTGGAATAGCATCCATACAGATGTGGGTTTCCCAGCATCATTTTCGATATGATTGTAGGCTTTTGTGTCTTGGCTCTAAATCATTATGGATAGTTACTGGGCAACTTATAGAACAGGTTATTTTACACATAAAGTTTTTTATGATTTTAATTTATATTTTAGCACTTAAAATGATATACTCAAATATCAAACATATGTTAAAACAAAGATACAATAATTAACATGAATTTTATCAGTAAATAGAAATGCTATGATAAGTAACTGGTATTATTCTATGTGGGTTTACAATAGGATTTCTCAACCTAGGTTCCTAGTTTAGGTGAGATATGGTTGTGGGTAGTGTGAATGATCACATACAAAAAGGAAATATTGGGCTTCCCTGGTGGCGCAGTGGTTGAGAGTACGCCTGCCAATGCTAGGGGATACGGGTTCGTGCCCCGGTCCGGGAAGATCCCACATGCCGCGGAGCAGGGCCTGTGAGCCATGGCCGCTGAGCCTGCGCGTCCGGAGCCTGTGCTCCGCAACGGAAGAGGCCACAACAGTGAGAGGCCCGCAAAAAAAACACAAAAAAACAAAAAGGAAATATTTTTGTACCTTGTGTAAGATCATAGCACTCACAGTGATGGAGCAGCCCCATTATCAGAGTTTTTAGAGGTTTTTTTCATTCCCAGATAGCAGTGTGCACAAGCACTGTGCTCTTTGGTTGTGCTCGTTCTGTTTTGAGGCCACGTAGGAGAGGCTGTTTATAATTGATGAGTGCTGTTTACACGAAGGGGAGGAGAAGAGGCCAATGATACCAGACTCTCCCTCCCAAATCATTTACCCTAACCTCCTGTTAGGCAGCGCCGGCTGATTTAGGAAAACACGAGAGCAAACATGCTATACCATCCTAAAAGAAAGTCAGAAAGTTCAATTCGGAAGAGAGTTTCTATCTGTTGGAACTGGCTACTCCCTTTCATACTCTGCTATTGTTGCGACTGTCGCGTAATGTGGATCGTGTATGTTAGCAGTGAATTGTGTTGTGAGGTTTTCATATTTTAATTTTTGCAATTTTCTCTTTTATTGATGATATACTTCTGTTTTATATCTTATTAGCCTCTTTTTTTTTAAACAAAGATGTCTTTGTGTTAAGTGCAATGGTTTTTGAAGATGAGGTGTGAAAGAAAGAGGATTCTATGTCTAAGCCAGTGAACAATTCTGAAAAGGTTGGCGATGAACAATTACAATTTTCTGAATCATTTCAGAAATATAACAAGGACACACACACCAAAAAAGCCTGCTGTTACAATGAAAGTTTCTTATTCTTGGGCTTTTCCTGGGCAAAAAACCATGTTTCCTATTCCACTGTATGGCAAATAAACTAAAAATGCAGGAATGGCTCCAGCAAAATTGAAAATACGCTTCATTACAAGGTACAGCCTTTAGACACTTTAAAGGTGCTGATTATTTTAAACAGATATTAGAATCACAAAACGAAAGTTTTCATTTAAAAAAGTCACATTAGTGAAAGCATTCAGGAAGCAAGTTGTTTAGTAACCAAACTTATTGCCCTGAGAAGGGAAAGTCACACAGTTGGTGAGAACCTAATAATGTCAGTATGTAAAATGAAAGTGATTAAAATGCTACAACAAGATGAAGTAGGAGGATTTGGAAAGGTTCCACTCTCAAACAGTATAATACACATGTTAATATCATACCACAGCATGCTGAAGAAGTTTTGTGTAATAATCTGAAAAACAACAGCTTCTTTACCAGGTTGGCAAGTCTTGAGATTTCCCCAGTAAATGTCATGCTATAGCATTTGTAAGATTTGTGAATGATGGTGAGATTCAAGAATTTTTTTTTTTCTACTGCAAAGAGCAGACTGAAGCAAAGGCCAAGATGTTTGTAATGTTTTCCCTCTTATCTGCAAACAAAGAGTTTGTTTTGGAGGAAATGTGTTGACATTTGTGCTGATGGGGCCCCAAAAATGCTTGGTTCCACGAGAGCATTTATATCTCTTTAAATGAAAGAAAATCCTGGGGTAGTCACAACAATGCTTTCTTCCTTGAGAAATGCTGGTGACAAAAGTACTTGAAGGTGAAATTTTCAAAAAGTTTTGAACGATGCTACAAAAATACTTTATTAAACAAAAACCAGTTTTACTTGAGACTTGTTTTAAAAATGGATGTACAAATGGGTGTCAAAGAGCACATAAATTTGCTACACACAGAAATCCAGTGGGTTAACAGAGGAGCAGTGCTCAACAAGGTGTTTCAGCAGAGAGGTGAATTGAAGGATGCACTCAAGAAAATAGTAGACTTGATTCAGTGGAGAATTTCAAGATAAACTGTTGCTGCCAAAACTGGTCTGCTTAGCAGATGTCTTCCCACACAAGGACCAGTCTAACAGGTCTTTGTGAGGTCTTGCAGAAAGTGCTCTAAAAGGTAACAGAATCTTTTTTAAAAATGATCTGCAAAAGGAAATTGAAGTGTTTCTACTCCGGCTTGGACTTGAGTACGTGAAAGGGAATCAGTAAGCCTCAGGAGTTGTTGAAAACCACCTGCAAGACCTATAGGAAAGAACTGAACAGGGTGTGCCTTCTCTTCTGAATACAAGGGTATGAATAAATGAAGGACCCTTTTTCTGAATCTTCTGCTCAGGCTGAGATCTCAACTCAGTCAACAGGAAGAATTTTGTGAGCTGCAATCTGCTCATAGACTAAAGGTGAAATTTGCTAGTCTGCCCCTACACAAGTTCTGGGATTCTGTTGAAGTGTGTTTGACATTCACAGGAATGAAACGAATCTTTTGCTGTAGTTTTCAACATCTTACATATGTGAACAGGCATTTTCTTGCTTAACAAGCATCACGAGCAAGGAGAGAAGTGACCTTATTTCAGTTTTCTGTGCTTAAGTTCTACCTAGAATCAGATATTTGTGGAAAAAAGGAAAAGACAGGTTGCATAGTAAAAAGGTAAATTTCATTTTAAAATAATACTTTTTATACATATAGTGACCTATTAAGAAATCAAGAAACCAACTTGTATGCATAATAATTTAGTTAGCTGCTACAATTTTATTTGAAACTGATCATGTTACTCAGTAAGAAAATGTTTTCTCAAAGTCTTATGTGAATTATGTCTTAGGTTATATATCTATTGATATTGCCTTGCCTTTGTTTGTTGTTGTAGTTTTACTACTTAACATGTAAATAAAATTTCATGTTGTAAATAAAACTGATTAAAATAAATTCCAGCCTATATTTAAATAAAACCTATCAAGTCTATGTGTAGAAAAATATAAATCCTATTTTGGCTTAAGTGTGCTATTTAATTTATATTATATATATATAATATAATATTTGTATTACATATATTATTATTATATTAATATATTATTATTATTATATTTCCATGAGTTTTTAAGAATTAATTAATTTTATTTTTGGTTGCATTGAGTCTTTGTTGCTGCATGTGGGCTTTGTCTAGTTGCGGCGAACGGGTTCTACTTTTCGTTGTGGGGCAAGGGCTTCTCATTGTTGTGGCTTCTCTATGTGCATGGGCTTCAGTAGTTGTGGCACACGGGCTTAGTAGTTGTGGCTTGTGGGCTCTAGAGCGCAGGCTCAGTAGTTGTGGCACACGGGCACAGTTATTTGCTCCACGGCATGTGGGATCTTCCTGCACCAGGGCTTGAACCCGTGTCCCCTGCACTGGCAGGCAGATTCTCAACCACTGCACCACCAGGGAAACCCCGTGAGTTTTTAAAATTTATGAAAAGAAAGAGTAGTTTCAAGAAAGTGAGCTAAGCTTAATTACATTTTTTTCTATAAAAGTTGGCTAAAAATTTATTTTTTAGTTCTAAATGGGGAAAAAATAGTCTACCACATACTATATACCACATATCCTGTACCATATCACTACCATATATTACATCATCAAAATTTTATAGAGTAGAAATTTGTGACAATACTTTAAGGCCTACTTGGATAAGTTTTAAAAACAAGGAATTCAAGTAGGAAATTAAGAGGAAAAAAAAAAGAAATTGAAAGTAAAGTTTTCTTTCATGGCACTACTGCTATATATATCATGGGGAGGAATAATCATACAAAGAGATAAATCTAACACATTGGCCGAAATTGTATTTATTTTCTATTGTGGTGTAACACATGACTACAACCTTAGTGGTTTAACAATCATCTATTTATAAGCTCACAGTTCTTTAAGTCAGAAGCCTACTATGGTGGGGCTGGATTTTCTGCTCGGGGTCTTACAAGGCCAAAATTAAGGTGTCTGCAAGACTCTTGCCTATAAGTTCTGGAGAATAATCCTCTTCTAGATTCATTCTTTTTTTTTTTTTGCGGTACGCGGGCCTCTCACTGTTGTGGCCTCTTCCGTTGCGGAGCACAGGCTCCGGACGCACAGGCTCAGCGGCCATGGCTCACGGGCCCAGCCACTCCATGGCATGTGGGATCTTCCTGGACCGGGGCACGAACCCGTATCCCCTGCATCGGCAGGCGGACTCTCAACCACTGCACCACCAGGGAAGCCCTAGATTCATTCTTGTTGGCAGAATTCATTTCTGTGAGGCTGCATGTCTGAGGTTTTCATTTCTTGCTAGCTGCTACCCCATCAGCACCTAGAGATAGATCTCCAATTCTTGCATATGGCCCTCCCATCTCCAAAGTCAGCAACAGTGCATTGACTCCCCCATGTGCTTTGAAGATCTAACTCCCTCTTCTCATATCTGGAGAAAACTCTTTACTTTTAAAGGGTTCACCTGATTGGGCCAGACCCACCCAAATAGTCTCCATATTTATTTATTTATATTTAGGCCTCACCATGTGGCATGTGGGATCTTAGTTCTCCAAACAGGGATCGGACCCATGCCCCCTGCAGTGGAAGCGCGGGGACTTAACCACTGGACCGCCAGGGAAGTCCAAAGATTGATTTATTTTATTTTTTTTAATTTATTTATTTGGGATCTTAGTTCCCCAAACAGGGATTGAACCCGGGCCCTGGGCAGTGAAACTGTGGAGTCTTAACTTCTGGGCCACCAGGGAATTCCCAGCCTCCATATTTTAAATTCAAGTGACTTGACACTTTAATTAATCCCATCTGCAAAATTCTTTCATACCAATAGGTCGATTAGTATTTGATTGAATAGTCACAGGATGGGAATCTAAAATGTTATATGTGGAATAATAGGTATGAAATTTATGCTTTTAATGCGAATTATTTGAAATCTGGGTTAAAATGAGGTCATATTGGTATAGGGTAGACTTATAATATTGTATGACTGACGTCCTTATAAAAGTGAAGTTCGGACACACAGGAAAGATGCTAATGTGAGCACCAAGGATTTCAGGTCATCACCAGAAGCAAAGAGAGAGGAATGGACCAGATGCTCCCGCAGAGCCCTCAGAAAGAATGAACCCCATTGACACCTTGATTTTGAACTTCTGGCTTTCAGAACTGTGAAAGAATATATTTCTGTTCTTTTAAACCACACAGTTTTTGATATTTTTGTTACAGCAGCTCTAGGAAACTGATACAAATTCAAAATAATCCCACACTTTTTATGATAGGCTTTATGATCTGACCCTACCTTATCTTATTTTGGTTTTCAAATAAACCCAGCCATTTTTCACCTGAAGGCTTCTGAAACTCTGTTTTCTCTGCCTAGAAAGTTATTTTTCTCACACTCCAAATGGCTAGCTTTTATTCATGGATTTTATCAATTACTTACTACAATATTAATCTTATTTTAAAGTAATTAAATATCAGGTCCTATGCTAGGATGGAGACTATTTTAGTTCATGCCAAAGGTCTATTGTTGAAAATTTTACTAAGAACAGGTTTTTATTAGAAGTATAAAGAACATGGAATGATTTAGAGGAAAGCTAAATCTTGAAGGGTAAATGTAATTTGGCTTGAGAGCATTTCCTATTTTATTTTGTACTCTAATAAATAAACTCTCCACCCATTCAAGTACAATGTCTTTGAGGAAAGAACTATTTTTTATTCCCTAGTATGTAGCACATATATGATATATATGCCATATCTTCAGTATATGTTATATTCCCATATATGATTTTTAAAATTGAAAATTACATAAGTGAATAAATTAATAAGTGATACTGCCTTCTATATATGCATGCTTTTCCTTGTCATTGAGAAATAACACTTTTTTATATTAATTGTGAATAAATATTAATTTGAATGATATGATTATTTTCATTAAAAACACATAAAAATACCTCAGTTACATGACCAAAAATCTTTATTAAAATGTGTATTTAATAAACAAAAACATGTTTAAATGTCTTTAATTATTAAATGGAAATATTCATTTATTTCTGGGCTTAAGAAACATAGGTGATATATTAAATGTTCTATTAATAACTTTGTCAAGTATTACAAATAGTATTCAAATATTCAAACTATCAATCCATGCTACAAATGTAAAAATATAAAACATGAAAATAAGCTACAATTGGCATAATGATTTCTGCTTCATGTTTCTTTCTTGTGGATTTAGAATGAAATTTGATAATATTTGGAACACTGGCAAAGTTTCCAACAGATCACATGTAATTGAATGATTCTATATATTTAAAAAATTATTTTCCTATTATTGCAATTTTATATCACTTGAACTTGCTAAACTTTCTCTAGATATCTGCACTTACCAGCAATGTTTTTGCAAATTGTTGTCATATCTTTGGACAGATCCATCTTTGCTAACTGATGGAATACTAGGTTCTGAAATTTCCAATTATCATATAAAACTTGAAGCTCATCTTAACGTCTTCTGAGACATATAGTAGTTTGGCAGCCAGTCAGTGTCCTGTATATTGATAAATTGACTAAGGACAAATTGACAAATTGATTTGAAATATTTTTAGTAAAGATACATTTGGCAAGCTTTAAAGTACTTTAAAGTACCTAGAATAGTCAAAAGAAAATTAGAAAAAGAAAACAAGTTTGGAGGCTTTATACTATCTGATTCAAGACTTTGTTAAAAATCTATAGCAAGCAAAATGATATGATACTGACTTGAGAATAGAAAAAAAATTAATAAAACAAGTAGAAAATTTGTAAAGAAACCCACACATATGTGATCAAGGGATTTTCAACAAAGGTGCCAAGGTACGTGATGATGGAAAGAAATTCTTTTCAATAAACTGTGCTAGAAAAATGAATATACCAATAGGGAAAATAAAGGAAAAAGACACTGATTCCTGTCTTACACTGCAAATGAAACTTATTTTGAGATTGATCGAGATTAATCATATATGGAAACAAAAAAGTAAGAACCATTAAAACCTGGGAGAATATCAAATGGTTCAACATTTTTGTGTTTTGGAGGAAGTATTTCCTAGATTGGGACACAAAAAAACATGAAGCATAAAAGGAAATGTCAAGTTTCTGTCCAATATATTAAAAGGAAATCTCAGTGTCTTTCACTCACTAAAATTAAATATTATTGCCAATCTTGATATAATCTTCGGGGAATACTGTGTTTACTTTCAGCATTATTTTCAATTAACCATGATACCTTAGTTCAGTTTCAATCTGTTTACTGTCTGGATCAACTCAATTTGTTGGAGTAAACAACAAATTGGAGACAGCTATGTGATATATTTTGCATGGATTTTCACATTTTCTTCTACTCAAAAGAGCTTTTCCTATTGACTTCCATAGGAATTCACATTCCTAAACTTTGTCTAAAGTTTGTATTATTAATGTACTGTACATAAATTAAAAGCTAAAGAATTGTTCTGGGAGAATCTGGATCACTTCACTTGAGAAAAGATAAAGGAACCTGTATAGGGAAGGAACCATGGGAATACCACAGGTAGTTAATGTGAGAAGAGGTAAACTTCCTACTTTTATCTGTATTTGAGATTGTTTGTTTGTCTGTTTCTGCTTTGTTATTTTTTATTGATGTATTTGAGAAGGATTATTTGAGTTTGGGTTTAGCAAGATGAGTTTATTCTGTCATTACAAAATTAAAGAGACTCTGGATAAAATAAAGAAGAATGTAATAGAAGTTTGGGATGGGAACTAGGTGCCCTTTGGGGCCAAGGAAAAAACAAAACAAATTTAAAAAGGGAATCAGACTGAAGGAAAAAAAATATCTAAAGAGCTGGAGGATGAGGTAAACTGGAGAAACACACACTCTCCCCTAGATGGAGATGATTGTTTACATTGTTTTTGAGCATGCCAAAAGAACTTAGAAATCCACACTTGTGGCTGAATAAATTTGATTTTTGAAAATTAACTCAATTTTTAAAAATTCTGAATGATCTAAAGAAAACATTCCTTGGTGCCTGATCACCTGGCAACATTAGATCTGAATGAAGGCAAAAGAGCACGAAGCATTATTTATGTTGACTAAATAACACAGTTGTGTGTATTGCAGTTTTTTCAGATGTTTACAGAAGCTATTGGATTTAATCAAAAACAAATTTATTAAATGTATTATTGAATGCATAAGAGCTCTTGTCAATGAGTGTCAATCAACTTCCATTAAGTGTTTCTTTTCTTTAATGTAAAAGAAGGGAGGATTTTTCTTATATTCACAGAATTCCATTGATATATATAGATATAGATATAGATTGATATATATATGATCTATATACATTGATATATATATAAAATTATAAGCCTTTCGAACTGGAAACATTCATGCATTGATCTTACATCAGAGCAGATTGAGGCCTATTAAAGTTCAGAGGACCAAAGATCTGAATGAGGTAATTTTACAGGTAATTTTACAGAGCTGGGATTAGAAACTGACTTTTCCAACACCTTAGTAAAGGCAGTTTCTTTTGTCTTACCCCGACTTTCCACTGAGTGATAGAGGAAACAGACTATAAGGTGACAAAAGACTTACGTGTAGAGTACTTGTGTCATACGGTCTGTGTATTGTCATAAGTTATTAAAGCAAAAAAATACTTCCTAGTATCTATTATTTAGATAGGTAAGAATTCATATTTGTTTGAATTATTTGTAGCAATTTCAGGATTACTATTCATAATTAATTGCTAAAAATCGAAGAGTGATAAGAGTAGAGGAAGAATGCTTCTAGATTTGTTTTGATACTATTATTCCTATTTATTATGGGACACATACCTAACTAGTTTTCCCTTTACATAGAGAGGCCCAGAAGAGTTTTGCTTCCTTCAAGCTCAAGTTATCATATAGTTTTTATCCTGGGTAGATATTATGCACTGCATTTTACACACATAGTTTTGCAAAAATATAGAGCAACATAAATCGATGTTCTCCGAGTTTCTTAGAAAAGAGGTTTTCAAGATGAATTCCATAAAACAGAAATAGCTAGAAGTGGGAATTCTTGTGTTTTCTCCACATATCATGGGAAATGATGGAAGAAGAAAGTATAAATTCTCAAGGACCTGAAAGAGTGAATTCAAGTTCATAATGAGGTACTTGTCCTACCTACCGATCATCACTATAACTATCAGAGTATTACACAAGTATCTCAAAAGAAAAAGGAAGGAGGGAAAGAAGGAAGGAAATTAAAATAAATAGACCCCTTGAATTCTCCAGTATGACTCAGTCCCTCCTCCATCTCTCCATGCAGAGAGACGTGGCAGTATAAATATCTTCCCGACATTTGCTCTTTTTACCTCTTCTTATAACTTGAAGTAATAAAAATGGAGAATCTGTATTATATACACGGGGGACTTGCTCATACATGTTTACAATAATTGGCCTTCGTTTCTTCTTTTCTTTTTTTTATCATCAGTGGGAGAAATGGCACGGGCTTTAGGTACACAGTCAGAAGGCGTGTGCTGACTCCGCTGGCTGCAGATCCTCTTGGCTCCCTTTCCAGTGTTTCTCAACAGGCTCTATTTCTTTTTTCTTTTTTTTTAAATTTATTTATTTTATTTATTTATTTTTGGCTGCGCTAGGTCTTTCTTGCTGCACGCAGGCTTTCTCTAGTTGCCGCGAGCGGGGGATTCTCTTGTTGCAGAGCATGGGCTCTAGGTGCGCAGGCTTCAGTAGTTGTGGCACGCAGGCTTCCGTAGTTGTGGCTCACAAGCTCTAGAGCGCAGTCTCAGTAGTTGTGGTGCACGGGCTTAGCTGCTCCGCGGCATGTGGGATATTCCCAGACCAGGGCTCGAACTCGTGTCCCCTGCCTTGGCAGGCGGATTCTTAACCACTGCGCCACTAGGGAAGCCCCCAACAGGCTCTATTGACCTTTGGGGCTGCACAAGGCTATCTTATGCAATATTGTAATGATCAATCAAGAACATTTAACCAATATTAAGATAAAAAATGCCACTACACATTTACAAAGCATCTAATTAAGAAATATTGCTTTGGGCTTCCTTGGTGGCGCAGTGGTTGAGAATCCGCCTGCCGATGCAGGAGACCCGGGTTCGTGCCCCGGCCCGGGAAGATTCCACATGCCGCGGAGCGGCTGGGCCCGTGAGCCATGGCCGCTGATCCTGTGCGTACGGATCCTGTGCTCCGCAACGGGAGAGGCCACAACAGTGAGAGGCCCGTGTATGGCAAAAAAAAAAAAAAAAAAAAGAAGTACTGCTTTCATAATATTACTCTCAAAAAGCCAGAAATTTACCCCAATCCATTTTCCATTGTTTATTCATCATGTGTCTTTTACTTTCAATATTTAAACAATTTTACAAATTTATTTTTAACATCGTCTACCTTGAATTTTAACCATTTTATGCATTTATTACTCTCTGTTGAAAGTAGCACTTTCTTATGCTTATCCTAACTATACATGTTCAACAACTACAACGATATAACTAGCATTTATTTTCCTCTTTGCCATTACAAAGTGATTTCACCTCATTTTCTCATTTAAGCTTCATTATAACCTGTGAGATAGAGGGTTTTTTTATCTCTATTTAATAGATAAAAATGTGCTTCTAAGTTTCAGTTAATTGACAAGATCTCACAAGTATTAATGCAGAAGCTAAACTGGAAAACAAATCCTCCTCTTTAGTGGAGCTTTGCACTGCAAGTGTTACACCCATTCAGAATATTTTAATAGCATAACATTTAGTTGTCAATTTGTATAAAATTTACATTTTATTGTCTACTTAACTGTTGAATTGTCAAACACTGCTGCCATAATCTAAAATACAGGCCATATAATATCACTATTTATCATCCTAAATACTTTAGACAAGTCACTTCAACTTTAACTTTCACTTTCTTCCCTTGATAAATAAAGAATTTGGGCTTACTCCAAAAGGTGGTAAAGGAGACTAACATCTAAACATATGCAGGCTAAACATATTCAGACACTGCTAAATACTGGTATTATCTCATGCCTTTCAATTAAGAACCTACAGATAATGCAGGAGAAGCAAATGAAACTACATGATGTCTATTACTCTACTTCCAAAAAGCTACTCTTTAAATTAATCAGTTAACATTTTCTATGGCAAGCATTAGTCTAGCAGAAGCATTTCTCTATGTGCAATGTGAAGAAGGGAGCAAGAAATTTCCCATTCTAGAGGGCATGATTTCTCAGCACCTCCCAAGGCAGATTGCTATAATGCCACTTTGTAATGTTGGTGTGACAAACTCTGAATTCACACAATGCCTAATCTACACCAATTAAAATGTAAAGATAAACATAACAGGTATTTCCTTCGGCCACGAACCTAGAGGTACAATTATGGTACAGATTAATAGTATAGCAATTATTCTGCGCCTCAATCACCCAAATTCTTTCTTTCAGCATTGAAAAATGGAAGGAGCCACTATTAAGGCTAATTTCGACTAGGTTCTGCCCACCCCTTACTCCCCATAACCCCTAAAGTTATTTCTATTTCCAGGTAGCTGCATTGATTCTTGATTGATTTTGCTGATGTCACTCAGAGAATTGACATACTTCCCAGACAAATTTGCAAAGAATCTGTGCCTCCATTGCTAATTGCATTACTACCATGTCTGTATTCAAGGAGGGCCTCTTTCAACTCTGGCCAGGGACGGTGGCACCAGGAAAGAGCCATAATAAGCCAGTACAAGCATTTGCCCTAGGCTAAACCAGGGAGCCTTACTACCACAGGACTATTCCTTTACTAGTGTTCCTATAAGTCACTGAAACCATGACTCACTAACTTTGTGTTATCCAGGCCTTTTCATGGCAAAGCTTCCTTTTGAAACCATTACCATTTTTCTGTGCTAGACACTAATGTGATTTACAATTTCTTTTTCCTTCTTTGCTTTTTCTCCCCCCTCCATTCTGTTTACAGACATCAGAATCTAGGTACAATACAGGGTCAAAAACTTTGCTTCCTATGTTGGAGTATTTATTTATTTCTGACTTACAGTTGATGTATAATAATATATAAATGATAGGTGTATAATATAGTGATTCATAATTTTTAAAGGTTATACTCCATTTGTAGTTATTATAAAATATTTGCTATATTCCTTATGTACATTATATCCTTGTAGCTTATTTTATACTTAATAGTTTGCATCTCTTATTCCCTTATCCATATATTGCCCCTCCCACCTTGGAGTTTATTTTTTAAAATATCTTATCGATGAATTGCTTTGTCTAAGTGTTAACCTCTGAGCAACTTCTGAGAACTTATCCTATCCCATTTATTTTGTCAAAGAGAAAGATAGTTTTTTGGATTACCTTATATTTTATTTTATTATTATTTTTTTTTTGGTATGCGGGCCTCTCACTGTTGTGGCCTCTCCCGTTGCGGAGCACAGGCTCCAGACATGCAGGCCCAGCAGCCATGGCTCACGGGCCTAGCTGCTCCGCAGCATGTGGGATCTTCCCGGACTGGGGCATGAACCCGTGTCCCCTGCATCGGGAGGCAGACTCTCAACCACTGCGCCACCAGGGAAGCCCCTTATATTTTATTTTTAAAGTTGTATATGTATGAATGTGTGTGTGTCTTTGGGTAATGTATTACATGAAAAATATTTTTTAAGATAATTAACAGTAAACTTTAAAACAGGATTACAAACTATATTCAGTTCTATTAAAATTAGTTTTTTCTTTCTTTGAAAAATGTAGAAAATAAAATTGATCTTTACATTTACTACTAGTATTTATATGTGTACATGTGCTTTTACAGACAACCTAATACTCTTAAGTGGAAGTGGGAGGACCAGTACATGGGACACAGACCGTGTTTTTCCTTCTGACTTTGCAGTGTAGCAGTGGAGAAAATAGACGGGTTAAAATGGTTTGAGATTAATATCGACAGCATATACACACATGACAAACTTTCTGCAGGAGGGTAGACAGGTGAAACTAGGGCGTTGAGGGTGGCTGTGAAGTCACCTGCAAAGAAAGGCATGCAGGCCAGCAAGGAAGAAATCAATTTCACGTAGAGGAAAGTATTTGAATTTGGTTGAAGCCAGAAAAACACTTGCTTTAATATTTTCCACAACCAGTAATTAGAGGACAGGATAAGGCAGTGAGTTTAGGAAAAAGAGATGAAAAGGGCCTTTGTAAGTTTAGATGAAAGCCAATGAGCACTAAAATACAGAGAGGGAGACTTTTGAGTAAATGAATATATTGAAAGAGTTTTTTGAGGAAAAAAATAGTTAAACCTTATCTGTGTGTAAGGTGCATTGAGTATGAATTCACTAGTGTCTGGAAAGAGCAAGAAAATGATTGCAGGAAATGAAGTGTGATGATGAGAGCTCTGGAAATGGAGAGAGAGTGTGGATATAAAACTTTTCAGAGAAGTAAATAGCAAAACTTAAGAGATACGAAATGGAGATAGTTTTAGGGGAACAGTGAGTCTACGAATTGAAAGCAAAATGTTGTGCATATGTGCATATATTTCCATATATTTCTATGGGATAAAGATCAATGGATTTTTATCAGGCTCTCAAAGGGATTCATGCCTTTATTATTTGAATATAAAGAGCAGTGAAGGAGCAGATGTCAAAGAAGGAAACACTGGAGAAAGCTGGTAACGTAGAAAGTGATGGTAAATTATGGGAAAGTGTGAATTAGGGGTGAAGTTAATTGAGTTTATCTTTAACATGTACATTTCATTAAATCCTTTGGCAAACTGAAACTAACAAAAGGAAAAGAAAGGGGGGCAATTCTGAGAATATGTGAAAATTTTGTAATATAATAGCTAAATTATTTTAACTATTATTGCATATTGAAACCTTCAATATTTCAAGTTAATCATATTCACAGAAGCACCATAAGCATCATTTTTTCCATCATAAGCTGTTTAAATGACCTTTTTGAACAAGGCATATTGTATATGGGATTTATTTTTGCAAATACACAGCATTTGAGTAACTAGTAATCAAATTTTGGTGTAAGTGGGGAGATAATGGAGTAGGGAAAATTGAACCTAGGACAGTTAAGCAAATTGTAATTGTCAGGGATGAGGTGGTAACTGACCACTTCAAGAGGGATTCAGAAGCTGACCACTCTTTGGTTGATTCACCAAATTATAGATTCAGAAAAAATAATTTATCACTTTAATCACTTCAGATTCAAAGGCCCTAATTACAAAACATGAATGATAATTAATTGCTGTACCCTAAAATATACCTGGCATGATAATTGAAAATACTTTTCTAAAGTGGGTAAATGTGTAAAACCTGTTTAAGAGATCAATTTATAGGCCCAAAGGAATTAGGTGGATGTGTTAGAATTCTAAGATTTCCCCAAAGACCTCCTGCTCTTTCTGGTGTATATGTCCTGCATAATCCCCTAGCTGAGTATGACGGGTTTTTCTCCCAGGAGTAGGCTATGTTCTATGCCACAGTTGACTTAGAGAGATTTTTCTTGGTAGGCCTGATCTGATCATATCAGCTTTTAAAAGGAGAGTTTTTCTCGGATGGTTGCAGAAGAGCAACTCAGAGGTTTGAAGCATGAAGCATGATTCATTGAGCTGTTGCTGGCTTGCAGTTGGAAGGGACCATGAGAAAAGGAACTTAGAGTTGCCTCTAGAAGCTTAGAATGACCTCCAGCCTGCAGTCAGCAAGAAAACGGGATTTGCATTGTATAACCGCAAAGAAATGAATTCTGTCAACATACAGGAATGATTTGTGAGCAGATTTTTCCCAGGAGACTCCAGAGGAAAAGTCAGCCTGGCCAACACTTGATTTTGATTTCAGTCATGTGTTATTCTAAGCAGAATGGCAAACTAGACTTCCGACTACAGAAGAGTGAGGGGTTAAAAACCAAGGCTACAGTCCCAAAATGGAATCGCTTATGTTAAACCCTACATCACCAAACTGAGATTTAACTTCATTACAGTTTCAGCTTTCCCAGAAATGGAATCTTAAAACAGTCAGTCAGGAATTGCCTGATCAGCACTTGTTAGATAATCTGCCTGATAGACTCTTGCCATTAAAGAAGAGTAACCTTGCAATAACCAACCCACTTTTTTTGCCTCGTTCCTTGTTCCCTCTTCCTTTTGCTTATAAAAGTCTTTCACTTCGTATAACTCCTCAGAGCTCTTTTCTGTCTGCTAGCTTGGATGCTCCCTGATTGGAATCGATTTTTGCTCAAACTCTTAAAAATTTTAATATGCCTTAGTATATCTTTTAACAGAGACAGTAAATAGGTGTTGATTTAGGCTACAAAATTGCTGGTGAGAAAGTAGACAAAGAATCAGAATAAACAGTTTCTGTAAATGTTAACGTTGTTTCATTCAGTGAATATTTGCAGATTTAAGTGACAAACGTCAACTTCCCACCAATCCCCATCTTTTGGAAAGAAGCACAAGTTTTGTTTGGGAAACTATCTTTCCTTACCATTTAAAGGTACTTTAATTTGCAAGCAATTGATCAAACCCAAGCTCTAGGGTTGGAGGCATAATGAACGTAAATGGTATTAATCTTGTCCAGTGCAATTATTTCAGATTCTTGCACACGTCCTAGGTGAATCTCAGGGCAATCATCAGGACTTTTCCTGAAAGTCTTTGAAAACAAAGACTTTTTAGCTGTACAAAAACACAGAAACGTATTGCCTTAGTGGTGGCTCATAACCTTTTTAATAATAGGAGGAAAGATCTGTCCAGTGGAAGTGAAACCATGGAACTCAGATTGGCACTTGAACCCATGGTCCTTTAATTGATATCACACACCTGGTCTCAGGACTTAATGAAACAAATTCTTGATGTCTTGTCCCAGAAAGAATTCAGTGAGAGACAAAGTGACAGGTCAGAAGTGGATTTATTTAGAGAGAAACACACTCCACAGACAGAGAGTGGGCCATCTCAGAAGGCGAGAGGCCCCGAAATATGGCGTGGCTAGTTTTTATGGGCTGCGTAATTTCATAGGCTAATGAGTGGGAGGATTGTTCCAACTATTTCGAGGAAGGGGTGGAGATTTCCAGGAATTGGGCCACTGCCCACTTTTTGATCTTTGATGGTCGGCCTCGGAACTGTCATGGCACTGATGGGTGTGTCACTTAGCATGCTAGTGTATTACAGTGAATGTATAATGAGGCTCAAGGTCCACTGGAAGTCAGATCTCCCACCATCTTGGATCTAGTTGGTTCTAACCAGTTTTTGTCATGTCCTATGGCTATGTCATTCTTTTAAAGGTTGTGCCCTGCCCCCTTCTCTCCTGTTTCAGAAGTAAACCCAGGAAGTAGGGGAAGTAAATGGAGGTTAAGTAACACTTTTTGAATCACGGACAAACCCTTGCCAAGAACACCGCTAGGCAATTACTTTAGCCAATAATTCCCTTTATTAAGTCCACTTGGCTCTCCTCTCTGCTATTTACAACCCACATCCTCCTACAATAGTCAATGACCTTCACTCTGACACTCTTTCTATCTAACTTACAATGCATACTCCCCAGAATTTTCCCTAAAGCAACACTGAGTTTTTCCTGTTCGTTTCCTCTTTCTTGGTTTCAATCACCAAATGCTTCTGTCATTCAGCATTACCCGAGTATGAGTTCATTTTATAGAAAGAGCATTTTAGATTGATTTCTTCCTGATGAATCAAGAAGAGACATTTCATCATCAATATATTTTAAAAGTGTGTCTTAGAATGGACACTAGAAAGATCCCCACAGGTGGCAATTTCTTTCATTTATTTTCACTGTTGTAATCCCAGACAGAAAATATTTTATTACAAGCAAATAATCTGCAAAATCTCATCTTGAATTGTGGACCATTGTCTCCTAGGCTATACTGCAAGTACTGTTAGTTTGAAAAGTACAAAACGATCTAAGTGCACAGTTATATAGTCGTTTGAAGTTGCAGTGTATCCCTTTACTATCAACTGGGATTGAGGATCCCAATCTCCAAATAAACATAACTTATTCCTATATTCTGATTTATTGTTTTTCATGCAGCTATTTTTTTCTTTTAAACTTATCTTGCTATTTCTTTTTTCCTCTGGTTTTAGATCATGCCAAAGAGAATGGCAAAACCTCTGCTCCTCACTGAAACCTAGAAGATAAACTCCCACAAAGCAATAAGCTTTAAAATATACAGAATATACTTATTCAAGCAAAGATACATGGGAAAGTCAGTCGACTTGTAATTGACAGATTTAATGGCCATGAATTTGAGAAAGGGAGGTCTGAGCAGGCTGCGTATTATTTGCTTATCTACATTTAGAACATTGTATTGCATTTGTTTTTCTGAATTTGCAGCAAAGTTAAACAGGAAGGAGTTTCCTATTCACCATATACACCTGAGCTATGAACCACAGTAAATCCCCTACATACGAATGAGTTCTGTTCCGAGAGCGCGTTCGTTAAGTCCAGTTTGTTCGCGTAAGTCCAACAAAGTTAGCCTAGGTACGGTACCCAACTAACACAATCAGCTATATGGTACTGTACTGTAATAGGTTTATAATACTTCTCACACAAGTAATACATAAAAAGCAAACAGAAAAATAAACATTTTTATTCTTACAGTACAATACTTTGAAAAGTACAGTACAGTACCAGCTACATCACCACTGCTTTCACGCTTGCTTCCGGACATCCTGGGCTTGAAATAAAGATACTGTACTACTGTCCTCTACACAGTACTGTACAAAGTCCACAGAAGCACAGCCACTTGTAGAGGATGCACGCACGTGACAATGTACGCCAGACACGTGAACTAACTTACATGATTGGACATGCCAACGCACATTCACATCTTTGAAAGTTTGCGACTTGAAGGTTCGTATGTAGGAGACTCACTGTATAGTCAAATGAAAACTTATCTCTATCATTTATGATTCTGAGTGAAAATGATAAATCAACTGCATGCACCCTTTGCAATATTATTTATAAAATTAACTGGAATCCATGAAAACCTGCGTGTGTTTGAACCAAATAAAATAAAGTTGGAAAGGGTAGTTTTACCTTTGCCTCTATCACAAATGTATCCTAGTACTCTATGAGACACTGGATGAAAGATCTAGGATTGAGGTGAGAAGGATATATGCCCCAAAATCTTAGATCAACTCTTGAGGTATGGCTTGCTTATCTGGCAAAGACCCTGGGTAGTATACTGCACCGTGAAACTCATTTGTGAGTTGCAGAAGCACTTTCACCTAACAGACAAGTTTTGAAAACGTAAATTGCTCCTATAGATTACACTATCCACTAACCCCTGAAGAAGCCTTTAGCCATTTATGCTGATAGCAACAGACATTGCTTCATCCCGTTCCCGCTATGTATTACATTTATACTGCAAACATAAAATAGTGGGAATAAATTTTGTTTAAAAACATAAAACTTTAACAGGGTTTTTAGCTTCTTCACATGCCTGAAAATTCTCAGCTAAACTAACTACAAGGAAACATATTTATTGGTATTTACTGCATATAGGATTTAGTACATTTTTGTGATTACTAAAAATTAGTAGTACTGATCAGCATAAGTCCACACATGTTCTGGTAGTTTCTGTACTGAACATATGGTTAAGGCTGTTCTCTGCTCACTGGTTTTTGTGTGCATAGTTCAGCATATATCTGGAAAAAATATTGCCAAAGACAGAAAACCAAATTATCTTAATTATTTTTACGTTCTGCTGGTAAATCCAAAGCCATGTAATGTGGTTATCTTTTTCCTGGATTTGTTATGTTAATCCCTTTAATTAAACCTTAAAGCCACAATATGCTGGCATTTAAAAAGCTGCTGACTGAATCAAAGCCAAAGAATTTACAGAGAACAGATGATACTATTCCCCCCAGGCCAGTCTCAACATCCGAACCTCAGCTTTAAGAGGCCGAGCAACTGAAGTGGTTACAGGCCCCTTGTCTAGGAGCTCAATGCTGCCAGGCTTTGACTGGCCCCCTGGGAGATCTTTCCGTTTAACAATGCTTCCCACTGACCCTGGGAGGCAAAGACCAGCAGGGTTGGGTTGCTATTCTCTATGACATACTGGGATACTTGGACAAGGATATAATCTTGTTTTTAGCTAATGTGTATATCGATTTTTTAAAATTGAAATATAGTTGATGTCCAATATTATGTTAGTTTCAGGTGTACTACATAATGATTTGACGTTTGCATGTGCTGTGAAATGATCACCATAAGCCTAGTAACCATCTCTCTCATACAAAGTTATTACATTATTATTGACAATATTCTTTATGCTATATCTATATCTATGCATATAAACATATATATACTCATGACTTAATATATAACTGAAGGTTTCTACCTGTTAATCTCTGTCACCTATTTTGCCTACCCTCCTCAAACCCCCTCTCTCTGGCAACTACCAGTTTGTTCTATCTGTGAACCTGCTTTCCTTTGGTTTTGTTTGTTTTGTTTCTTAGATTTAACATATAAGTGAGATCATATGGTATTTGTATAATTTCACTTAGCATAATACCCTCTAGATCCATTCATGCTGTCACAAAATGGCAAGATTTCATTTTTCTAATGGCTGAGTAAAATTCCATTTTGTGTGTGTATATGTATATACATATGTATATATATATATGTGTGTATATACGTATACATATGTATATACGTATACACATGACATCTTCTTTATCCAGTTGTCTGTCGATGGACACTGAGGTTCCTTCTGTATCTTGGCTATTGTAAATAATGCTACAATAAACATTGGAAAGCATATATCTTATCCAATGAGTGTTTTTGATTTTTTTGGATAAATACTGAGAAGTAGAATTGCTAGATCATATGGTAGTTCTATTTTTAATTTTTTGAGGAAACTTCATACTGTTTTCCATAGAGGCTGTGCCAATTATATTCCCACCAACAGTGCAAGAGAGTGCTCCCTTTTGTCCACATCCTCATCAACACTTATTTGTCATCTTTTTGATGATAGCCATTCTGACAGGTGTGAGGTGGTATCTCACTGAAATTTTGATTTGCATTTCCCTGAAGATTAGTGATCAGAAAACTGAACATCTTTTCATGTGCCTGTTGACCATCTGTAGGTGTTCTTAAGAAAAATGTCTATTCAGTTCCTCTCCCCATTTTTTAACTGGGTTGTTTGTTTTAATGATGTTGAGTTGTATAACTTATTTGTATATGTTGGATATTAACCTCTTATTGGCTATATTGTTTGCAAATATATTGTTGGCCTTTTCATCAGCCAACTGAATGTTGATAGTTTCCTTTGCTGTGCAAAAGCTTTTTAGTTTGATATAGTCCCATTGATTTGTTTTTGTTTTCCTTGCCCACGTAGACATATCCAAAAAAATATTGCTAAGAGTAATGTCAAAGAGCATACTGCCCATGTTTTCATTTAAGAGTTTTATGGTTTCAGGTCTTACATCTTAAGTCTTTAATCCATTTTGAGGTTACAAGGTGTAAGAAAGTAGCCCAGGTTGATTCTTTTGCATGTAGTTGACTAGTTTTTCCAATGCCATTTACTAAAAAGGCTGCTTTTTCCCCATTGTATATTCTTGCCTCCTTTGTCATAGATTAATTGACTGTGTAAGTGTGGGTTTATTTCTGGACTCTCTGTTCTCTTCTGTTGGTCTATGTGTCTGTTTTTGTGCTAGTACCATACTGTTTTAATTACTATAACTTCATAGTATAGTTTAAAATCAGGGAGTGTGATACCTTCAGCTTTGTTCTTCTCTCTTAAGATAATTTGGCTATTTGGGGTCTTCTGTGTTTCCATACAAATTTTAGAATTATTGTTCTAGTTCTGTGAAAAATACCTCTGGTATTTTGATAGGGGTCACATTGAATCTTTAGATTGCCTCAGGTAGTATGGTCATTTTAACAGCATTAATTCTTCCAATCTATGAGCATGGTATATCTTTCCATTTGTTTGTATTATCTTCAGTTTCCGTCATCAATGTCTTATAGTTTCTGAGTCCACATATTCACC
This sequence comes from Monodon monoceros, assembly GCF_005190385.1. Classification (NCBI taxonomy): domain Eukaryota; kingdom Metazoa; phylum Chordata; class Mammalia; order Artiodactyla; family Monodontidae; genus Monodon; species Monodon monoceros. The sequence goes on along the minus strand of NW_021703777.1, from coordinate 130,049,598 downwards.
TCTTTGGTTAGATTTATTCCTAGGTATTATATTCTTTTTGATGTAATTGGGAATGGAATTATTTTCTTAATTTTCTTTCTGATTGTTATTAGTGTATAAAAATGCAACACATTTCTGTATATTAGTTTTTTACCCTGCAATGTTACTGAATTCATATTTTACTTCTAATAGATTTTTGGTGGCATATTTAAGATCTTCTCCATATAGATTCATGTCATCTGATCTACAATGACAATTTTACCTCTTCCTTTCCAATTGAATTCTTTTTATTTCTTTTTATTATCTGATTGTGTGGCTAGGACTTTTAATATATTGAATAAAAGTGGTGAATGTGGGCATCCTTGTCTTGTTCTTGATCTGTCCCTTTCTCTCTTCTCCTTCTCATACCCCTATAATGTGAATGTTAGTATGCTTGCTGTCCTGGAAGTTTCTTAAACCAACCACATTTAAAAATTTTTTTTAGCTTTTCTGTTGAGTTTGACTGATTTCCACTACTCTGTCTTTCAGTTCACTGATCCATTCCTCTGTATCAGCAAATCAACTGTTGATTCCTTCTAGTGTCATTTTAATTTTAGTTATTAAATTTGTATTCTTCAGCTGTTTGGTTCTTCTTTATATTTTCTAATACTTTGTTAAAATTCTCACTGTTGTCATCTATTTTTCTTCTGAGTTCATTGAGCATCTTTGTGATTATTACCTTGAACTCTTTATTGGGTAGATTGTTTATCTCCACTTTGGTTTTTTGTGTTTTTTTTTCCTGAGGATTTTTTTCTTGTTCCCTTGTTTGGAATATATTCCTCTGTCTCCTCCTTTTGCCTAATTCTCTGTATTTATTTCTATATATTAGGTAAGTTGGTCATGTTTCCCAATCTTAGAGAAGTGGCCTTATGTAGGAGATGTCCTATGTGTCCCAGCAGCTCACTCCCCTCTGTTTATCAGAGCTGTGTTTTAGGGGTTCCCCCTATGTGAGCTGTGTGGGCCCTTCTGTTGTGGTAGGGCCATCAACTGTGGGTATGCTCGTAGACAGGGCTGCCCCGGCCCTGTGTGATTCCTGGACCAGCCTTGTGCAATGGCTGCTGGCCCTCTGGTGGGTGGGGCCAGGTCCTGGAGCAGCTGGCTGCAAAGCCAAGGGGGTCCTGAGGCTGATACAGGCCCTCTGTTGAGCATGACCAGGTCCTGTTTGCTGCCGGCTGTGGGGCTCATGGGGGTCCCAAGGCTGGTGCTGGTTTTTGGTGGGCAGGCAAGCCTTTGATAATAGACTAAAGGGAGGACTCCAAAATGTCATTTGCTGGCACCAGTCTTTTTGGGGTAAATCCAGCTTCCAAAAATGGCTGCCATCAGCATCTGTGTCCCCTGGGGGAGTCTCAGTTGCCTACTGCTGGGAGTTTCTCCAAGATCAACACTTAGGTCGGAATCAAGCTCCTTTCAAATTACTGCCTCTGCACGCACCCTTAAGAGAAGACTCTCTGTTTTCTACAGCCCAATGGCTTTCCCATATGCAAGCTTCTCTGGCCTTCAGTGCCAGACGTTCTGGTGGCCTGCCTTCCTGGTGCAGGATACCCAGGCTGGGAAGCCTGATGTTGTGGGGGGCAGATCCCTTGCTTCCTGGGGAGAACATCTGCAATTGTGATTATCTTCTCATTTGTGGGTCACTTACCTAGGAGTGTGGGTCTAGACTACACTGTGTCTCCACCTCTCCTATTCATCTTTTTGTGGTTCCTTCTTTATATCTTTATAAAGACTTTGTAGAAAATCTTTTTTGCTAGTCTTCAGATCATTCCCAGATAGTTGCTCTGTAAATAGAGCAATTTCAGTGTGCCCATGGGAGGTGGTAAGCTCAGGCTCTTTCTTCTCCACAATCTTGGCCACATCCTCCATTGATTTTTATTTGCTCATCTCAAATAGAGAGCCAAAAAAGAATTCTTAGTAGGAAGAAAATTTTTTCTGTATACGCACACACACACACTGCTATAGAAAGAATTGTGTGTTCCCCCAAATTCCTATGTTGAAGCCATAACACCCAGTGTTTAGAGATGGGGCCTTTGGGAGATAATTAGGTTTAGTTGAGGTCATGAGGTTTTGATGATAGGATTAAGGCTTTTACAAGAAAAGACACCAGACAACTTGCTTTCTCTGCTGTTTTTTTCATGGGTCAGACCAGTGAAATTAATGGCTGGGGATCGCTACGCTACATCCTTTAGATTTATAGGGATATCCCTAATTTTTACCATTCATCCCAGTATGCAATATTGTTTTTTATTTATGACCTCAACCAGGGAAGATCACTTTCAGAGGCTTCCATTTGGCCTTCCACCCTATGATTTGTCTTACCTCACAGGCCAAGGTCCTAGTGAACTGACCTCACTTTTAGGCAGAAGCTTCCAGGTTCCAAACTGGATCTTATCTGGAAACTTGGCAAGAAATCATGACTTATGTTTTGACAACTTCTTTCAACTTCCTGAGGATCTGTTCTTAATTTCCTTTGTGCAGAATAAATACTTTTGCTGGCTGCCTATCTATTCTTGTCCCTAATGTCATCATGTCATGCTAACCTTCTCATACCTATTTGCAGGTCAAATTTCTCCTGGCTGCCTCTCTGATCTTACTATACGTTATAATATTTGTCTTCCCTTTACTCTCAAAGACCTTTATTTTTCCCAATTTCTATTATCATGATTGCTGTCAATCAGTCCAGTTCTTTAATACCATCTTCTATACCAGGAGTATTGGCCTGCTAGACCTTTCATAATCACTCCCTTACATTAGTAGTAACCTCATATTTTATCCCTCAAATGTATTTTCTTCATTAATTTCATTCATAATTTACAGCTCTCTGAATATGATGATTAAATTGGCTTATATTTCTTCTCACATGGCGTGCCCTTTATCTATATTGTTCTTCCACTATCAACAAGAGGCTAAATTCTTCACCTTTCCCTAGCATGCCTTCTTTTGGAAATCTATTGTTGATACCTCACTCCAATTACTTTTATTCCATCTCTCTTCCTTTCTGAGTTAGATGTCTTTTCTATGAATTCCTGTAGTTTGCAATATTATGATCTTATTATTTACTTGTGTTCTTCCCTATATGTTTACAGCCATAGAATTAGAGACCTAGTCATGTTTGGCCTTGCACCTAACTTGTTGTAGTTGCTTAGCACATGTTTCTTGAATAAAAGACAGTAGCTATAATAATTAAAGATAATGTGCCAGCCATTGACTTAACAAATAACCATTTTCAGAAGCCAAAAGATTTGATTGAATTGTGTTGCAATATGCTAATCAACGTGGCACAAAATTAGGGAAACTGTGTCGTTAAGAAGAACACTACATTTTTTTTAGCGTGTTTAGTACTAACTATATTTTATGCCAGAAACAGCTGTCAAATGCATGGACACAGTCTCAGAAGATTGTTCAGACATGTATTAGCATAGTAAACTTGTTCTAGATCATAGTTTCTCCACTTTGGCACTATTGACATTTTGTGTTTGTAATTCTTAGTGGGAATCTGTCCTGTTCATTATAGGATGTTTTGTAGTATCCCTAAACTCTACCCAATAGATACCAGTGGCACTGCTTCAATTATGACAACCTAAAATGTTTACAAATTTTGGTAAATATCCCTTAGAGGATAAAATCAGCCCGGTGAAGAGTCACTGGTCAAGAAGTATTTACGCAAATTTTTCAAGTGAGCCAAAGTAGGAACTTATTTTCGCTCGATTCTATCATCGTGTCTTTATCATATCTAATATACAGTCATAAGCTACAGAAAGAGAGAGCTTCTCGGGGAAAATGGCAGAAAATATCCATGGAGATTAGATTTCTCATTCCAGAAGGGAATAGCACTCTGTTGTTCTAAAAACATTTAAATTATTTTAACTCTTGGTCATTCATTACATGTTACCCACTGTCTATTTCTCTACGGAGACTTGTTGACTACCCTTTAACCTTGAAAAACTGTATAAAATACTTTATTAAAAAATGAAGGGGCTTCCCTGGTGGCGCAGTGGTTGAGAGTCCGCCTGCCGATGCAGGGGACGCGGGTTCATGCCCTGGTCCAGGAAGATCCCACATGCCGCGGAGCGGCTGGGCCCATGAGCCATGGCCGCTGAGCCTGCGCGTCCGAGCCTGTGCTCCGCAACGGGAGAGGCCCCAACAGTGAGAGGCCTGCGTACGGCAAAAAAAAAAAAAAAGGAAAATGCCTGTGTGTTGATTCAGATCCTCTGAGTAGCATTTGCCAAGATGGGTTTAGATGTGCAAGAGCTTTGTAGGGTGAAAAGCCTGTGAAGAAAAAAGAGGAGGGAGTTGGAATTTTTGAAGAGAACCATAAGACTAGGATACAGATCTGACTACTGTGAAAGGGAGAAGAAATAAAGGACAGTTGATAGGCAGATTCTCAAACAGTAGTATAGGCCTAAGAAGGTTTCTGCCAGGCCAAGGGTGTCTCCTCAAGTCAAAGTCATTCTTCAGAGGCATCTTGCATCTTACATAAATGGACTCACCTCAGTATCCCTATTATGCACGTTCACTGACAGTACCGTTTGAGAAGAGTGGGCTCAGCACAACTTGGTGGTGGATTCAGACGCGGCACCAGGTGCCATCGTCAGTTATGCTCCCTGCAGCAGCTGTACCTCAGACCGTTGGTCAATTTTTCTCTTCAGATCCTCAAAGCAGGAGATCTCAGTATTACATTTTTCCTGCCAAAGTCTGTTTTGAGGGCAAAGAGGAACAGAAGAGTTGAGGAGCTAAATATGTATTTTATTATATACAGGTAAATACCTCCAGTTTCACTGTCCAATGCATTAGACACTAGTGACATGTGGTAAGTTAAGTTAATTAGAATTAAATATGATTAAAAATGCAGTTCTGTAGTTGCAGTAGCCATATATCAAATGCTGAGCAGCTACATGTGGCTAGTGGATACTGTATTGGAAAGTGATGATTTATAATATTTCCACCATGGTAGAATGTTCTATCGGATAGCAATGGTCTAGAGAAAGGGAAACAAGAATAGATGGGCTCTTTGTATAGCCTATTAGGCTTTCTCTTTCATAAAAATTTCGTTAAAAGTAAACATGAGTTAATATAAATTTGGAACTGACAGTAGAAATTTAAGTATGAATTGTTCATTATAACTTTGGGGAGAATCTCCCTAAAAGCCATAGCGTTAAGACCCTTATATCTATTTAATAACAGTTTAAACATATTTTTAACTTTGCTGAATATAAGAAGAATGTTCAAAAACAGGATTAAAAAAATCTGTACAGTAATCTACACTAAAACACATTAGGTGGGAGATGAGGTACTTATAGAGGTAATTTAGAAAAGTCATCCCATTTGCCCCAATTATCATATAGCTTCAAGGAAATTATTAATTGTACATAATAATTTTCAAGTGTTATGTTTTCTAATGTATTTGTCTTCAGTGAAAGTATAGCATTTGTTGAGAAAAAAATTGTGTGTTTTCACATTGTGTACTAAATGCCCATTGGAGGAATTCTGTTCTGTAATTATAGCATTCACCAACCATACTATGGTATGCTATCTATATTTTGGTGTCATCTACACCTTAACTCAGTAACCCTTGGATAGGGTCCAGAGTTTCTCACAGTGCCAGGCACATAATAAACAAAATGCAAATATTTATTGACCACAGTTGAACTAAGCAAATGAAGTGCTTATGATTTCCAGTTGTACATTAGTAAATACAATTTCTCAATTATGCCTTTTCATGTCAGAAATATTTATGCTTGTCTTATTCAAATTTGCTACCTAGTCAAAACCAGAGACCTGAATTGATTCTTGAACATTCAAAACATACTGAAGCTACATACGATTTTTAGAGATCTATATCTATCTTAAAACTGTCTATCCATCCATCTTTCTATGTTAATCTCCAATCTTTTGGGGTCATCCAAAGTTAGATTCTAGAATTGGATAGGTAGGAAATCTGCATTAATGTGTTATTTGCATATTACACATTAGGGAAGAAGGAATAAAGCTACCTAACAGTGCAAACTCTGACACGTAATAAAGTGAAGCCTGTGGAATTGCTTTTAAGACTGGGTGACCCAAATTCACTTCTGTTTTGAATATGGTGGCAAAAACTCTGATTGAAGTTACAGAGGCATCTCACTTAGGCAAAAACAGACAAAAGAGTCCTTTTCAGACAAAGCAGATGAGGATACGTTCATAATTGAATGAACATTAAAAATGCAAACATCCTCCTGATATACTACTTAATTAACTTCACCTGAATTATTCAATAAATTATATTCAGGATAGAATTAAATACTATAGCTTGACTTTTAAAAATATTTGTGGCACAACAGAATATTCAGATGTCAAATAACAGTGACTTTTAAAGTCAGATAAATTTTTCACATAACAAAGAGACAGTAACATTTCTTTTACAAACAGTCATTTTATAAAGCATTGTAGAGTATAATTATGGAGACATCTACTTTTTAATTTAATTTTACCAGCTGTCACCGATGGCATGAACCTTTCAACATCATTCTAAAGGAGTACGGGTTCTGGGAGACAACAGAATAAAAATTTGGGACATGAATATTGAGTGTTACACTATAAGGAAAGGTTGTCAAGTTTTAGTGGGACAATGAAATGAGCTGGATGCAACAGAGATAGACACAATGAGAACAGAAACATGATATTCTGGCCATTAAATAAAAAAGTAAAGTCAAGAAGAAAGAGAGCGGTAAATTAGACATGACTTTTAAAACATGAATAAATGATAATGAGTTAGAAATTTAGAAAAAGAGGAGAACAAAAGGGATTAAAATACAGAGAAATAATGTAAATAATATGTAAAGTATAAGGATTTTTTTTAAAATGCTGAAATAATAATCAGGATGGGCGAATCGTGCCCACTTTTGTTACAGTAATACCACAAGTTAGAAATCACATAAAAATACTTTCTATCAATATCTAGAAGGGAGGAGATGTGCTTTCTTTAATGAGGAGGAAAACAACTTTATGAAAAGTATTACTTCAGGAAGTGTGCAAAAATGTCTAGGTTCAAAAACTTGATGTAGATATCTTTTAAGGCATAGAGGGAGGAAATCAGAACTTATTACTTCATTGGAGGGTTTGCTGTGGGAAAGATCCATTCTAAAACTTTCTATTAAATGATATAGCTCAAGTTCACTTAGAAAACAATGAAACATCTATTGAGGAAAAATACCTTCAAGAAACAAAATTACATAATTATTTTGGTTTAAGTAAAAAAGAAAAAATCATGCAAATATTTTGCTTTCTCTAATTTTATATTTATGCAGAGGTTAGAAAAATGGTCCTTATAAAAAAGCATTTACCAATCATACATCTTTGACTTTAAAATACAGGGAAATTTTACCTTTATGACTGCATTTAAAGTGCTTAAGAAAAATGTAGTGAATAAATAAATGAAATAATTTTTTTTTCTAGTTACAAATTATTAAGCTCCCAGTAAGGCAAAGCTTTATATTAGGAACTTATACCTATATTGAAATAATTAAACCTTAGGCCCTGACCTCCAGTAATGTGAGACCCATAATTACAAAATAAAGTGAAATAAATGCCATTTAACTTCTAAGAAGGCTTTCATGGTGAGAGAGGAAAAATTACAGATAGGTTAATTTTATTTATTTTTAATTGAATTATAATTAGCATTAATATTATATTAGTTTCAGGTGTCTAACATAGTGGCTAGATATTTTTATACATTATGAAATAACCTTAGCTGTAAGTCTACTCAACATCTGTCACCAAAGTTGTTAAAATATTATTGACTCTATTCCCTGTGGTGTATATTATATCCCCATAACTTATTTATTTTTTAGCTGGAAGTTTGTATTTCTTACTCTCCTTCACTTACTTTGTCTGTCTCCCCACCCCCTCACTTCTGTCAACCACCAGTTTGTTCTCTATTTATGAGTCTGTTCCTGTTCTATTTGTTCATTTGTTTTTTAGATTCCACATGAAGTGAAATCATTCAGTATTTCTTTTTCTCTGTCTGACTTACTTCACATAGCATAATACCCTCCAGGTCCATCCGTGTTGCCACAGATGGCAAGATTTGATTCCTTTTTTTTTATGGCTGAGTAATAATCAGTTGTGCATAAATACCACATCTTCTTTATCTATTCATCTATTGATGGATAGGTAACTTCCATACCTTGGCAATTGTAAATAATGCTGCTATGAATATTGGGGTGCATATATCTTTTTCAGATTAGTGTTTTTGTTATCCTCAGGTAAATACCCAGAAGTGCAGTTTCTGGATTGTATGGTAGTTCTAGTTTTGGTTTTTGAGGAGCCTTCATGCTGTTTTCTGTAGTAGCTGCACCAATTTACATTCCCAACAACAGTGCACTAGGGTTCCCTTTTCTCTCAACACTTGTTGTTTCTTGTCTTTTTGATAGTAGCCATTCTGACAGTTTTGAGGTGGTATCTCATTGAAATTTTGATTTGCATTTCCCTAATGATTTAGTGATAATGAACATCTCTTCATGTGCTGTTGGCCATCTGTATGTCTTCTCTGGAAAAATGTCTATTCATTTCCTCTGCCCATTAATCAAATAGTTTCTTTTTTTGATATTGAGTTGCATGAGTTCTTTATATATTTTGGATATCAATCCCTTATTGGATATATCACTTGCAAATATCTTCTCCCATTCTGTAGGTTGCCTTTTCATTTTGTTAGTTGTTTCCTTCACTGTGCAAAAGCTTTTAAGTTTGACGTAGTCCCATTTGTTTATTTTTGCTTTTGTTGCCTTTGCCTGAAGAGACATATCCAAAAGAATACTGCTAAGACTGACATCAAAGAGGGTACTGCCTATGTGTTCTTCTAGTTTTATTGTTTCAGGATTTACCCTTAAGTCTTTATTCCATTTGAGTTTATTTTTGTATATGGTGTAAGAAACTGGTCCAGTTTAATTCTTTTGCATATAGCTGTACCATTTTCCCATTATTTATTGAAGAGACTTTTTCCCCATTGTATATTCTTGCCTCCTTTGTTGTAGATTAATTGACCATATGCGCATGGGTTTATTTCTGGGCTTTCTATTCTGTTCCATTGATCTATGTGTCTGTTTTTGTGCCAGTACCCTGCTATTTTGATTACTGTACCTTTGTAGTATTGTTTCAACTTGGGAGCATGATTTCTCCATCTTTGTTATTATTTCTCAAGGTTGCTTTGGCTATTTGGGGTCTTTTATGTGTCCATACAAATTTTAGTATTATTTGTTCTAGTTCTGAGGAAAATGCCATGGGTGTTCTGAGAGGGATTACATTGAATCTGTAGATTGCTTTGGGTAGAATGTAAATTTTAATGATATTGATTCTGCTAAATATATATGAGCACCATATATGTTTTCATTTATTGTGTCATCTTCCATTTCTTTCCTCAATGCCTTTTAGTTTTTCAAGGATAGGTCTTTCACCTCCTTGGTTAAATTTATTCTGTACATTTTGTTATTTTTGATGCAACTGTAAATGGAGTTGTTTTCTTAATTTATCTTCCTGATAGTTCGTTATTAGTGTATAGAAATGGAACAGATTTCTGTATATAAATTTTGTATCCTGTAACTTTACTGAATTCATTTTTTAGTTCTAAATAGTTGTAGAGTCTTTGGGGGGGTTCTAAATAGTATTATGTCCTCTGCAAATGGTGACAGTTTTACTTCTTCCATTCCAAGTTGGATCCCTTTCAATTATTTAATTTTTTCATGCCTATTTGCTGTGGCTAGGAATTTTAATACTATGCTGAATAAACATAGTGAGAGTGGGTATTCTTGTTTTATTCCTGATCTTGGAGGAACAGCTTTCAACTTTTCACTGCTGAGTATGATGTTAGCTGGGGGTTAGTCATATATGGCTGATCCACTGCTTTTACTCTATATTTGCCTTTATCAGGGAGAATTTTTCATTCATATATATTCTTATTTTTATCTGTGGCCTTTTCTTTTTTGCCAAAAGAAGACCCTTTAACATTTCTTGTAAGGCCTGTTTAGTGGTGATGAATTCCTTTGCTTTTGTTTGTCTGGGAAACTATCTTTCCTTCAATTCTGAATAATAACCTTGCCAGACAGAGTATTCTATGTTGTAATTTCTTTCTTTCAGCACTTGTAAATATATTCTTCCACTCCCTTCTGGCCTGTCAAGTGTCCTCTGAAGAGTCAGCTGATAGACTTACAGGGTTCTTATTGCATGTGATTAGTTGTTTTTCTCTTGCTGGCTTTAAGATTCTCTCTTTATCTTTAACTCACGTCATTTTAATTATAATATGTTGTGGTGTATATCTCTTTGGATTCATCTTGTTTGGTTTTCTCTGTGCTTCCTGGACCTAGATGTCTGTTTCCTTTCCCAGGCTAGGGAAATTTTCAGCAATTATTTCTTCAAATAAGTTTTCTGTCTTTTTCTCTCTCTTCTCCTTCTGGGACCCCTGTAATGAGAATGTTAGTTTGTTTGATGTTGTATCAGAAATCCCTGAAACTATTCTCATTTTTTAAAATTCTCTTTTTCTTTTTGTTGTTCTGATTGTGTGGTTTTTCACTATTCTAGTTTCCAGATCACTTATCTGTTTTTCTGCATAATTTAATCTGCTGTTGATTTCCTTTAGTGTATTTTTCATTTCATTTATTGTATTCTTCAGCTCTAATTGGCTCTTTCTTACATTTTCTGTTTGTTGAAGTTCTTACTGAGTTCATCCATTCTTCTCCCAAGTTCAGTGAGCACATTTATTACCATTGTTTTGAATTCTTTATCAGGTAAATTACTTATCTCCATTTCATTAGGATTGTTTCCTGATGTTTTATCTTGTTCTTCATTTAGAACATATTCCTCTGTTTCTTCATTTTGTTTGACTTCGTGTTTGTTTCTATAAATTAGGCAAAACAGCTCTCTCTCCTGGTCTTGAAGGAGTGATGTTGTGTGTAAACATTCCCTGTATAGACTTCATGCACTGGGTGGGTGGCTTTGGCAGGCCAGCTGGAGCAGGAACAGGCATGGCCAGGGGGATCTCTATGGTGCTCCTCACCAGGGCTGCCTTGGTCGGATGGCTGGAGCTGCAGCTCACTCAGGCAAGGTGGAGTCCTGGAGCAGGCTGTGCCCGAGAGAACCTTGGCATGTCAGCTGGAGGCTGGAGTGGTTGCAAGCTGGGGAGAGTCCCAGGGGGACTCATATGTTTTTTAAATTAGCTGACAAATAAAATCCAGAAATGGGAAATTTTTTTAATGAAAAAAATCAGAATATATGGCAACAGTGACTAGATTTTAACATGACAAAAATTAGCTAGAGTCAAACTGTCACTAGTTCAGTTAAATGAGGCATGCACTTGCCAGTTTGTCATGGTCCCTCCACTAGCTGTTGTCTCATAACAACAACAAACCACCTACTTTACACAGCAGTGTTAATGGCCTGGCTCTGTGCACACTTAATGCCAGAGAGAGATATATTTTAATAGCTTAATTGAAATTTTTTTTGTTCAGGTTTTTGACATCATAAACAAAAATGCCCAAAGAGTTTTCATAAAAACTGTTTCTTTCTCATAAAAAAATTTAGAAAAAGATCTATCAACAAAAATGAAATAATATAAAATTTAATTCATAATACTGTAACCTAGAAATAGACATCAGAGAGAATCCTGGATCCACCAGTTCCTAGTTCTGTAACCACAGGTAATTTAATTTACTTTTCTTATTCTTTATTTCCTCCCCTACAAAAGGATTCTTTAATATCAACCACATACATTTGTTCTCCGTATTAAATGAAAGAAGTGCTTAGCTTTTTGCCTGGCAAACATTAGCCTTAGAGCACTATTAAGTAACTCTTTTTTTAAATGTTTCTATTAATCTGTATATCAAAGTCCCAAGAACTTTAGCAGTAAATTGAAAACAGTTAGGGCAGCCCTGACTGTTAATGGTATCTCACCTCTAGGGATATTTTCTCATCCTCTTCGAAGAACTGAGGGATATGTTAGTCAGTGTGAGACCATTGACATTCCACACTTTTTGTTAAATGGAAGCAGAAGGACATTCCAATGAGCAGATGCTTCACTCTGAAAAGAAAAATAAAGTCCATTCTCTTTGATCTTTTTAAGAGCATTTCAGGAGGAAATAAGTAGATTTCTTGATGGAAGGAAAATGTTAAACTTTTAGATCATAAAGATATTATTTAAAATCCCTCTTATATATAGCACAGTAGAGTCTTCAGCGTGAAGACATAGGACCTAGTGGCAGAATCTCACAGTTTGTGCAGAAATTATGGGAGAGGTTCTGTGGGATCTCTGTTCACTAGAATTGGGCAGTAAATTCATTGCTGTATGAAACAGACTACCTCTGTGAACGTAATATGGCAAATTCTGGGATTATTCGTGAAGGGGAGAAACTCTGATAGCTCTGGTTATCTTGCAACACAGGGTCTTACCAGTGCTTCATTGAGCTCATACAGGGACCAAAGCACATGCACACCAAGCAAAAATCTTAATTTTGAAGAAAAACATAATTTAAAAATTAAGCAGCAAGTATTTACTCCAGAAAAGAACTTGGTTGGACTTCTTTGTGCTAGTATTGGAGTTGATCTTATTTTTTAATATGTGGAAGTAACAGAGCATTAGAATGCTCTCAGCTTTGTATCCAGCCCTCTTTTGTTCCTGGGGATATCAGATCTCTGACTTTCTGAATCTTAGCCTCTGGCTTCACTCTGGTGCTCTCAGATTTCTCCAGGACTTTATGCAAACAACTTTAGCTTGAGCGTGTTTTCCAATTTGAGCATGTTTACTGTATCAACTGAGGCTGCTTCCGATTTCTACCAGAGATCTCTGCCTACCCAGCTAGAGCAGAATACACTAATGCTACTTGGTATTTTCTCCCAACTGTCTCCATAAGTGAGTCATTGGTAAATCATTCCACTGTTTTACTGGGGAACTCCTTATGGATAATGGAGTATACAGCAAAATCATGAAAATCCGTAGGTACAAAGCCACTTTTTTTGCATTCTTTTGCAGTGAAACAAGCTTCTTGGTGCAAAGTAACCATTCTTAGGTGAATAAGAACCTAAGAATGGTAAGACTGGTAGGAGTTCTATAAGCAAGGAAAACAAATTCATATATAGGAGAGTGGTGTACTCCATGGATACCCACAGATGGGCCATCTTACCCATAGGATTATCGAGACCTCTCTCAAGTGGGAGATCTTTCGTGAGTATTTATATGGAACAGAAAAATTCTCATGCTCCATGCACATATTAAGAAGTCTGTCCGTGTGTGTCTCCCTCAGCATTGTTGTCATCAGTATTTGAATATTTTCTTTTTTCTTTCTAAACTCTTATTTGATGCCATAAATCAGAGTACATCTGTACCACAGGCCATCATCTCTTCCAGGAAAAGTCAATATCAAATAGACAAGTAGAAGCTCAGCCCAGTGTGAGGATTTTCACAGTTTCGCTCCAGAATCCTGGAGCAAGGCATTGTAATTTCCCTATTTTGCCAGAGGCTCCATAAGGCATCTTTACATGCAACAAACATGTCCATCTTCAGTTGATACACAAGACCTAAGTGTCAGAGTGGCTTGAACTTTAGCCAGATCTGCAACATAGCCTTTTATTTGTGAATCCTGATAAAAGCTAGCAGCTTCACATTTTCTCAATCAGTGGATTTTAGAAGCAACTTTTATCACCAATACAAAGAGATGCATCACACTTTGGGCTTCATTCTTATTGGTAGGCTGTGCAAGGGGTAGTCATTTACTTTTGCCTGCCCCAGACCACTGGACACTTTCAATGTAGCAGGCCCTGATCTTTTCAGAGTTTTTCACTAACATTCTGTCATGTATATATGTACTTATTGAGCCATCTAAAGTACCTGCTACTTTTTTCCTCTCTAAGTTATTAAGCTTGATATCATCAAGATGAACCAGAATGATGCTCTGTGGAATTCAAGACTATCCATGTCCCTGGGCACTGTATTATAATAGACAACTGAAAGTTGCCGTAGAGCTTAGTTAAGACAGTGATCTGTACTGCTACACTGCCAGGTAAAGGTAAATTCCTTCTTATTTTTCTTATTCATTAGTAGAAAGGTTTAGCAGTATCCAGATCAATAGCTACACAGCAGACAACACAGTGTACAGAGGTTTGCTCCAGAATGTCTGGTTTGGGAAATGCCGTTCACTTATCATCTGATGGCAATTATGAAAATTCACAATCATTCTTCAAGAGCTTCTGGTTTTTGCACAAAGAAAACATTCAAGGTAAATAACCATGTGATAGGAATCACCACTGCCTACCTTGTTTAAGTATTTGAGAGTGATAGTAATCTCTCTAATTCCCACAGGGATCAGAGATTGGGTATTGCTTCTGCTTTTTTTCTAAAACTAATTTATTATTTTTGTATATATATGCTTCTGCTTTTTAAAATTTGGATGCCAGAGCAGTCATAAAGCTTTCATTTGTCCATTCTCATCATAACAGCCTTTACTATACAGCTCAGGAGCCAATTCAGGAATTCTGCCAGTTGCCAAATATGTATTACAATTATGTATTTTGAAATTGGGGAAATATACTCAAGGTGAAACCACAGATACACTGATCTCAGTATATGACAGACTTTGGAATAATCTTTATTTAGCACCTGACATAATCCTCATTCCCTACCCAAGGGCCACAGTGCTGAATTGGATCTCCAGAGATTATCTTCAAAACATTAATACTATCTAATAGTCACTGTAATATCATAATATTTTCCTTTCCCTAGAGCACAGTCACCCTGGTAAGTGGCCTCAAGTTCCACTTGAGAAGAAGGCTTATAAGGTGCCTTATAGTATATACTTGTGGCATTGTTGAAGGGTATTTATTCAAGGGAATCCAATCTCCTTGGGCAAGAGGCTCTGACTGTCAAGTGTGTCTTGGAATTGAGTTTGCACTTTCACATTATGGAGATTTAAGCTAAATTTCTTCTCAATAGCTGTAGAGTTTTCCCAGTTATATAGATCAAATAATATTTTACTAGCCTAAAGATTATTTTATGTCTAAATATCCAGTAATCAATTAACCACCATTAAAGATGCTTGAATGTCAAAACATCCTATTTGTCAGTCCACCCCAGCTGCTGAATTGACAAGCACTTTTATTTTGATGATTAAATTTTAGTACCTGGGCTGGGTCACCTCAGGATCCCATCAGTCCCCTGGAAATCAATGAGTTCGTTTCAGTGGAGGCATTTTCCAACATTAACCACCCCAGAGATTTCACAGATGCTGGTGTCCCCCTCTTTAAGATAGTTAATGATGCTTTGGTAAAGGAACTGTAATTTGGGTCTTCCGAGTGTGGCTAGTGTTACCATCATATATCTACTCTAACATTTATATCTCTTAAATCTTTGGATTTCTTCTTCCTCCTCCTGCCCAGGACCTTCTGGCACCTCAGTCCGTGCCAGAAAATTGAATGTGGTTGAATGTGGTCCACTTCTGTGTATAGCTTTTAGTGAATTAATCAAACAGTGTCAGAGCCACTTCCAGCTGCTGAAAACGAGCACATTGAAGTAAATCTTAAGAAAATACACACATATGGATAAATTCGACTCAATCAGTGTTACAGAGTGCCTGACACACTTAAGATCTATTTCTGCTTATGTCCTTCAGGTTCCTGCCACAATAAATGATCAAATCTTGCAATTCTTTTTGTGTATATGACATATGATCTGGGATCAGCCTTGGCCTTATTTCCCAGAGGCATGCTGAGGTGTGTCCTGTTCCGGGCCTGGGGGCAAAGAGGAGTGATGAGGGTGGGTCTTGAGAAGAATAGATATCCCACCGCAAAGTGAGATTATTACAGGGGCTTGAAGAAGGGAGAGATGTCTCCTCAGAAGAGAAGGAAGAAGCTTCTTCCACTGGTAGCTGAGGGAGGCTCCGGCGAACATAATGGCTCAAGTTTCTCAGATTCTTCTGACTCCAATTAAAAGTCTCCATTCCAAATCTTAGAAACTCACTCTTCAGTGTTCTAGCCTTTATTTTTAAAAAACTCAGTAAGGCCTTTCATTCAATTTGCATGATTATTTCCCAACTGGTATGATTAGAGTTTGGTTCTTAGCCATGTGGACCCTGTAGCTGTAAGAAATAAGATATTATTTCAGAGCTACAATGGAAGATTTCTCTCTGGTACTCTTGTCTTGAACTAAAAGTTTTCGTGCAAGGTTTTATCATTTTCTTTTCCAGTATATCCAGAAGTGGCCATTTCATACTATGAACTTTGTAGTCATCATTTCTACCAGGATGATCAAGGGCAACAGCAATTTTATCTCCAAAAGCCTTGATTACAAATAACCACCATTGGTGATAGTTTAAGTAATAATGATGTAAGTTTATGCCATGGGTATTTAGTATCCCTTTTCCCACTGGCAGTGAAATCATCACTGTTTTATCTCAAATAGGTGTGTGATACAATTCCAGAATCCCAATGTAAGGTCTGTTTCTTGAGACCACCTCTACTAATAAGAACTGTATTTAGCCAGGTTCATGTTAGGAAAATAGAATCTATACTAGATAATTCAATATAGTGAGTGTAGTATAGGGAACTAGTTACAGAGCCAAACAAAGAGCTTAGAAAAGGGGAATATGAGGCAACTAGAAAGCCCCTTAGTGCAGGAGAGACTGGAGAAAATGATGATGTTACCAGGGTCCAGGAGCCATGAACACCAGGCAGGATATGAACCCCCAAGGCGGAGACTTTCCCAGGCCGGCCTGTAGGAGCTGGGGCGTGGAGGCAGGGGGTGCGCAAGATAAAAGTTGAACTATGAGTCTGTGCTGGAGGTGATCACTGGAGGCTGGAGAGGAGTTGCCCTGGCTTTTCTCTTCTACCTGTTCACTAGTCACCCCCACTGACTGCACCTAACAAACCAGTGGGTACAGAGCATGAGGAATATCATTTGCATGTGTCGACCCCCCGAGGAGTAGGGGTGGATCTGAGAGCAAACAGGGAAATGACTGGCAAAACATTCCCATGCATTCATGTCCAAAATATGTCATGGGTTCTAAATGGAAAACAAATTTTAATTCGTAACAGTTGTATTTAAGTTACTTACCTAATAGTTGGGAAAAGATAAGAAAGAGGCATTCTTTTTCTCAGGTTGCTTACCAGGCTAGATAAAGAGACTCCCTCCAGCATAACAAAGAACACACATTCTACTTTTAGTTTTCTATTGCTGCTATAACAAATTAACACAAATTTAGCATTTACAATGCACATTTAACCCTGGGTGAGGCTAATTTTTTTTGACCCTTGTTTCTTTACCCTGCCTTGAGCAGTGTTTTATTGTTACATGACAAATAATCACAAACTTAGCGGCTTAAAACCAGATTCATTTATTATATCACAATTCTGTAAGTGAGAAGTTGGAGCCAGTCAGTTGGCTCACAGGCTTGGGTGTTTCCTAGGTTGGACTCTGGGGAATAATCTACTACCAGCCTCATTCGTTGTTGGCTGAATTCATTTCTTTGTCATTGTAGGTGCTTATTTTCTTGCCATCTTTCAGGTGGAGGCATCCCCTTTCCTTGACACATGGTTCTTTCCATATTCAGGCTATCAGTATGGCGTATCAAACCCTTCTCGAACTTTGAATCTCTTCCCCTTCTGTTACCAGAGAAAAGTCTTTGCTTTTAAGGGCTCGTATGATTAGATCAGGCTCATCTAGTTAATCTCCCTATCTTATTGTCAATTGTGTCATATAATATAACATAATTAAAGAAGTGACATCTCATTATAGTCATAGTTTCCAGGGATTAGGGTGAGACATCACAGGGGTGGGGGGGTGGATTTCAGCAGTTCTGCCTGGCACCATGCACACCACAATAAGGGGTAGTGACAAAGAGCATTCTTATGTCAACATCTGCTTTGTGCCTCAAGAGTAATAGCCTTGATTACCTTTGACACTTGATAATAATAAAATAAATATTTTATTTTATTTTATTTATTATTTTTTTTGCGGTAGGCGGGCCTCTCACCGTTGGGGCCTCTCCCGTTGCGGAGCACAGGCTCCGGACGCGCAGGCTCAGTGGCCATGGCTCACGGGCCCAGCCGCTCCGCGGCATGTGGGATCTTCCCGGACCGGGGCACGAACCCGCGTCCCCTACATCGGCAGGCGGACTCTCAACCACTGCGCCACCAGGGAAGCCCAAAAGAAATATTTTAAAGTAATATGGGAATTTTTATTTGATGACAACATTTTAAATTAATTCCTGAAATAGAAGAACGCTGATATTTGTGAAAATATGAGAAAAGTTCTGTCTGTTTATAGTAAAGAAAATATTTCCTCTTTTTGAACAAAGATGACTTTTTGAAGCTCTATAAAAAAAGAAATAGGATTATAAAAATATCTAAGTCCCAAGGTTCCAATAGATTCTGCTAGGTGTGTGACTTTCAGGATAGTTTCCTTTTTCCTAAGGAAGGAGCTATTTGAGCATCATGTAACTTTCCACCATTATTTCTCTTGGAGCACGAAATTGTCACCTCTGTGTATCGTCTGCACTGCATCCAGGGCAACCACACTCACATATTAAGGTAGCAGGCCCAGCATTTATCCATAAATTTAGAGCCTTTCTTACTGTGAAAACATCATGGACTAATAAAAAACATCTAGGAGTTGTTATGAATTGCCTGAGATACTTTCCCCATAAATTTTTAAATTATTACTTAATTTTGATATTTCTTTCTTTGGAAATAGATTCTCTGTTGATTTTACAAGAAACCATAAATTCTTAAGGAGTGATCAGTCAACTATTAGCTTTGCACTATTTCAAGCAAACGACAATATTACGTGATAATAAAGTAGTGAACTTCTTAAATTAGACATGTGCATTAAAACAAACCCTTCCTGGTTGGAAACCCAAGTGATTGTCATTAGCCACTTTAGTATCACAGCAGGTTACACAAATTATTATTACATTTAATTAGCATTCTGACAAGTTGAGGAATTCTTTACCTGCATTCAGATTACACACAGAAAATGATCTGAAAGCATTTCCTGCCTTGAAAACACCAAAGCAAATCAAAGAAATCAGCTCCAATCATATCTTTATTATCAAATACTTGGGGATCATTAAACCAAATGACAGAAGAAAAAATGCCAATTATAAATGTTGTTTTAAGGTGACATTTGGTTTTCCATGTAAGGAGATTATTATAAGCAGAATGATATAATTCAACAAAACTATTTTACTGTGATATAATGTTAATGCTACCATTGTTCACCACCTTTTCTTAATAAAAGAAATGGTGTAAAATATAACATCGTTTAATATTTAGAGCAGCATTCAACTTCTATTTAATTCTACTCCTGTAATAATACATGTTAAACAATTAGTTTTGAATTATTGACTATCATATTAAAATTTTTAGCAAAACTGAGAGTTTCAGTGGGAGAAGAATATATAGATTTATATACTTGAAAAAGTTTCTGTGCTAAAATATCAATACAATGCTCTAAGACGAAACAGACTAATAAAAAATAGTAAGAGTATGAAAATACATTTAATGTAACACTAAATAAAATTATTTTCATAATTTGAAATATTTGCAAATGATATTGCTATTAATTAATGATGGCTTACTAATTATATTTAGAAGAACTTTCTCACACTCAGCTACTTTCTTGGTGCAAAATCTCTAATGCGATGAAAAGAGTAAAACCTGCATGAGAGTATATTCATTTCAAAAAATTTCTCATTTTTGTTACATTGGAACTAAAATCAAATGTGTCTATACAGTAAGTATAGTTTTATTTCCCATAAAAATATCCATTTCAAATATGAAAGTTTCCCAGAAAAACTACAGGAATAATAAATAGATAAGCCGGGCTTCCCTGGTGGCGCAGTGGTTGAGAGTCCGCCTGCCGATGCAGGGGACACGGGTTCGTGCCCCGGTCCAGGAAGAACCCACATGCCGCGGAGCAGCTGGGCCCATGAGCCATGGCCGCTGAGCCTGCGCATCCGGAGCCTGTGCTCCGCAACGGGAGAGGCCACAACAGTGAGAGGCCCGCGTAACGCAAAAAAAAATAAATAAATAAATAAATAAATAAGCCTATAAAAAATAGAAACTGTTATCTAGACTTGGATAGCTCAAAGATTCAGTATACTCTGACATGTTGAAATTCGCAGTAGATATTCTTTTCTATTGGAATGATGTAAGACAACATTTTTCTACACCTTACTTTAAGTTATATGTGAAAATAGCACTGATGATTTCCCATATAATGGGAGAAACAGGAATTGTTACTAAGAAATCCAGAACATTGAATTCAATATTAGAAAATCTTCTCCTTTAACTAATAAACTGGTATTACTTCTTAGTATGATTACAAAATTCTATAAAAGGGAATTGTTTTTCTTTTTTGAGGGAAAAAAATACATGATCTAAGGAGATTTTTATATAAGGTCCCTAGAGATTATTCCAAGGCTATTGAACATTAAACTTTAAAAAGCCTACTAATCATGAAGATTTTAGAATTTATTATCTAGTTTATATAAAAATAAATGTTATTTACCAGAAAACCCATATTTTTTTTCTTATATTATCTTGGCTATCTACATACTACCCAGTCTGTAGTCAGTCACTTAGGTACAGATTCTTCTATCTGAAAGCTAGGTGATATGGGCAACTTAATTGATCTGGTTGTGACCAAGTTTTCCCATCTGTAAAGTGGGGATAAATAGTAGTATTTACATCGTGAATTGTTTTGAGGATCAGATGAGCAGTACAAGTAAAGATAATAGAAAAAAATGATATCCCATAAAACAAGCCCTCAATAAATATCAGACAACATTATGAATAAAACAATACATGGATTAAACAGAATAAAATTCTCAGAGACCTTTCCTGTATTATCAGTTTATAGAGTCTGGACATTTTGTCACATTTCACCCATTTTGCCTACAAAAAGTAAATTACCAACAATAGGAGTATGGCAGCAACCTAGAAAAAGAAACCTTTTCAGTTTTTCTTATAATAACCATACAGAGCAATTAGAAGGATAATCAAAACCTGCCATATTTTACATCTTTAGAAAAACCTGAAGACAACCAAAAACTGCCAAGCTAAAAAAACTTGTACATAATAGGGGAAAAATGCACAGACTAGAAACAAAATGTTTGCAGAATCATGCCAGTTGCTGAAAAAGAATAGGGAAGGCCAAGGAGTCAGGCCTGTAGTTGATCCCAGGGAAAATAACAACAATAAAGTACTAGCAGGTATTTACTCCAGAAGGCAGGAGGCTCTACCTCATGTGGAAACTGTTGTGATTTCTGGTAATAAATAGTGCAGGGCACTGTGCTGGGGGTAAAGGAAATAAAGCATGGGGAGTGCAAGGAAACTGAGGTGGCAGCACTGTATTTTTTTTTTTTTTTTTTAGCGGTACACGGGCTTCCCAATGCCGTGGCCTCTCCCGTTGCGGAGCACAGGCTCCGGACGCGCAGGCTCAGCAGCCATGGCTCACGGGCCCAGCCGCTCCGCGGCATGCGGGATCCTCCTGGACCGGGGCACGAACCCGTGTCCCCTGCATCGGCAGGCGGACTCCCAACCACTGCGCCACCAGGGAAGCCCGGCAGCACTGTATTTTAAAGAAACTACTCAACTTTGTAGCAAGAGCAGAGAGAGACTGAGTGGAGAAACCAGAAAAACTATCCTTACACTTCCCCACTTTCTCCATCAGATCATTCTACTATTAGCTGGACCAGGAAAATTCCATCCATTCAATATAAATAATAAGAAAGGAAAATGGCCATGCCAATAAAATGAGATTATAATTGAAGCACACACTAGCACAAACACAAGAAACCAAAGGGCAGGAGAAAAGGATATGAAGTACAAACTGACAGAGATCAGGAAATAAATGGAAGAAAAAATCATTTCAGAAACTTAGACTAACTTACAAATAGCAAAAGGGAGAAAAGAGACTAGAGGAAACAAAGAAAGTAAGAGACATAGAGGATAAAAGTAAAAAAGAAATGAGAATTTAACAGATATAGAGAAAGAAATGAAAAGTATTAGAAAGGAATATACAGGTAAAGAACAGACTAGCATACCTATAATTAGAGGCCCAAAAGATGAAACATGAACTAGTAAAAAAGCTAAGATAAGGTGAGAAAATAATACATTCTAATTATTTTAGATGTAGTAATGATATTTTGGCTATCTATGAAAACGATTTTATTTTTTAAAGATGTGTATTAAAGTTTTAGGTATATAATGTTCCAACGTCTGTAATTAAAAATACTGCTAAGACATTGAACACTGATATTCTCCTACTCATTAATCCATATGTCTCAAAGGGAGGCTTTTATGTTGGATTCAGATAGACCTGAGTCCACCTCCTAGCTATAAAAATTTGTCAATATTACTGAACCTTGGTTTATATGTCTAAACCAAAAATGTATTCTATGTATTACGATGAAACACACGCACACACGTCAAAATATCTGGCACCTAATAACTCAAAAGCGACCTCTATTATTCTTCATTTCTGGGACTGTCCACTACCCACAATTTGGAAATTCCTAAACCATGAATATGAACCTAGAGAAGACAAAGAAATATATGTTAATTGATCAGTAAACAGTTCAAAAAATAGCTGAGCCTCTCCTACCTCACCTTCTTCCCCGTAAAATAACTAGCTGTTACAAATTTCTGTTTTCAGTATTAAAACTTTTCTGATTCAAGTTTCTGTGTTTGACCATATTCAGATCAACAGATAGGAAAAATCTGGTCACAAACAATAACCTGCCTTCACTGATGAATTTTAATATTCTTTTCTGTTATTATTATAATCTGGGGAATAATATACTACCAACCCCAGAGGGCAGACTTCTGTCCAAAGGCAGAAGTCTGACAATCAGTGGGCAAGAGCTTTTATAGGTAAAGGGAGGGGGCTAGGGCTACATGCAAAAACAGCACAATCAGCTCTGAGTCATCTTGAAATTGGTCATGCGGTGGTCTGATCAACGTCATCTTGATTGTTTTAAGTACAGTTAACCTTTGGTTCCAGGGTCAGTTTTTTCCCATTTCCTTGAGGCCAGTTGTCGGAATTGTGGCAGCTTATGCCATGGCTACAGTCTGGTCATCACGTAGTTAAGTTCTTCCAACTGTTGGGCATTTCAGTATCTATAAGACGGCTCACAGGACATGGCTCAGAATGTCTGTAGCCCTTGAGAAGGAACTAAAGGTCCCTGACTTTGCTTACTGACTAAACTATTATTGTTTTGTCCTGCTTGACTGCTTTTCTTTGCTTCTGCGTCTTCTTACTTCTCTGGTTAAACTTATTTTTTGGCTAAAGTTTTTCCACAGACAAAAAGCAAGCTGAGGACATGGAGAGGCAAAGACCATAGGGTCCTGCTCCATTTCAGGATCTGTTCCAACTGGTATCAATAACGAGATACTGAGTGGTTTTTCAGAAACAACAGAACAAAACCCCAAGTCATGCAGCTGAAACATGCCCAAAGGAGAAAATTTTGACCTCAGATAACACCTGGAACAAAAGTTCCTACCCCTGCATAACCAAAGGACCAGGGCATAACTGCAACCTGGACACTGGAAACCCTTTCAGAAGTGAAGGGTCCACTGTCCAGGAATACCAGGTGCTGAAGCCCCCTTTATCATACTTTACCATAAAAGGCCAAGTTCCACAGCCCTTCAGTGAAATTGAAACCTGCCCCGCCAGCACTTCTTCTGCATACAATCCCTCCTCCCCTAACTCATAAGAGTTTGACTCAACTGCAGGTTGGACACAAATCTGAGCCTTGCCTCTAGTCTCCTAGTCTACCTCACAATAAATCTTTTTCTTTTTTCAAAAGCCAGTGCTATAGTATTGGCTTCTATGCACATCAGGCAGCCAGCCCTGGCTTGGTAACACCTACACATGCTTTTTTTCCCCCAATTTTCAATTGAGACATTACAAAAATGCTTTACTCTTTGTGGAATTTACATTGATATCTTACCAAATTTTCTTGCACCTTGTTTATTTCACTAGCTTTTTATTTTTATTTTGTCAATTTAATTTTTTTTTTTTTTTATTCTGTACATAAAAAGAGACTCCATCAACTTTGAAGAAGGAAAAGCAGGAATTTGAATTAGGGCTCTTTCCTTCAGTATTCTTTCTGGACCTTTATTTCCTTATATATAATTTAAAATAATGATTAAAAATAGCATCAACCAGTGTTGATCATGTGCTTATTTTGTGGTGGGCACAGTGTAGTAAGAACTTTACATATGATGTAGTGCCTTGTAGGTCATTGTTAGGTGTTTGACTTTTACTCTGGTTGAGATGGGAAGCCCTTAGAGGATTTTAAGCAGAGGAATGCCATAACAAGACACTGGCTTCTGGGGGGCAAATTGATCAAAGGAGCCAAGAACAAAAGCAGGAAGACCATTAGGGTAAGAGGTGATTTCAGAAAATCTTTGTGAGTGAAGATTGTAGTTTGGACCTGGGGCTGGCAATAAAGGTGGGGAGAACAGTTCAGATTCCGGATATATTTTGAAGATATAGCCTTTGGTATTTGATCATAAATTGGGTATATGATATAAAAATTCGTGAAATCAATAAAGGATTCTGTGGTTTTGAATTGAAGGATAGCAAAAATAGACTTATTTATTGTGATGGGGGATTTTAAGAGAAACTCATTTTGGTGAAAATACAAGGAGTTTGGTTATTGTCCTGTTATTTTGAAAGACCTATTAAATATAAGTGTGTAAGTATAAATGTATACACCTATGTATGTATATATAATATATCTTGTAAAAACATTTATTCTGTAGTTAAATAAATGCCAAGCTGGTGTGTAAGACTGGAGAACCAAACTCTAAATATTTCACTAAGTTAATAAATGGAGAGTTTTTGACATATACAGAGATTGCTTAAAGGAATAAAAATGTTTATTCACTGCAACAAAGTAAGCAGAGTGTAAAGGTCTTTTATTAAAGAAATGCCACTCTTATGGGCAGGATTCAGCCAAGAAAACTTTGCTGAAAGTCAAGAAAATCTATAAAATGTCTTCCATAGAGCGGATGCATAGAAAAGGCATATTTTAGCAGTTAGTTTTTCAGAAAATTTGTTTTCTAAAATATTAAGACTCTGCAGAGAGGTGCCTTGAAGCTGAAATAGCTACAGTTCTAGAAATAAGTATTTTAAAGGATAAGGTTTGAACAGCTGCAGATACAGAATATGAGAATACAACACTATTTAACCATGTTAGTAAGGCTTCTGACATTTTTAAGTGTAGAAAAAGCCAACTCAGACTAGCTGAAGAGACCATCTAGTTTGTAAAGAAGGTTCATAGTGATTCATGAAGCCAGAGAAAGATGGGAGCTGTATCTCAAGAGGCACTAGGGCTTCTCTTAGTGCACTTACTTCATTCTTCTCTTTTTCTCCCCATAGACAACTTTTTCTTCTCTTTCTCCTTCACGGAACAATAGTGTTCTGTTATTTCATCGTTTCATCACTTACAAAGATTGGCCCCTTCTCTGTCCTAATTGCAGATTATTAGGAGAGAAGCTATGATCAGCCTTAGTTCAGAAAAGTATCCATTCACTTAGATTAGGAGGAGTGTAGTAAAACACAACTGCCAGGAACATTCGTCATGCATTGTGTTGGAGTCATTCACAGAGAAGGGCATTCAGCAAATTATGCACTTTTAAGAAGAATGGGAAGGTATGGTGAGGACCTAAGTAGGAAATGAACCTGCAGTGAAAAGAGAAGCCAATCAGCAGATGGTGTAGAAGCAAGATTAAGACAAGAAAAAAAAAAAAACAGAGAGAGGGCTTCCCTGGTGGCGCAGTGGTTGAGAGTCCTCCTGCCGATGCAGGGAACACGGATTCGTGCCCCGGTCTGGGAAGATCCCACGTGCCGCGGAGCGGCTAGGCTCGTGAGCCATGGCCTCTGAGCCTGCCCGTCCGGAGCCTGTGCTCCGCAACGGGAGAGACCACAGCAGTGAGAGGCCCGCCTACCGCAAAAAAAAAAAAAAAAAAAAAAAACAGAGAGAGACAATATATGAATCTGGCTATTCTTGGCTAAGAGACTCACCAGTAATAAAATGGGAGGCATTTGGCACTAAAACTTGGGACTACACTGTAATTCTCTCTATATATATAATTTTCAGATTTAAACATTTATATGCATATATATACATTAATAGATTTTTATACAGAATATGTTTATTTACATATCTATCATTCTATAGGTATACATGTAAAAATATAGACATATTTAAATAAAGTTGTCTTTTCAGAGAGTAATTCCATTGTCATGTTAAAAAATCTGAGTTAATTGTAGCGGTTTAGATGAATATCTAAGCCCAGTGTAATTAACCAATTTGAGAAGTCAAAAGCTTGATGCCCAGAGTTTTGAGCAGACAAGATAAGCATCACTATTTGTGTAATAGGGACTAATCAGGTCTTATTTTACTTGATAATGACTATGCACAAGATTTGTATTTCCTTTTATCAAGTAGCTTCTGGTGGTTGTGAATAGCATTTCCACAGTAAGAATATTTTTGGCGGAGTGAAACTTTTCTGAATCCTTATTCCTCAAGACTCAGAAAATTACTTTGGATTTCTCACTCATTGATAATCTTTTAATAATCTTTTCCACAGGTTTCTCTAATTTTATTATTTTTTAAAAATCTATTTTCTGTTTTCAATGAGCAGGAAATGGAGAGGTCATAAAAAAAAAAAACTAGTTTTGTTATCTGATTATACCAGACAATAGTCTAGTAAAGTGCTCGTGAATGATATCCTGCACTCAAGATTTACTGAAATACAACTTATTCAGATATACCAGTTTGAATGAGTAGTACCATTTTATTATTATGTATATTTTATTAGACTATTTTAAAACTATCCTATTATACTTAGAAGACATATTTTATTAAATTGACTTTTTAAATGGGCAATTGAAGTAGACATATGATTAACTTTTACTCTGTCATAGGCTACAGTGATAAAAATTTTGCACTGATGGTGGTGAAACATATTCGACGGTTAAACCCCTGTATCTCTAGTACTATATATGGATGTGTTATTGGTAACTGTAACCCATATGTTTGCAAAAAGTGAACTGGGTAACAGAAAAAGAGATATTAATTTTTGAGAAGTAAAAAGGCTCTTACGTGGTTAAAAAATAAATTATTTGCTATTCTGAATTGGATATGCATATGAACAGCTTTCATTATTATTGCCATTCAGGCCTTATATACTATTCATTTCCAACTGCCTAAAGCCTTTTCTTGATCTAAAAATGCAAAACTACTTTTGAGATTCTCTATGTGTCTGATTGCCTTGAAAACTATGAGGGGTTCTTTAGAATGTGAGACCCGAATCATTAAAGAGTTTATTTTGCATCTTATGCATTCAGAAGGTTTAGAATTCATTTTGAAATGTTGCAAAGCACACTAGTATCTCATGGGTTTTTACTCTCCGTACTCACATCCTCAGTGAATGATTTCTCACTCAACACTCTACCTGGGCATGAGGTATACAAGATAAAAGATGAGCAAATTCCCTCCGAGTGTAACTTTAAATCACATTAGGGAAGAAGCCAATATTTATGTTTAAAAAACTGATACAAAAGTTCATAGATATATGCTTTATTAGAGAGTGTGTTAAATTAGCTCTTGTTCTGGTATCAAGTTTTACCTGAATTTTTTCCATATTGCTTTGTCTAGAAAAATATCTTGCAGACTTGTACACAATAATTAACTTCTAAAATTTATACTAGTGTACTGAACCATGAGCTTCTAGAAGTCAGAATAATTTGTTGTTTATTAAAACTATATCACAAGGACCAAGTAGAGTCTAAGACACATGAGAGATGCCCAATAATTTTTTTGTTGAAAGAATGAATACAGGGCATTAAAAAAAAATCTTCTTGTTTTAGTCATAGAACTAGCAGCTATTTGAAATATGTATGAACAAATTGTGATTCTAAGTTCAAATTATTCCACTTGAGTTTTGTCTTGGAAAATTCCAAACTAACTAAAAATCTAAAACAGTTCTATCACTGGTTTCTTTATATAAATTTTATTTGAAATTGTTGAATATTTCCTTAAAAACTTTTCCGTATTGCTTCTAACGGTGGTATTATTATTCCATTGAATATTCGAATAGTTTCTTTTTTCATTTATGTTGAAATAAGAAAATAACCACCTTTGGAAAACAATTGCTGCAAACTAAATGATATGTTAATGTACTGAAACTTAATAAAAAGAAACAGCTCAAATTCAGGCTTAGAAATTTAAGTTTGAAATACCAATATAAACAGAGAATCTGATTATCAGGATGGATGCAGTCTTTCCAATTCTCCTTTAAAACTCCAGGGGAAAGACAGGAAAAGATGACAATTGGAAACATGAGAGAAAATTAAGATTGATGTCCAGTCCCATGTAAGAAGGAATTTCTAGTTCCTGTAAGCCCCGTGGAGTTGAACTGAAAATTCCAGTCAATGGCAAGATGCCTGTTGGCATGGAACATACAGCGTGGTGCTAACCAGCTAAAGAGATCTATTGAATTAGGGAAGGACAGCCTTGCAAGAATGACATTTGCATATCAGTATGTAATCGAATCTAACATAGTGTTGTAGGTCCATCATCCTTCAAAAACAAACTCAGAAAAAGAGACCAGGTTTGTGGTTACCAGAGGTGGGAGGTGGGGGGAAGGGGAAGTGGATGAAAGTAGAGAAATTTAAAAAAAAAACAGAACCTGCACACACAGAGATTAGTTGGCAGAGTTCAATTTTAGGTATATATGTGCTCCTTAGAGGATGACTAATGAGGAAGAAAATAAAGTTGGACCCATGGAAGTATACTACAGTCTGATAAAGAGGAAACCCTATCTTGAAAATGAAAGGAAAAGTGTACCTTTTTAAAGTGATTTATTGTAGTAATACTTTAGAAATCTGTTTGGTATTTTAATAAGATTCAAGAAGGCTTTGTGAAATAGTACCACAGAGAAATAGGAAAGAACAATGTGCAATAAAAAATAAAAAGACCACAGACCTTGTAAGTACAGAAACTAGCTAAAAGAAAAGAACTAGTAGGCTGCAGAAATTGAAGGGTCCAAGGAGAAGCTGTAAGTGAACAAACAAACAAAAACATTCCCAAGAAAGGAACAAATCACAGCATCAGGAGTTGGGACCTTGTGGTTAGGTCTGTTCTAGAAATATGATTCAGCCACTCAAATCTCTAGTTCCTTGGATCACATCCTGAATCAATAATTATATGGACACCTTCAAGTTTATGATTTTATCTCCCTTTTGACATATGGTCTCTCTGATTCAATCAGTTTTGGCTGAGGTGAATGTGACCCTGTGGATTGCCAGAAGCTAGAGGCACTGACAAATAATCTTAAAAGATGTTGACTGAAGGGAAAGAGCAGTTGTCCTAGTACATCCCAATTCCTTGGCAATCAGACTAACTATAGACAGCAAAGAGTAGAATTAGTCTCAGTGACGTGGAGGAGTGATATACTGTGATGAAAGGACATAATTTTTTAAAAAGATAAAAATAATGAAGACCATGAAAAATGGTGATAGAGGTCTACCCAAAGAATGTTATATATTCCTGAGAAAGAAAAAATAATTAGAACAGTAGCAATAATAAAATACATGCCTAAAGAGACCTCTACTAAGCTTAAATAAAAAAACCAACAATCCAATGAACTTATCATATTAGGAAAAATTAATGAATATAGACTTGTATCCAGAAACAATTGGGTAATTTTTTTCTTTTAATGTTAAGGATAAGGAATAAAATAATACCTATGTAAATCTAGGCAGGAAGAAGAGATAACATAGGAAGGAATAAAAAACCACTATCATCTTTCTTCTTCAATGCAATTTTAATAGCCTGAACTCAATAGAGAGAAAAAAAAACAAAACTGTGTGACTTTTGAACGACAGAGTTCTTGACTCTAGACTTATGCCTAGCAACTGGTCTTGTTTGCCAAGATCACATTGCACTAATACATAAAAAGGGAAGATACGTTGCAAAAATTATAAAACAATATGATGAACGTAAAACCAAAAATATCAGTTATGACAATGAATATAAATGTTTTAACTTCTTTACTGAAAGGTATAGATTCCCAGATTGTGTTAAAATCCTAAATAGACAAATGCAAATCAATTTGTAACACACTTAAAAGTAAAACAAAATAATGTGAAGTATAGATGTGGTGAATCAACTAAAAACTGACCTGCAAGTTGCCTACTCCATCCCCTATCATATCTGGACAATTTTAATTGGCAAATAAACCCTATGGGAAAACTCTTTACCCTGTTACATGCAGTAAAATCACTTCCTCTGAAAAACTTTCATGTCCCTTCTTACCACTTCCACCAAAGTCTGATTTAGATTTATAGTTAACATCTTTAGTTTTACATGGTGTCTTCTGTTGCCTTTATTATAAACAGCATTTCATTCTCTTTTGTAGTGACCCATCTGTAGTATGTTTCCTCTCATCCCTATGGTTATAGAAGTAGCTTCAATAGCAGCTTTATTCATGCAGTAACACCAGTCTCCTGGTCATGATTGAAGAGACTTTTCTGAAAACGTTGGTTTGGTAGTAGAAAGATAGTTTCTTAGGGAAGTTGAATCTGTGGGGACCTTGGTGGCTGTTTTTCTCTTCCTAATGAACCAAGTTGGGTGGGTTGAAAACTCTGGAAAGAGACAAAGAGAAACAGAGAGGGGTGAGGAAAGGACTTGGATGATGTTGTTATCTGTTTCTCATCACTCTTCTGAGTCAGCTGCCTCATTGCTTTTGGGTTCTGTGAGACCTACTTTACCCCTTATAACAAATCCCACTGTTTACATAGGTGTTCAAGATTTTTTATTTCTTAAGTAACCATTATGTTGAGTAAATCAAATCCTGGATTATTTTTTATAATATACAGATAGTTTTGCATCCACTGTTCTTTTAAATCAGCTCTTGGAGCTTTGTCTTTACCCTGCATTTGGATGAAATCTAGAGCAACTGTCATCACTCTTCCAGCTGCTCATAGATAATAAAAAGTCGTATGACTACTTCAAGTAACAAAATTCATTTTCAGTTAGGTTAATTAAAATACCCAGTCCCATACAACAGTAAAACATCCACAGTTACTGTGAATGTGAGGCTTTCTTCTCCAACAGCTGAGTCTTGCTTTAGGCAGAAACCCACAGTTGAGGAGTGGAATGAGGACTATAGTGAACCTTTTCTCTTTCTTCACCTGAAATCTTTTTTCCTCCTCCTTCTGTTAACCACAGTTGTGACTATTCTGGAAGGAAGGAGAGAATTGTGAGCAGAAACGTTATTTTTATGAATCCAGCATGGCTAACTATGTTACTAATTGGAACTGGCAGATACCTAAAGATGCTTGTCCTATGAACTCTTATGAGTTATTTAGAGATTTTCCTCTCTTTGAATCTTTCATCAGTAATTCCCATAATAAAGCCACTCAATCCTTTATTCATTTCTAGATGTGTGGTGATACCTCATATTCCTTCTTCTGATTTCTAAATTTCTTTCCAGGCAGCTCTTTTGAACATGACCTAGGACGAGTCCAAGGCAGCTTTTTTCTGTATGTTATTCACGTATTGTTCATAGGAAACATACAGACATCTTTTGCCTAGACAAATGTGTAAACTGATTCCAAAGAAATCACCTGCCCGTAGTTTCACTGTCAACTCAGGCAGTCATCCAATACCTACCTCTTTAAACTTTCTGAGCTGGTCCACCCTGTCCTCCAAATGTTGGAAACATATGATATTCTGTTAAGTTCCTTTCGAATTCCTTGTGCTTAGCTTGGTATAAGGAACAGGCATATAGTCCTATTTTCTTAAAATCAAAACCACAAAACTTGCATGTTCATAGCA
The DNA here is from genome assembly GCF_005190385.1 of Monodon monoceros. Classification (NCBI taxonomy): domain Eukaryota; kingdom Metazoa; phylum Chordata; class Mammalia; order Artiodactyla; family Monodontidae; genus Monodon; species Monodon monoceros. Next base: position 130,017,715 of record NW_021703777.1, on the reverse strand, counting down.
TATTTATCTAGTAGTTTGGGGTTCAAGATTTTCAGATCTTTATAATTGGTCTTATAGTTTTATTTTTCCTTTATTTTTTCCTTGAAAGAACGTAGATTCTTGTATAAGAACTATATCTGCCAACACCAAGTTATGGAATCTTTGAATTTAGGTGTTTATCTCTGTTAGGTTTTTCAGATAAATTTTAGAAGTACTAGACAGTCCTTGTTAAAGCTCTGTATTGTTTCAGAAATACTTTTCTTAGCACTTCTCTTTTGACCTGTTTTGAGTGCTATATTGCTCTGACACTCCAGGCAAATAAAAAATATCTTACTGACAGATTGGATTGTTTGTTGTCTTTTCTCTAACTATGAAGTTCATGTAAAATTTGGTACATAATTTAAGAACAGATGCATGATTGATGCAGGAACAATTTTCCATAGACATTTTGCATTTTGCTTCTTGTCAGTTTAGAAGCAGTCTACTCCATTCTCAGCTATACCCCTAAATAGATAATATAAGCAGTATAGGATCAAGCTTCAAACTAAATATAGAGTGTTATAAACTACAGTAGAGAATAAGTGGTGGTTTGGAAAAAATATATTTTTTATGTTTTGCTTTTATGCCACATAGTATTATAGAAACTTCATAAGATTATTTCCTTTAAACTTCCTAGTAACTGTGAGTTAGGCACTATACATGTATTTAATGGGTGAGCACACTGAGCTTGGAGAGTTAAAACTGTTCACTATAGAGCTCTCAACTAATAAGTAATATGTTCAAAACTCAAACCCATATTTCTTTAATTGCAAAGTGCATGAGTTTGCCTCTTTGATAAGAAAATTAAGTAAATTTCAGTCTACATTTTTCTAACTGTGCCAATTTTGCAACCATATTTTCTTGATATGTATGTTTGTTAGACATCTAGTAGAGCCTGAAAGGAAATATTTGATGCATAATATAATTCACTGGTTTTGATTTTTATTTAAATACCATAGGTATTAAAATCAAATAAATAAAATGGATGTTATTTAAACGAAGGATAAAAATTAAAGCATGTCTGAGAAATGATAATTACCAAGACTTCAAACTTTTTGATGCTATTGATAATTGGATTGCTTATCTCTCTGTTAAAAATGATGAGAAAATGCATAAAATTATTATTAGTTTAGTAGTATTGCTCAAATTACTGTTGCTTTATCTCATTAGCAGAATGAATTCTGTTAACCAAGCATATTTCATTAATAGAGTGTTATAGAAATGCCTTTTTTTTTATAGAAATGTCTTGATTGCTAGTCTTTAAAAGTATTAACTTCTAAACATACACCAATGACTATAGCTAAGTTATTTATTTTTGAGTAAATATTTTGGAACATTGATTAATATAATACCTCTTTAAATATTATTAAAGAATCAACTGCTCAGGATAAACCATATAATATTATCACTTAAAAAATAATTATTGTACATCTACATTTTAGATTTATCCTTTCCTTCACTAATTTCTTCAAATATATATATTGCATAGTTCCATTTTGAACTTCCTATGCTATATGCTAGAGTATAATGGAGAGTGAGATAAAGTGATGCAACCCCTGCCCTCAGGTGGCTTATGTTCTAATAGGGTGAGATAAATTGAAGAAGTACTCTAAGTGGATATAGAGGATGCTCTTCAAGGGCATAACAAAGACGAATCTGATCAAGATTTTAGAAGACATTCTTGAGTAAGTGGTGATTAATTTGAGGTCTAAAGGATAGCTGTACAGTATATTTGTTAAGAAAAAGGTTGTAGAAAGAGACCATTTGAGACAGAGGGAACACATATACAAAGGAGAGAGTGTAGTGAGCCAGAGGAAGGGAAGGAAAGTGAGAGTGATGAAATACAGAGACAAGTGGTCCAGCTTCCCTATGAGGCTGGAGAAGACATTTTTCAGGCCAGTAGGCCTTGCAGGTCATGTGAAAGGTTTTATCCCACAAGCAATGGGAAGTTGTTGAAGAGTATGCCATTATTAGACTAAATATTGACAAGATTCAACTAGCTGTATGTTAAAGAATGATTTATAAGACAGCTACATTGACAGAGGGAGACAATTAGCAGGCTGATACAGTAGACAAGGCCAAAGATGAAGGTAGTATTGACAAAGCTAATGGAAGTAGAGAAGGAGGGTTGTGGACAGATTTAAGAAATAATGAAAATGTAAAAGAACTTGATAGTGGATGTTTTGTTTATTAGAGTAAAGCATTTTACAAGCTACTGAGAAATACAAAAAAGAAAATAATATGTGGTTTTTGCACTTAAAATAACACGATACATTTTGGATCATAAGACATTCACTTAAGCATCAGTGTAGCTGTACAAAAGGCTAGTAAGTACATGAAAACATGGTCAACAGCATTAGTCATTTACTTCTCCTGATCCTGAGATACTTGGGTTCTGAAAGAAGAAAACTTCTTTTAATATAGCTGCAAGGGGGAGCAAATATCCTCGTGGGAAATGCCCCACTTTAGAGAGAAAGAGGGAATATTTGAAGAAATATTTGAGAATACAAGTTAGGTTTTTAATCATGGAATAAGATTTCAGATTTTACAGTGAGAGAAATTTTACAAGTGAAAGAAAAAAAGACCATCAAAGTGAAAAATGGTATTGAAACAAGGATTGAGTATATGATTGGTTATCCCAATGGTGCTTACATCAGGTGTTAAAAAGGAAATCAGTAATGTGGGTTAAGTCCCATTAGTCACTTGGGTAAGGATGTGCATGTCCTTGAGCCTAACAGTACCCAGGGTACGGCTATATCCTGTAAGTAAAGCCCAAATTCTTTGGCCTAAGTAGTTAATCCATTATTTTGTTTTTAGTTGTTGTTGGGAGGTGAAGCGAGTTCGGTAGTACCTTGAACCACAGAGCAAGCAAGTTGGAGCCACATGACCTCACAGTAGGATATTTTCAATGATTTGAGGCACTTCTGTGTTATATATTATGTTAGAATGACCATTGATTATGTGATTCCTCCATTTCATGACAATAGCCTTGGGGGGGATCTTCTTTTATACTCACCTCTTCTTATTCACAATCTAGAGGATTAATGAGAACATTCTATCAACAGTTGGTTTATGAATCATGCCCTTGCGTTTCTCAAGCAACAACCCTAGCAAGAGAGTATAAATTCAGATATCATCTCTTGAGGTGATTTCTTAAAGCAAAGACCAAGTTTTTGTTGCTTGTAGCATTGCTACATGGTTGTGAGCCATAAAATGGTGTCTTTTTGTTCCTTCTGGGACCCACTTTCTCAATTCAACTTCCTAATGGAATGCCACGTTTGTCACAAGAACCAGAAATAAATTACTGAAATCACTCTTCTTTAATCGGATTTTTGAAAATTAGAAGATAAAATAAAAACCTAGCAGCCATTTATCACAAGTAGAAATATTTTCTTTGATTTTTTCTTTTATGCACTTAAATATTTATATATTTTATAGAATATAAATATATTATGGAGCAGAATGCAGAATTTATAAGACATGACACATAATGTACATTCTGTGCTTGAAATAGAGTGCTTTCATTATCCAATGCTATTGTGGATGTTTCAGTGGGGAATTATGTAGTAGGACTGTAGATGGAATTATTACAAATACAACTTCATGTCTTTTAGACTAGTCTGGTTAGGTAATAGTTGATATTTTTCATTCAGATTTCCCTAAATGGTGTTTTAATGATTTTTCTCCCATATCTCATCTTCCTTATCTTCCTTTCCTGCTTCAGAATCTACATACATATCCAAGGGAAGTAAAGGTAAAGAAATGAAGAAGAAGATAGCAGACGTATAGATAAGACAGAAGAACAAAATTCATGTTGCAAGATAGCAAGTCCAAACAGGGATGTGATAAATCCATTCTGTTTCTAGGCAGGCAAAAAACACCAGGAGTATCTTTAACTGGAGTATTCAGTACTATTACAATCTAATTACCTTTGATGTTCCACAAAACTCTGGAATATCTTGTAGAACTTAATTTAAAGCATGGTATTTGGGGGAAGGAGGAGATGTTTCCCATGCCAGAGACTTGTCTTCACTCCACACTAAAGTCAACTTATCTGCTCCTGTGCCCAGTGACGCTGGGTGACGCAGTGAACGGCTCAACAGTCAATCTGTGGCATTGACTTGTTTCTTAACCTGGTCCCTGGTGTGCCTTTCTGAAATGTAACTCTGTTTTTATTCACATCCTACAGGTATTGTTCGAACAAAATATGTGGAATTTGACATGAGGACGCTTGCTGACCTGCTCTTTGGGCCGTTCTGATGCCATACCAGGTCACAATTCCTGAGAGGTAGGAAAATGTCTCCAGTCCTCTTGTGTCTACACATAAACACCACTGTCCTACTCTACAACTACCACCTAATGACGGCAAGAGTCTTCTTTATTAATCTTGCTTGTTTCCTGAACTTCACCTAGTGTCTGAGGCATGGGCTCTGACTACTGTAGTTCCTTAAAAATAAAAGTGGAATAAACTTTCTCCCCAGAACCTATTTCCAGGAAGTGGGAGAAGGGTGAAGTGTCCCCTGTAATATGAAATGGTCCTTTTTCTTTGATTTCCCAAGTCTTTGTTATTCGTAGTTCTGTGGGTCTTAATGCATTTAGGAAAAGAGAGAGCAGCAATTATAGTAAGAGTTTTCACTATTTGGTTTATTTCTTAAATATATCAGACATAAATCTAGATCCACAGCTTTTTCTACCCAGAAGTTAACTATTTCTCACATATGTCCTCAGGTCCCTCTCCAACAGCTTCCATTGGCTCATGCTTCCTGACAAAAATGAAAAGTGATAGACGGGTGGTGTTGGAGAAAAGAATGCTTCAGTTAACACATCACCATATTATCCTACCATACTATATTTATTTTTCTTCTGTGTAAGATACAACATGTGGAAGGGCATGAATTCACAGGCCATGTTTTCTGAAAATGATTGATGCAACAACTAGAATTATTAATAGAACTTACCAAAAGACCAGCCCATTTTGAACGTTTTGTAGCTATGGGGAGCAGCATTTCAGTTTCTCTGATAAACTTTTCAATGACATTCTGCTAACTTCTCGTGGCAAAAGACTAGCTCTCGGCCGAAAAAGAAGATCCCAAGGGAAACAAGGATTTGTGTGCCTGTGGGTACCCAGCAGGAAGTTCGCAGAAGCAGTTTGAGGGATAATCAGCATCTCTGCGCACATATTGGGCTGGAGAGTAAGGTCAGAGAAGAAAGGAATGGTTAGGATCTCTTTGCAGATTTCACAGAGGATTTCAAGCCAAGAGGACACTGCCAGGCCCCTCAGTGTCAAGAGCACAATTTTGAATGGTGTCCACTTAGCATGTTCGGTAATTTTAGCTCTAACCACACAAATGTATTGCACTTTAGAACTTGTAGTACTATTTTCTTTCTTTTATTCCAGTTAGCATTTTATGCCCTAGTTTATTCTCCTCTTATTATTTGAATTCATTAAAATTTTTTTGCATATTTATCTTTTCCTTTTAATCTTTTAGTCCTTTTGTTTTTATAATCTCACAGTTAATTGTTCTTAGTTGATTCATCTTTTCTCACTCTTTTGTTAAGACTTTTATCTCATGTTTACTTTGTTCTTATATTACTTATTTACCTAGTTTCTTCTTATCACCTTTAGGCTTTGTTTTAATTATTTCCTTTTTATGTTATCTATTTTTCATTGTAGTTTTATATTTTTTATTATCTTCTTCTCTCTTTCTTATCTTTATTTTAGTTTATCTTAATAAAACAAGCAGAGAGCACTAAAACATGTGGGGAGAGAAGTGAGCAGAGCCTCTCTCTGCCCCAAGGCAAGGGAGATTGATTGCTCCCTTTTCCCCTGTCCATTTGGTTGGTCCTATCTCTTCCAGGGGATGAGCATCTATTCTCAAACTTCCCATCTTGAAAGCCTCATTTTAGAAAGGCAGTGTAGTACAGTAGTTAAGGTCACCGTCTTGGAAATAAAGCAAAACTTGATTCACATTAGAACTGTTCTCTCAAGAATGTTACCTACCCTGTACCATTTAAGGTTTTCTCTTCTATAGTCATAACAATAACTTTTGAATGGTGTGTAGATTAATCCACTTGAAGCATGTTTTCTAATTTCTAATTTCCCTACTCCACTAATAAAAGGACTAGGATATGAATAACACTTAGTCATGTTTCCAGAAGGGCAGCAACTGTTTGTTTCTGTATGATCCCCTAAAACCCCAAATCTATCCTGCATTAATCAACTGATGTTGATCTCCGTTTCCATCATTTCTGGGCCAAATAGACTATCATGGATGGTTTCATTCCTTCATTAACCTTCTGATTTTTTTTCTCTGACTCCTGTAACTGTTTCCTCACTTTGTCAAGGGAGAGTCTTGTCCTTTAAACAAGGTCTGAAACTCTGAATTTCTGTTAAAATAGCCTAAAACAGCCAAAATGCTACCTAATGGCTGGTTCCTTTATTCTTGTAATACTTGTCCACTTAGATTGTTCACTGATTCCAACTAGTGTTCATTGAGAGCCATATTCCACTGACAGATTTTAACAATATCCTACATTAACTGACTGTGCTTTCTACTTGGTCTCAAATTGCTTCGCTGGAAAGCTGTGGAATAAAATATTGAGGAAAGTCTCCAACCTATAATTTTAGAAGTTAATGTCCAGCTCTTACCTTTGGGCAACATAATTGTTAGGATAGTAGATAATATTGTGTGTGAGTTTAACTTGGTTTCTCATGGAAAATGGGGCTGGCATGGGTTCACTGGTGTCTATCTCAGTGTGCCAGTTCTCAGAGTAAAAGTATGGATACTATAAGTATAGACTGAGCAAATTAATATAAATTATTTTTAGATCATTTAGTCCCAATATGAGCTTGTTTCAACATATGTTTCTTATCCCCATTAAAATAGAGGCTATATCTTAATGTCTCTTACTTCAAGACATATTCATATTACCTAAAATGTGATTCTCTGGAAAAGGCATTAAGCCATATTAATGTAGCTTGGGAAAGTATCTTTTACAACATTCAACAGATCATTTGCTTGCACAGGTCATTGCATTGTTAATTAACATATTCTAAATAGCACTGCTTTACTTTATTAATTTGAATCTTTTTTTCCCCTTTGCCAAACAATTCTTAAGAAGCTTACAGATATTTTTCATACAATTATGTTTGTAATTGTAAACTAGTATTTGGATTTTTCGTATAAAGATGATATCCAGTTGGTTTTCCTCCAGATGCTGAGATATGAGAACAATAGTATCTGAATATCAAGTAATCTGCTCCATAAATGATGCACATTCTTCAATGAATCATGATTAGGTTTCTTACATGAAGTGGAATTCAAGATTTTAGATGTCACAGTCCATTCCAGCTCTTGTATCTTAGTGCTTAATCTCAGATATTGAACAGAATTTCTAATAGTCAAGTGACATAGATACTCTCCGCTAACTGCTTTCCAAAAGTATTTGTCATTCTTCATTAGATTTTTTAAAAATTATTTTAATATATTATCCTCTTTGTCTTTTGACTTCTCAACATTCAAAACAATTCAAAACAATTATTTCTGCATCTGTAGCACTATTCGTCACATTAACTCTCTTGTCATTTACAACCTACTATATATGACAACTTTTCAGGGATACATGCTAACACATTTTTGAAACTCTAGAATTAAAGCTTTCAAATTATTTTTTATTTTGGAAAACATTGTTCTGTAACTACAATATGAGAACATAGTTTTCCATTTTCATTAACTGAATTCCAGCTATAAATGATATTAAAATATCTTCTTTTAAGCACTTATAGTATACCTCTAGTACTATCATGATGAATTAACTTTCTTGAGCTATTTTTATTCTAAGTATATTTCTTAAACTTAATATGCTCCCTTCAACTGATTAAATGAAATGAGTATGAGGTACAAAAAGTAGAAAAACCATTTCTAGGCACAATTCTGCTTATTGAGCTTGAGCACTATAATTGCCCAACATGTGAGCACTTTGAAACTTTTGTATATTTTGGATCCTTTTGGAATCTTTGGGATCTTTTTACACCAAGTGTAAAACCAAGATGGAATCAACCGAAAGATTTCTTTGTTCATTCTTGAATTATCCTAGCTTTGTAGGACATAGATAAATAACACTCAGAAAATCCTGTATTACAGTGATGTTTTGAATTAATGGATAACATTGTTTTTTTGATATGTGAGTTTATAGTTGACTAAAAAGTAAGATTAATTTAGCTTACTTTCAATTTTGTAAACATGACAAAACAGGTGAGACTCATTAGCATTTTCAACTCACTCACAGCATTGTTCATACTTAGTAATTCAGACTTTAGTAGTACCCACATTTGAGAATGCAACTTGATTAAATAATTGTTTTTTCTTCACATGTAATTCCATATCAAAATTTGAAATGAGAAAGACACCATTCAGTGAGACACAATGCTCATTAAGCTTTATTTGTTCATAAAATCGTTTACCTTTCTCACTTGCTTTGGGCTAGAAGGCTCATGTTTATTGTGTTGAACGTCATTAATTTATAAGCAATATGATCTCACTGTCTTTATTTAGGCAGATCCTGACCATAGAACTATTCAACAAAATTGTTTCAATTTGAATGACAAAACTCTTCAGCAGCAATTCTTTTAGAAATTTTGAGACACATAAATAGAGCAGCTGATTATTGTCCTCTTTAAAAAAAGAAACTTTAGAGTAACAGAAGCGGGATCAACATGGGGAGTAGGAAGACCCTGAGCTCACCTCCTCCCAAGAACACATCGAAACTACAGCTACATATAAAGCAATTCTTGCTGAGAATGACCTGACAACTGACAGCATGGCTCTTCTACAACCAAAGCTGTAAAAAAATTTAGAAAGAAAAGAATCACGCAGAGTCTTGGAGGAGGGGAGGAAAAGTGATCTAGTCCAGACCTGCACCCTTAGCAGGTGACCCAGAAGAAGAGTGGGATATCACCGGCTTGGGGATCTCCCTAAGGAGCAAGGGGTTCAAGCATTATATCAGGCACTCCAGTCCTGGGGTCCAGCACCAGGAAGATGAGTCCCCTTTGATGGTTTGAAAACCAGTGGAGGTTCCCAGAGGGCTGTAAGAAACTGGGACTCTGCTCTTGAAGAGCATGCACACAGACTTGCTTGATCCCAGTTCCAGAATAGAGGCAGCAGATTGAAAACTGTCTTCTGCTTTGGTCAACCTGCCAGGACTGCCCTAGCACAGTTCCCAGCCCTTACCAAGCTCCTGTTCCAGCCCATTCTGTTCCAGGATTGCTCTTTGCTAAGGACTACCATTGCAATCACACCGGGAAAAGGTGGGACCAATTCAAAAGTTCAGCTCAAAGCCCTTGGGCCTTGGCCCTGCCTCCAACCAAATCTGAGATCAACATTGCCATCATGTACATGCACTGGGGAAAAGCAGAGCCAGCTCAGAAGTGCAGCTCCAAACCCTCAGGACACCAACCCTACCTCTGACCAATGTGGAGACGACTGCCACGGTTGCATGCACATAGTTGCAACAGGGAAAAAGTGGAGCCAGCTCAGTAATGTGACTCCAACCCCCCAGGCCACAACACCACCTCTGACCAAGGCAAAGACCAACATTGCCATTACACATGTGCTGCACTGGGGAAAAGTAAAGCCAGCTCAGAAGTGCTGCTCCAGCTCCTTGAACCCTGGCTATGCCCCAACCAAGGTGGAGATTTCCAGAGTCTGGGAGAAGCCCCAGCTTGCACCTGGCTCTGGGTCTCATCCCTATGACACCAGCACTACCTTCCACCAAGGGGCAGCTGGCCAGGGCTCACATCGGATCCAGCTCTCCCACAAAAGCCATCAGGCACATACAGACTGCATAGGCATGCTCCAACACAATGACGTGCCTTCAAGAGTGGGATAGGTAACCGCTTTGCCTACTTTCACAGAGACAGAGAAAGTAAAAGAAAATGTGAAGACAGAGGAATATGTTTCAAATGAAAGAGCAAGATAAAACCCCAGAAAAAAAAGAGACAACTGATGAAATGAAGATAAATAATTTACCTGATAAAAAGTTCAAAGAAACGGTAATAAAAATGCTTACAGAACTCAGGAAAAGAATAGAGGAACAAAGTGAGAACTTTAAAAAAGAACTAGAAAATATAAAAAAGAACCACCTGGAGCTGAAGAACACAATAACTGCAATGAAAAATACACTGGAAGGAATTAACAGCAGATTGATACAGAAAAATGTATAAGTGACATGGAAGATAGAATAGTGGAAATCACCCAATCAGAACAGCAAAAAGAAAAACACATTTTTTAAAATGAAGATAGTTTAAGAGACCTCTGGTACAACATCAAGTGTACTAACATTCACATCATAGGGGTCACAGAAGGAGATGAGAGAAAGAAAGGGACAGAAAATGTATTAGATGAAGTTGTGGCTGAAAACTTCCCTAACCTAAAGAAGGAAACAGATATCCAAGTCCAGGAAGCACAGAGATTTCCAAACAAGATAAACCCAAAATATCCACACCAAGATATATAATTAAAATGGCAAAATTTAAAGAGAGAATTTGAAAGGCAGCAAGAGAAAAACAATGAGTCACATACAAGGAAACTGCATAAGGCTATCAGCTGGTTTTTCAGCAGAAACTTTGCAGGCCAGAAGGGAGTGGCACAATGTATAATGTATTTAAAGTGCTAAAAGAAAAAAAAAAAAAAAAACCTACAACCTAGTATACTCTACCCAGCAAGGTTATCATTCAGAATTGAAGGAGAGAGCAAATTTCCCAGACAAGCAAGAACTAAATGTTCTTTACCACTGAACTGACCTTACAAAAAATGTTAAAGGGTCTTCTTTAAGTGAAAAAGAAAAGCTATTTCAAGAAACAAGAAAATATATGGAGGGAGAAAAATCACTCTTATAAAGGCAAATATTTAGTGAAGGCAGTGAATCAGCCACTTAAATAAGCTAGTACAAAGGTTAAAGACAAAAAAATGTAAAATCAACTGTAATTACAATAAAGAGTAAAAGGATAGATTTAAAGATGTAAAATATGATATAAAAACAGAACATGGGGGGAGTGAAAAGTGTAGATCTTTTAGGATGAGTTTGAACTTAAATGACTATCAGTTTAAAACAAGTTGATAAGTTGTCAGTATATATGAACTTCATGGTAAACACAAATCAAAAACCTACAATATATTTTTTTAAAAAAGGAAAGGAACCCAAACACAACACTAAAAAAATCATCAAACCACAAGGGAAGAGCCTAAAAGAAGAAAACAACAGAGAAGAACTACAAAAACAGCCAGAAGACAAGTAACAATTACATACAATGTCAGTGAACTAAATGCTCCAATCAAAAGTAAGTCTTTTGTAGTCAGCATATATATGGGTCTTTTTCTGTTGTTGGATAAAAAAATTTTAAATACAAAGGCCCATATATATGCTGACTACAAGAGACTTACTTCAAAGCTAAAGACACAAACTGAAAACATGCAGCTAATGTAAGAGCACCTAAATATACAAAGCAAGTACTAACAGATATAAAGTGAGAAATTGACGGTAATACAATAATAGTATAGGACTTTAACACCCCATTTCCTTCAATGAATAGATCATCCAGACAGAAAATCAGTAAGGAAACAGTGGCCTTAAATGTCACATTAGACCAGATGGACTTAATAGATATCCACAGGATATTCCTTCCCCAAACAGCAGAATATATGTTCTTTTCAAGTGCACATGGAACTTTCTCCAGAAGAAATCACATCCTAGGCCATAAAACAAGTCTCAGTAAATTAAGAAGATTGAAATTACATAAAACATCTTTTCAGACCACAACAGTATGAAACTAGAAATCAATTACTGGGAGAAAACTGGAAAAGACACAAATACGTGTAGACTAAACAACTTACTACTAAAAGACCAATGGGTCAATGAAAAAATTTTAAAAAACACACACATGAAAAGATGCTCAACATTACTAATCCTCAGGGAAATGCAAAGCAAAACCACAATGAGATATCACCTCACACCTATCAGAATGGCTACCATCGAAAGAAACACAAATAACAAATGTTGGTGAGGATGTGGAGAAAAGGGAACCTTATACACTGTTGGTGGGAATGTAAACTGGTACAGAGGTTACGGAAAAGAGTATGGAGGTTCCTGTGATCCTGCAATTCCACTCCTGGGTATATATCCAAAATAAATGAAAACATTAATTCAAAAAATATATGCACCCCATTGTTCATAGCAACATTATTTATAATAGCCAAGATATGGAAGCAACCTAATTGTCCATCAACAGGTAAATTGGTTCAGAAGAATTGGTATACATAATACAATGGAATATTACTCAGTCATAAAAAGAACGAAATTTTGCCATTTAAATGGACCTAGAAGTCCATTATGCTTAGTGAAATAATCTGGATAGAGAAAGACAAATTCTGCATGTGTTCACTTATATGTGAAATCTAAAAAATAAAGCTAAAGAACAGGGCTTCCCTGGTGGCAGAGTGGTTGAGAATCTGCCTGCTAATGCGAGGGACACGGGTTCGAGCCCTGGTCTGGAAGGATCCCACATGCTGCGGAGCGACTAGGCCCGTGAGCCACAACTGCTAAGCCTGCGCGTCTGGAGCCTGTGTTCCGCAATAAGAGAGGCCGCGATAGTGAGAGGCCCGCGCACCATGATGAAGAGTGTCAAACACTTGCCACAATTAGAGAAAGCCCTCACACAGAAATGAAGACCCAACACAGCAAAAATTAATTAATTAATTAATAAACTCCTACCCCCAACATCTTAAAAAAAAAACCAAAAAAACCCCCAAAGAACAAATATAGCAAAACAGACTTAGAGACGCATAGAACAAACTAGTGACCACTAGAGAGGAAAGGGGTGGAGAGAGGAACAAGATAGGTGAAAGGGATTAAGAGGTAAAAACTACTGAGTATAAAATAAAGATGTTACGAGGATATAATGTACAACACAGGGAATATAGCCAATATTTTAAAATAACTTTATATGGAGTATAATCTATAAAAATATCAAATCACTGTTGTATACTTGCTGCTAATATATTATTGTAAGTCAACTATACTTCAATTAAAAAAGATAAATATGGGCTTCCCTGGTGGCGCAGTGGTTGAGAGTCCACCTGCCGATGCAGGGGACGCGGGTTTGTGCCCTGGTCCGGGAAGATCCCACATGCCGTGGAGCGGCTGGGCCTGTGAGCCATGGCCGCTGAGCCTGCGCATCCGGAGCCAGTGCTCCGCAATGGTAGAGGCCACAGCAGTGAGAGGCCTGCATACCGCAAAAAAAAAAAAAGAAAAGAAAAAAAAAGATAAATATGAAACTTTATTTTTGCCTTTTTTGTGTAATACATACAAAATTTAATTTTAATTTATATCTGTATTTTTTTTGAATTATATTTTATTTATTTTTTTATACAGCACATTGTTATTAGTTATCCATTTTATACATATTAGTGTATATATGTCAATCCCAATCTCCCTATTCATCACACTACCCACCCCACAACCACTTTCCACACTTGGTGTCCATATGTTTGTTCCCTACATCTTTGTCTCTATTTCTGCCTTGCAAACTGGTTCATCTGTACCATTTTTCTCGGTTCCACATATGTACATTAATATACGATATTTGTTTTTCTCTTTCTGACTTACTTCACTCTGTATGACAGTCTCTAGATCCATCCACGTCTCTACAAATGACTCAATTTCGTTCCTTTTTATGGCTGAGTAATATTCCATTGTATACATGTACCACATCTTCTTTATCCATTTGTCTGTCGATGGGCACTTAGGTTGCTTCTGTGACCTGGCTATTGTAAAGAGTGCTGCAATGAACATTGCGGTCCATGTGTCTTTTTGAATTATGGTTTTCTCAGGGTATATGCTCAGTAGTGGGATTAATGGGTCATATGGTAATTCTATTTTTAGTTTTTTAAGAAACATCCATACTGTTCTCAATAGTAGCTGTATCACTGTACATGCCACCAACAGTGCAAGAGGGTTCCCTTTTCTCCACACCCTCTCCAGCATTTGTTGTTTGTAGATTTTCTGATGATGTCCATTGTAACTGATGTGAGGTGATACCTCATTGTGGTTTTGATTTGCATTTCTCTACTAATTAGTGATGTTGAGCAGCTTTTCATGTGCTTCTCAGTCATCTGTATCTCTTCTTTGGAAAAATGTCTATTTAGGTCTTCTGCCCATTTTTGGGTTGGGCTGGTTTTTTTTTAATATTGAGCTGCATGAACTGTTTACATATTTTGGAGATTAATCCTTTGTCCATTGATTGGTTTGCAAATATTTCCTCCCATTCTGAGGGTTGTCTTTTCGTCTTGTTTGTAGTTTCCTTTGCTCTGCAAAAGGTTTTAACTTTCATTAGGTCCCATTTGTTTATTTTTGTTTTTATTTCCATTACTCTAGGAGGTGGATCAAAAAAGATCTTGCTGTGATTTATGTCAAATGGTGTTCTTCCTATGTTTTTCTCTAAGAGTTTTATAGTGTCCAGTTTTACATTTAGGTTTCTAATCCATTTTGAGTTTACTTTTGTGTATGGTGTTAGGGAGTATTCTAATTTCATTCTTTTACATGTAACTGTCCAGTTTTCCCAGCACCACTTACTGAAGAGGCTGTCTTTTCTCCATTGTATATCCTTGCCTCCTTTGTCATTGATTAGTTGACCATAGGTGTGTGGGTTTATCTCTGGGCTTTCTATCCTCTTCCGTTGATTTATATTTCTTTTTTAGTGCCAGTACCATACTGTCTTGATTACTGTAGCTTTGTAGTGGAGCCTGAAGTCAGGGAGTCTGATTCCTCCAGCTCCGTTTTTTTCCCTCAAAACTTCTTTGGCTATTCAGGGTCTTTTGTTTATCCAAATAAATTTTAAGATATTTTGTTCTAATTCTGTAAAAAATGCTATTGGTAATTTGATAGGGATTGCATTGAATGTGTAGATTGCTTTGGGTGGTATAGTCTTTTTCACAGTATTGATTCTTCCAATCCAAGATCATGGTATATCTCTCCATCTGTGTGTATCATCTTTAATTTATTTCATCAGTGTCTTATAGTTTTCTGCATACAGGTCTTTTGTCTCCCTAGGTAGGTTTATTCCTAGGTATTTTATTCTTTTTGTTGCAGTGGTAAATGGGAGTGTTTCCTTAATTTCTCTTTCAGATTTTTCATCATTAGTGTATAGGAATGCAAGAGATTTCTGTGCATTAATTTTGTGTCCTGCACCTTTACCAAATTCACTGATTAGCTCTATTAGTTTTCTGGTGGCATCTTTAGGATTCTCTATGTATAGTATCATGTCATCTGCAAACAGTGACAGTTTTACTTCTTCGTTTCCAGTTTGCATTCCTTTTATTTCTTTTTCTTCTGTGATTATTGTGGCTAGGACTTCCAAACTATGTTGAATAATAGTGGTGAGAGTGAGCAACCTTGTCTTGTTCCTGATGTTAGTGGAAATGATTTCAGTTTTTCACCATTGAGAATGACGTTTGCTGTGGGTTTTTTGTATATGGCCTTTATTGTTTTGAGGTAGGTTGCCTCTATATCCACTTTCTGGAGAATTTTTATCATAATTGGGTGTTGAATTTTGTCAAAAGCTTTTTCTGCCTCTATTGAGATGATCGTATGGTTTTTATTCTTCAATTTGTTAATATGGTGTATCACATTGATTGATTTGCATATATTGAAGAATCCTTGCATCTGTGGGATAAATCCCACTTGATCATGGTGTATGATCCTTTTAATGTGTTGTTGGATTCTGTTTGCTAGTATTATGTTGAGGATTTTTGCATCTTTATTCATCAGTGATATTGGTCTGTAATTTTTTTTTGTAGTATCTTTGTCTGGTTTTTGTATCAGGGTGATGGTGGCCTCATAGAATGAGTTTGGGAGTGTTCCTTCCTCTGCAATTTTTTGGAAGAGTTTGAGAAGGATGGGTGTTAGCTCTTCTCTAAATGTTTGATAGAATTCACCTGTGAAGCCACCTGGTCCTGGACTTTTGTTTGTTGGAAGATTTTTAATCACAGTTTCAATTTCATTACTTATGATTGGTCTGTTCATATTTTCTATTTCTTCCTGGTCCAGTCTTGGAAGGTTATACCTTTCAGAGAATTTGTCCATTTCTTCCAGGTTGTCCATTTTATTGGCATAGAGTTGCTTGTAGTAGTCTCTTAGGATGTTTTGTATTTCTGTGGTGTCTTGTAACTTCTCCTTTTTCATTTCTAATTTTATTGAGTTGAGTCCTCTCCCTCTTTTTCTTGATGAGTCTGGCTAGTGGTTTATCAATTTTGTTTATCTTCTCAAAGAACCAGATTTTAGTTTTATTGATCTTTGCTGTTGTTTTCTTTGTTTCTATTTCATTTATTTCTGCTCTGATCTTTATGATTTCTTTCCTTTTCCTAACTTTGGCTTTTGTTTGTTCTTCTTTCTCTAGTTCCTTCAAGTGTAAGGTTATGTTGTTTACTTGAGTTTTTTCTTGTTTCTTGACGTAGGCTTGTATAGCTCTAAACTTCCCTCTTAGAACTGCTTTTGCTGCATCCCATAGGTTTTGGATCATTGTGTTTTCATTGTAATTTTTCTGTATGTATTTTTTGATTTCCTTTTGATTTCTTCAGTGATCTGTTGGTTATTTAGTAACGTATCGTTTTCCCTCCATATGTTTTTGCTCTTTACTTTTTTTCCCCTGTAATTCTCATAGTGTTGTGGTCAGGAAAGACGCTTGATATGATTTCAATTTCCTTAAATTCACTGAGGCTTTATTTGTGACACAAGATGTGATCTGTCCTGGAGAATGTTCCATGTGCACTTGAGAAGAAAGTGCAACCCGCTGTTTTGGGGTGGAATATCCTATAAATATCAATTAAATCTCTCTGGTCTATTGTGTCATTTAAAGCTTGTATTTCCTTATTAATTTTCTGTTTGGATGATCTGTCCATTGGTGTAAGTGAGGTGTTAAAGTCCCCCACTATTATTGTGTTACTGTTGGTTTCCTCTTTTATAGCTGTTAGGAGTTGCCTTATGTACTGAGGTGCTCCTATGTTGGGTGCATATATATTTATAATTATTATATCTTCTTCTAGGATTGATCCTTTGATCATTATGTAGTGTCCTTCCTTGTCTCTTGTAACATTCTTTATTTTTAAGTCTATTTTATCTGATACGAGTATTGCTACTCAAGCTTTCTTTTGGTTTCCATTTTCATGGAGTATCTTTTTCCATCCCCTTGCTTTCAGTCTGTATGTGTCCCTAGGTCTGAAGTTGGTCTCTTGTAGACCGCATATATATGGGTCTTGTTTTTGGATCCATTCAGTGAGCCTGTGTCTTTTGGTTGGAGCCTTTAATCAATTCACGTTTAAGGTAATTATTTATATATATGTTCCTATTACCATTTTCTTAATTGTTATCGGTTTGTTTCTGTAGGTCCTTTTTCTCTCTTGTGTTTCCCACTTTCAGAAGTTCCTTTAGCATTTGTTGTAGAGCTGGTTTGTTAGTGCTGAATTCTCTTAGCTTTTGTTTGTCTGTAAAGCTTTTGATTTCTCTGTCAAATCTGAATGATATCCTTGCCAGGTCAAGTAATCTTGTTGTAGATTCTTCCCTTTCATCACTTTAAATATGTCCTGCCACTCCCTTCTGGCTTGTAGAGCTTCTGCTGAGAAATCAGCTGTTAACCTCATGGGAGTTCCCTCATATGTTATTTGTCATTTTTCCCTTGTTGCTTTCAGTAATTTTTCTTTGTCTTTAATTTTTGTCAATTTGATTACTATGTGTCTTGACATACTTCTCCTTGGGTTTATCCTGTATGGGACTCTCTGCACTTCCTGGACTTGGGTGACTATTTCCTTTCCCTTGTTAAGGAAGTTTTAAACTATAATCTCTTCAGATATTTTCTCTGGTCCTTTCTGTCTCTCTTCTCCTTCTGGGACCCTTATAATGCAAATGTTGTTGCATTTAATGTTGTCCCAGACGTCTCTTAGGCTGTTTTCATTTCCTTTCATTATTTTTTCTTTATTCTGTTCTGTGGCAGTGAATTCACCATTTTGTCTTCCAGGTCACTTATCCGTTCTTCTGCTTCAGTTATTCTGCTATTGATTCCTTGTAGTGTAGTTTTCATTTCAGTTTTTGTATTGTTCATCTCTGTCTGTTCTTTAATTCTTCTAGGTCTTTGTTAAGCATTTCTTGCATCTTTTTGATCTTTGCCTCCATTCTTTTTCCGAGGTCCTGGATCATCTTCACTATCATTATTCTGAATTCTTTTTCTGGAAGGTTGCCTATCTCCACTTCATTTACTTGTTTTTGTCGGGTTTTATCTTGTTCCTTCATCTGGTACAAAGTCCTCTGCTTTTTTCATTCTGTCTATCTTTTGGTGAATGTGGTTTTCCTTCCACAGGCTGCAGAATTGTAGTTCTTCTTTATATTTTTATTTTTGATTATGCATTAGTTTTCTTCCTCCCTTTGTATTTTTTTTGTAGGCATTTGGGAAGCTCATGTAAAGTGGCTCACACTGTTGTTAAAAAGAAAAAAATATTATACTTCTATATCAAAGTGAAGATTTTTTATTTTCTTCCATCATCTCAATTTCCTTGTATCACATCAGGTAACATCTGTCCCATTTTCCTTCAGTCTGAGCCTTTTTTCTCCTTCACTTTTTTTTCCTGTTTTCATCTACCCAGTCTTTCTAGTATTAGAAGCAAAGAATTTCTTATTTTGTTGTTGCTGTGGCAGCTGGTTCTATTTCATAAGGCTAAATTTGGCTGTGAGTAAATAGAAATGATAGTTGTAAACCAATAACTAATTTTATTATTTACACATTATAAGAAGGCTAGAGATATTCAGACTGGGTCTGGAATAGCAGCACCAAATTATCATTGAGAATGCAGACTGTCCCTATCTTTCCACTTAGCCATTGAAGCATATGGCTTTGACCTCATGCTCAACACTTCATGGTAACTGGTTGGTTGTTTCACTTATGGTATCAAATCCGAATTTTAGGTAAGAAGACATAAGGTAAAGAAGATCCAAGTTTCTTTGTTTATAGAGCTTTATGGGTAAATTCTGTTTATATCTGCTCGGCCCAAACTTGTTCAGATGACCACTCCTAACTGCAGTACAATCAGGGAAATACAATTTCTTAAATGAGCACATTGACATCAGAAACAGCATCTAGTTTCTGCTAAGAAGGAAGGACAAAAATGCCCACAGTGGAGCATTTTTTAGTAATTTGGCTCTTTTAAATGTATAACTTTGCTTAAAGTGCTTTAAATACCTCCCTGCCAAGAATGAATACATTTTGTTTGTTTCAGTTATTCTAAGATTAAATAGGCTCATAATTTGCATAAAACTTCTGTAAATATGTTCACCCTGGATTTTTTTTTAAACCAAAACACCAACATTAAAAAAAGAATGTAAATCTCTATATTTGTAGGTTTTCATCATGAAATGACTCTTTACAGAAAGTAAAAATAACTATATACAGTCGTCACAATATAATTTCCACCAGCCTCTCACAAGAAGCAGACCTGCCCTAAAATTTTCATTATCATCAGACTAAAAAACATTTTAATTTAATACAATAAAGGAATTTACATATGTCTAAAATTAAAGACCAAAAATACAAAGCAAACAAAACATAATTTTAAAAAATAAAGAAGAAAAAAAATCTATTGCTGAAAATTATGCTCAAAACTCAAATTAAATGATAAAGGCAGTGCTAAAATTAAATGAGTAATATCTGACATAGAGATGCTTCAACTTTTTTTTTTAACACTTTGACAATGGGAATCCAAATTTTCCAATTTTGTGAATGTTCATTCTTCTGTGCCAATAGAAGAAATTAACACAGGCCAGCCCCAAAACTATGTAACCATTCCTTAGAACAACCATAAAAACAAAAGTTATGAAATAAAAAACATGAAAACCAAACTGCATATTCATAACCAATATTTTTTTAACATCTTTATTGGAGTATAATTGCTTTACAATGGTGTGTTAGTTTCTGCTTTATAACAAAGTGAATCAGCTATACATATACATATATCCCCATATCTCCTCCCTCTTGCATCTCCCTCTCACCCTCCCTGTCCCACCCTCCCTATCCCACCCCTCTAGGTGGACACAAAGCATCGAGCTGATCTCCCTGTGTTATGCGGCTGCTTCCCACTGGCTATCTATTTTACATTTGTTAGTGTATATATGCCCATGACACTCTCTATGGTGAAAATGTAAATTATGTCTTTGGAATCATTAGCAGAAGTTATTTTAGGTACCCTAAGTTTTCAAAAATCTCTTCAAGGATCTTCCACTTTGATATCACATTATTTTTGAGTAAATATTACTCTCCTTGGAGTTGTGGGCACATTTTATTGATGAAAGAAAACAAATTTCTTTCCACGTAAACAGCAGATACATATTTGCCAATAATCTTTCTGTTACCTTTGCTATATTCCTCATGTCATCTCCTACGTGGCCAAGAAAGTAGAGTACTACATAGAAGATTTTTAAAAAGCGACAACAGGCCCCAAATAGAGTCACTTGTCCTAAGGCCCATGTCATGAAACCAAGCCTTAATACTTAAACTAATTACATTTAGCCTCTCTCAAGAACGTAATCTTGCCCAGTCAGTCTGGAATTTCCTGGTCAAGACTAGCAAGGAAATCTGCTTGATAGACCCCCACCGTCCCCCAAAGGAAGGTGACCTAGTCTGAAACCATCCATTCTTTGCTAGAATAACTTCCTTGATCTGCTTCCTTTTGCCTAAAAGTGTCTTTCATTTTGTTTGACTCCTTGGAGCTCCTTTCTGTTTGCTAGATGGAATACTGCCTGATTCATGAATCATTGAATAAAGCCAATTAGATCTTTAAATTTACTCAGTTGAGTTTTGTTTTTTTAAGGTAAGGCCTCTCTTGGTTTCTGGATTAATTTACTTACTCCAAAATTTTGGAGAAATGACACATAATTGTTCAAAGTTATGTCCTGCTAGAAGTTCCCTTTTGCAGTCATTTTGGGATTCAAGTTCCTTCCATTTCTGTAGCTCCTTTATCACCTAGTGCCTTGGAGTGCTCTGAATTTAGCCAGAAAAAGAAAAAAGAAAAAGAGAAAGAAAGAAAAAGAGAGAGTATAGAGGAGCCACAGCTAGCTAAAATAAGCTAACTAAGGTGTGATATAGATCACTTCTACTCCCATGGGGTAACCTGACACAGAATGGGAGAACAGATTGAGAAGACAGGCATGTGCCCAAGGAGTCCTTGGAGAAGAAGCATTGCTTGACATGGGTATCAAATAATCATGAAGTATCCTGAGGTGGTGGCTCTGATGGTGACCAAGAGCAACAGTTAATTGTTGGAATCACAGTATCTGCCTTCTCAATCTTGAATGGTCTACTCATTAAAAAAAAAAAAAAATTCTTTTGAAGTAAATAATCAAACACATAAATGAGAAGATTACATAAATAATATCAATTGCATCAGTGTTGTGTTCATAGAAACAGCTCCTTTCCTAGTTTAATCATGGACTTGGGGGGATTAGATTTCTTGTGATTTTACAATAAACAACAGAGCAGCACAGAGTATTGAAGTCTAGGTCCCATAACAGACCCAGACTAATATCTTCAATATTTGCAAAACTGACTAATAAAGTGGTATTTTCACACATATGAAGACTGTATAATGCATCAGTTTTTGTTATTCTTAAGCTGTTTTTACCAAATTAGATTTTTAGCTTAGATTATAATAAAATTGCCTTTGATAAACTATGCTGTTTTATCTCTCACAGCCTGTTCTAAGAAATTGTCTTACATAATCACCTGCTGTTGATCTTCCCTTAAAGACAATTAAGGTACTAGAATTGAAACCTTTTTAGGATTCCAAGAGCCTTGAGTGAGTTCAGTATCGAGAAGGAGTTGTTTCCAGATTTTGTACAATTGAACCAAGGGAAATCAAAAAGGCAACATCCAGGGCTGAAAGTCCACCAAGAATCAAGAGACAGTTTCAAAAAAGTATCCATCCAAATGGGTCAGGCCAAAAGGCAAAGTCCAGGTATGATGGATGGACCTATAAGATGAAAGAATCTGGTTTAGGAGAAAAATAAGTTAGATTTCATAAAATACTAGAATATGAAGGGAGACATGATTTTATAAGTAAATTGAGGTCTCCCTTATGAGAGAAATGATGCAATTGTGAGTCACAGGCCAGCTTGGAAAATTACTGAGTTATATGTGAAAAATATTGTTGAGGCTTATGACAACTACTATTTGACTAAAAAGCAAAATTTATCAATAAGTGTTTCCTTATAACTGGGTAAAGAAAACCACAGCATTACTTCTAAAGTCAGTTTATCAAGGTGGAAGTCAAGGTGACAATTGCTCCTCTGACAATCCACAGTATTTTGATATTAACTTAAAATTTTGACAAAAACAAATTTTTAATAAACTTAAGTAGTGTACCATTTCACTAGTGAAAAAGCACAACATTTGAAATTGATGAAATGGCTAAATTACTCCAACAAAATGAAATAACTGAGAAATAATGTTTATAATAAATTAATTCTTCAGTAAATTGGAGAAGTATAAGTAATGAATTATCCTTTTTCTCATTAAATTTTGATCACCATCAGATATCCTGACAATAAAATTTTATTTACTCATGCTTTTCTTGTTTCATTAATGGAAATGTTAACTATTAAAAAGAAAATATGAGATAAAATAGGAATAGAAAATCAAGACCAGAGAAAAGTGAATCTCATTTATGTTCCTGAGAAAGGCTATCATGATATATTTGAGGTTTAAATTGCTCTCAAATGAACAGCAAGCCTTTAGAGACTAATAATCTCTTCCCTATTTTGAAGTATCTGAAGTAAGGAGATATATCTATTCTCTGTGGGGAAGAAGAAGCTTTTCTCAAAACTACATTATTTTTATTTTTTATAAATTTATTTATTTATATTTGGCTGTTTTGGGTCTTCGTTGCTGTGTGCGGGCTTTCGTTGCAGTGAGCAGGGGCTACTCTTCGCTGTGGTGCACGGGCTTCTCATTGCAGTGGCTTCTCTTGTTGAAGAGCACGGGCTCTAGGCACACAGGCTTCAGTAGTTGTGGCATGCGGGCTCAGTAGTTGTGGCGCATGGGCTTAGTTGCTCCGCGGCATGTGGGATCTTCCCGGACCAGGGCACGAACCTGTGTCCCCTGCATTGGCAGGCAGATTTCCAACCAGTGTGCCACCAGGGAAATCCCCAAAACTACCTTTTAAAATAAACATATTCTTAGTTAAATATGTGTGTACTGTGTAATGTGCAATGTCCTCAACATTTGTATAGTAAAAAAAGAAAATATAAAAATGAACCAGAAGTAGAAATTTCATTTAATCAGAACAGTATTGTGGGGGCTATAGGATGTTAAGGTGGGTATAAGGTGTATGACAAGTTGAGGAAGGACTGTCTCTCCTAGATTTTTCATTCATGAATGGTCTCATGAAATTTAAATCATTGTTATAATTGTCTAAATAAAAATAACAATAAAATTGTATAAATTGTTATTACTAAGTATAAACATTATAAATTTCTACTTTTTAAAACCCTATTTTACAATTTTAAAAGATTATGGGCCATAATCTCCACCTAGACTTGATAGAGCTCTAGATTCAAATATGCGCTAAGTAATTTTGCTCTGTTCTAGGTGTACAAATTGTTTTATTTGGTTCAAAGTAGATCTAGAAAGAATTAAACTTAATGGATGTTAATGAGTAACTATTGCAAGAAAAGTCACCTGAAGTATTTTACCTTCTTGTGATGAGTCAAAATAATGTCATATTCAAATATCCATGTAGTCTATTACAAGAGTACAGAGTATAAAAAATTCCAGAGGTCTTGGGAATCTATGGAAGTAAACATACCTTACTGATTTTCAGCATTCAAGGACTAACATCAGACAAAACTTTCAAAATTCTTCAGTGATATTATACATATCTGTTAGGAAATCTGTTTCCTTTTTCCATTAAAGCTTTCTAAGCACATCATAATTTACAAATCCAATGGACTCTTTTCTAATATATCTTAAACCCACTGCAGTATTTAAAATGTTCATGATACCTTTATTATTCCAATACATTTTTCTTTGTATTTGTCTTAAATGACAATTGCCTCTCCTAATTATCCTTATTTTACTTAGACTACATTTTCTATACTATTGTCTGTCTTTTTTGCCTGTCTCCATTGCAGATACAATTCAAATTTCTGTTCTGGGCCCAGTTCCTTCTATTTCTACAGTTAATTGTATCTTTTCTGTATTTACACAGATTATCCTTCTTATAAAGTGTTAAAATCCTTCCATTGCCTACAAGTTCCTCGAAGACCTGGCACCTGCCTTCTCCTCTGGCCACATCCCTACTACTGTGCCCCCCCTCACTCATTGTGTATGTCCCAGCTACCCTGGCTTCATCCTCTCCGAAACTATCAAGATTATTCCTATCATAGAACGTCTGAATTAGTTTCCTCTGCCTGGATTTCTCTACCCCCAGAACTTGTTAGAACCACAGTGTTTTTTTGTTTTTTAAAGGTGCCATCTGGCTTTATTTTTTATTTTTAAATGAATTTGTATTGAACTATAATTGATTTACAATGTTGTGTTAGTTTCTGCTGTACAGAAAAGTGAATCAGTTATACATATACATATATCCACTCTTTTTTCGATTCTTTTCCTATATAGATCATTACAGAGTATTGAGTAGAGTTCCCAGTGCTATACAGTAGGTTCTTACTAGTTATCTATTTTATATATATATTTTATATATAGTAATGAGTATATGTCAATCCCAATCTCCTAATTTATCCCTCTCCCCCTTTTCCCCATGGTAACCATAAGTTTGTTTTCTACATCTGTGACTCTGTTTTGTAAATAAGTTCATTTGTACAATTTTTTTAAGATTCCACATATGAGTGATATCATATCATATTTGTCTTTCTCTGTTTGACTTAGTTCACATAGTATGATAATCTTAGGTCCATCCATGTTGCTGCAAATGTATTATTTAATTCTTTTTAATGGCTGAGTAATATTCCATTGTATATATGTACCACATCTTTATTCATTCATCTGTCTATGGACATTTAGGTTACTTCCATGTCCTGGCTATTGTAAATAGTGCTGCAATGAGCATTAGGGTGCATGTATCTTTTTGATTTATGGTTTCCACCAGATATATGCCCAGGAGTGGGATTGCTGGATCATATGGTAGCTCTCTTTTTAGTTTTTTAAGGAACCTCCATACTGTTCTCCATAATGGTTGTACCAACTTACATTCCCACCAGCAGTGTATGTGGAGAACCAGTGTTTTAATTGTCAAAGATCTTTAATAATTGAATGTGTGATATGAGGAGTCCCTTATCATTTCTTTTCCAAAGGGTCTGGGTTAATGTCATTGCTTATTTAACATATGAGTTATAGAATCACCTTGTCTACTTCCAAGCAGTAACAATAAGAACAAGTTATAGCGATTATTTTATTAGGTTCATATAAATGTTGTGAAATACATATATTAATCTAGGAAACAATGATATCTTTACGAAGTTTAGAGGTCTTTCCATTGGTTCAGGTTGTCTGGAATGTGTGTGTGTGTGTGTGTGTGTGTGTGTGTGTGTGTCTTCCTCAATGGTATTTAACATTTTCTCTAAGTAGATTGCATGTATTTCTAAAGGTAATTTCTAGGTTATTTATCTTTTCTTCTTATGTGGTTGCTGCTGCTGTTGTAATTTTTTCACTATGTAATATAAATGCCTTGACTGTATAAAGAATATTTTCTTGTTTACATGGGATTATTTAAAAGTTACACTTCTCCCTAAAATAGCACTCTTACCAATGAACTGAGTTGGTCTAACTTATTTTGGTATTCTCTTCCACGACATTGCTTTCTTCCTACAATACTTCAATGCCTCAACTTCTTTAATTCTCACAAACTCTATGAGATAGGCAATAGTACTCTCCATTATTTGTATCAGAGGCAGATAAAGGGTACATACACATACACAGCTATACAGGATTCCAATTTGGTCAGTCTGATGCTGGAAACAATTCTGCAACTCTAGATAGTATTTCATATGTATTTCTGCTTTTTTCAAGTAGCTTCCTCCCATATACTGTGAAGTTGATAAGGTATCTTAAGTATCTGGGTAGAGCATTTCAGTGAACTGTTTCTTTTATGCTCTATCTAGTACAAAATCAGCAATGAGTATTTAGAGTTGGAGAAACCCGCAATCAAAATATAAAGGACTTTTTTTCCCCACTTTTGAAATTTTTTAATTTTTTTCATGGAAAGGCATTTTATTTTAAATATAGCCATGTGTACATGTCAATCCCAAACTCCCAGTCTATCCCTCCCCCCAGCCCTTTCGCCTGGTAACCATAAGTTTGTTCTCTAAGTCTGTGAGTCTGTTTCTGTTTTGTAAATAAGTTCAGTTGTATCATTTTTTTTTTAGATTCCACATGTAAGTGATACCATATGATATTTGTCTTTCTCTGTCTGATTTGCTTCACTTAGTGTGATAATCTCCAAGTCTATCTGTATTGCTGCAAATGGCATTATTTAATTCTTTGTAATGGCTGAGTAATATTCCATTGTGTATATGTACAAATATTCTTTATCCATTCATCTGTTGATGGACACTTAGGTCATATCCATGTCCTGGTCATTGTGAAGAGTGCTGCTATGAACACTGTGGTACATGTCTCTTTTTGAATTATGATTTTCTCAGGATATATGCCCAGTAGTGGGATTGCTGTGTCATATGGTAGTTCTATTTTTAGTTTTTTAAGGAACCTCCATACTGTTCCCCATAGTGGCTGTATCAGTTGACATTCCTACCAACAGTGCAAGAGGGTTCCTTTTTCTCCACACCCTCTCCAGCATTTATTGTTTGTAGATTTTTTTGATGATGGCCGTTCTGACCTGTGTGAGGTGATACCTCATTGTGGTTTTGATTTGCATTTCTCTAATGATTAGTGATGTTGAGCAACCTTTCATATGTTTGTTGGCAATCTGTGTATCTTCCTTGGAGAAATGTCTATTTAGGTCTTCTGCCCATTTTTTGGATTGGGTTGTTTGTTTTTTTGATATTGAGTTGTATGAGCTGCTTGTATGTTTTAGAGATTAATCCTTTGTCAGTTGCTTGAAACTTTAACTATTTATTAGTTACCTAACTGATACTCCCAGTCATGTCTTTTTGAGTTTCCTTCCTCAAGTGTTTCAAACTCTCATCAGAAACTCTTTCTGATATACAGGTTGATTATATATATTCCTTTCTGCATTTCTTCAGTATTCTCTGTCACATCTAGAAAGAAAGTCCAATCCTGCTAGAATGGCATAGGTGTTCTTTGTGTCCAAATATGTGCTTACCTTTATTTACAGTCTCACTGGTTGCCATCTCCGCATAGCTCCTGCCTGCAATACACATTCTGTATTCCAGCCACCTTCAGTCATGCTGTTCCACACTTTTATGCCTTCCTATATATTCTCTTGCCTAGGATGGTGGAATGTGGATTGCCCTTAAAGCCTGAAGACCCTGGATTTAATTCCCGATCCTTTAACATATATAAATTTTAATTTCTTTTAAATATTTTAGTCACATAAAGATAATAACATCTATCTTTCAGTCTTATTATAGTCTAGATGAAATTGCAATTAAATATCACCAAGTGCGTTTACTAACTCATAATAGTATTTTTTGATATGTATTCTTCTCCTCTCTCTTCTACATGATAAGCATTGCCTGTTAAGTGAAGAAAGTCCTTTGTTTATCACCCCCATCCCTTTGACACAGTCATTGCAATCCGTGTGCTTCCGTTTCCTTTGGGCATATCATGTTGCATCTCTTTCTCAGAATTATAATTATTTGATTAAGGATTTGTCTCTCTCATTAGGTTGTGACTTCTCCAAATAAAATTTTTGCTTTTCAACTTGTTTTCTTTCTTTATCATGTAGTAAAATGCCTGGCACTCAACAAAATTTTATTTTTTTTCCCTGAAAAAAATCATATTAAGAAAATAAGTATATATTTTTATGTTTGTTACATAATCTTTAAATTATTGGCTGAGATCACTGTTAGTAGTGTTTACTTACATATTTGAGTGGTGTTGTCTTGCTGACATTTGATAAATCATTTATTAACAATTATTCAGAAATACAGGAATGGTGTTGAATGATTCATTTTGCCCTATTCACCTCTCAAAAGCTAATTACCTAATTTCCATGACCTTTGTGTATTTTTCTATTTGATTTCATAGTCAATTCAGCAAATTCTTTGTGAGAGGCCACTATATGTAAGGTAATGTGGTTATTTAATTAAAATTAATTTTTAGCTTACATTCATTTATTTTCAATATGATGGCACCAAAAAAGGAAGTCTTTGTGCCAGGTTATTATGTACAGGTTCGATCCAACAAATACTAAGCACCCACAATCTGGCTGTAAATGTGCTAAGTGATGGAAATAAAATAATTGAATGTAACTTTATCTTTGCTCTTACAGAAATTACAGTATTTTATGGAGGCTGTTTTTTCGTTTACTTAAGTCTGTTTTAAAATATTCAGTTATAACACCCGTCATGTTGTTTATGTCATATGTCAAGTTTAATGTTAAACTTCAATTCATTAAAAAATTATTTTATAATTATACAGAAACACTTTATAAATTGTTTCAAAAGAATAGGAAAATAAGAATAATAACTAGAATATATTTAGCACTTACCATGTGCTAACTACTGCTGCTCTGCAGTTTGATATATTTTCACATTTAAGTCTTAAAACAACCTTTATGAGATAGATACTATTGCTAGCCACTGTCCTCATTCTCATGACAAGAAGTCTTGGGCTTAAACAAGTTTGGTAACTTGTCCAACATTTTAAAGAAGTATTTGGGAGAATACAGCTTCAAACACCTTTTGTGTGACCATGGTCCCAAATAGCTGTTTTTGTCACACTGAACACCCTCAATAGAAACATCTTGCATTAATTATTTGTTACATAATAATGCTGGTAACAACCACAAAACCTTAGTGGCAAACAACAGTCAACATATATTTTTGGCCCTTTTAAAATTTCCTTTCAATTCTGCTTATCAGCATTGGGCCAAGTATTTTTTCAGCTCATATCTTTCTTGTAGTAACTCATTCAAAAATAAATAAGAACTGCTGAAACTTTCATCATTCTGCCTGGAAAAATCTCATAACTTAAGGTCTAATTTAACAATTATTTCTCTTTTTGCCTCTGAATTGTATCATGTTGACATAGGTCTCTCCCACTCTTGGCTTATTAGGAAATGCTTCTATGTCTTCTTCTAGTATTGGTAGGGTCTTATTTTCTGCATTAAAATATTTGATCAATTTGGCACTTTTTTAGTTATCTTTTTTTTTCCCAGATGACTGCAGTAGTCAGAACAGCATTTCCTGGATAGTCCATTTTTTCTCCCTGATTTGAGGTGGCTCCTTTACACCTAAAAACTCATACCTGGTCTATTTCTGACTTTCTCTTATATTCTATTCACCTGTCTTCTTATGCAGTTAATATAGTAAACTGCTTTATTGTTGACACTTTATGATATGTTTAGTGTCTAGCAGTGCTAGTGTCCATTCTGAATTGGAGTTTTCTTCTTTATACTTGTTTGCTCATTTTTCATGCTAACTTTTTGAAAATGGTATTATAATAATAAGTTCACCTGGCAGGAAATTAAAGTCATTGTAATATCCAAGAATGTGATATAATTTTCATTTGTAAGAGCATCAATTTGTTTCCTTCAGTAGCTTATTAAATTTTTCTTCCTATGGATTTTAGGTATTTCCTATTTAATGTAACTTGTAGGTATATTTGATTTTCGTGCTATTTTAAATGGCTTCCCTCACATAGTTAGAAATTCTAAATTGTAATTGACTGTATAAGGACCACTGGTTATTTCTGCTCATACATTTGATTGCTTAAAATATTACTGATTTATCTTAGTGTTGGGGATTCATTTCAGTTGATTCTGTTACATTTTACACACTTGCAGTTATATTTACAAACACATAATTCTATTTTCCTTGTTTTTTCTACTTTTTATACTTCATGCAATTTATTTACCTTTTTAAATTGTTTCAATTGAAACACAAGTACAAATCTTACCCTTTTAAGAGGGGAATTGACGTTGCGATAGATCTCTTTTACCATTCCAAGAAAATATTCATTATTTCTTATTTTCTTGAATTCTTATTTTCAAAAACTGACTTTAATTTAGTCAAATAATTTTTGTTACATATGAAAAATTTATCTGATATTTTTCTAAGAGTATTGATTTAATAAATATGTATCAATTTAACAATATTGAAACATCCTTGAATTCCTGGAATAAACCCCATTAGGTCATGTTGCATTTATTTCTTTGTGTTGTTGAAATCTGTTTATTTCTGATTTTTAGGTCAATATTCATAAGTGATATTCTTTGTGATTTTATTTTATGTAAAATTATTGTCATACATTAGTATTAATATGTACTCAATTCATAATATGAATTTGGAAGCTCTCTTCTTTTTATGTGCCCTGGAAATATTTTCATAACATTTCAGTTATCTGCTTTTTACTAAAATTACCCCAGAAAACTGTCTGATCCCCTGAGGTTTGATTCAGTTTGTTTCATTTAGTTTTGGTATTATTTCATTGTTTTGGGTCAATATTCTCTATAGGAATCATTATGTATACACTTTATTTTCTTCTTGGGTGAGTTTTAGGAAATTTATTTTCTTAGAATTTATCTATCTTAAACAGATTTTCAAATTTATTTGCAATTTTAAGGCAAATGTTTTATTTGATTCTTATAATTTCTTGTTTCTGTGACCATTTCCCTATCATTTCATATTTAGTTCCCCCTTTTTCTTTTTTCTTGATTAGGTGAGTTAGGAGTTTTTCTGGCTGATTGATGTTTGTCAAAGAACAATTTTTGACATTGATATATTAATTAAAATATTACGTTTCAATTCATTGCTGTATGTTTAGGATGTTTCTATGTTCATCTGTGATTTCTGCTTTACTAATATTGCTGCTGTGTTACACTGTATAAAGATATGCATGGAGACCTTCAAGAAGGCGGAAGAGTAAGACATGGAGATCATCTTCCTCCCCATAAATACATCAGAAATACATCTACATGTGGAACAACTCCTACAGAACACCTACTGAACACTGGCAGAAGGCCTCAGACCTCCCAAAAGGCAAGAAACTCCCCACGTACCTGGGTAGGGCAAAAGAAAAAAGAAAAGACAGAGACAAAAGAATAGGGGCGGGACCTGCACCAGTGGGAGGCAGCTGTGAAGGAGGAAATGTTTCCACACACTAGGAAGCCCCTTCACTGGTGGAGACGGGGTGGGGTGGGGGTGGGCGGGTGCAAAGCTTCGGAGCCACAGAGGAGAGCACAGCAAAAGGGGTGCGGAGGGCAAAGTGGAGAGATTCCCACACAGAGAGAGGATCGGTGCCGACCAGCACTCACCAGCCTGAGAGGCTTGTCTGCTCACCCGCTGGGGCGGGCGGGGGCTGGGAGCTGAGGCTCCGGCTTCTGTCGGATCCCAGGGAGAGGACTGGGGCTGGCGGCATGAACACAGCCTGAAGGGGGCTAGTGCACCACAGCTAGCCGGGAGGGAGTCCGGGAAAAAGTCTGGAGCTGCCGAAGAGGCAAGTGGTGCGCGAGGAGAGGGGATTCAGAGCACCACTTAAAGGAGCTCTAGAGACAGGCGCGAGTTGCGGCTATCAGTGTGGACACCAGAGACGGGCATGAAACGCTAAGACTGCTACTGCAGCCACAAGAAGCCTGTGTGCAAGCACCGGTCACTATCCACACCTTCCCTCCTGGTAGCCTGTGCAGCCCAATACTGCCAGGGTCCCATGATCCAGGGATAACTTCCCCGGGAGAACATACGGCACGTCTCGGGCTGGTGCAGTCTCATGTTGGCCTCTGCTGCTGCAGGCTCACCCCACATCCATACCCCTCCCTCCCCCTGGCCTGAGAGAGCCAGAGCCCCTGAATCAGCTGCTCCTTTAACGCCATCCTGTCTGAGTGAAGAACAGACACCCTCAGGTGACCTACACACAGTGGCGGGGCCAGATCCAAAGCTGAACCCCAGGAGCTGTGCGAACAAAAAAGAGAAAGGGAAATCTCTCCCAGCAGCCTCAGGAGCAGCAGATTAAACCTCCACAGTGAACTTGATGTACCTGCATCTGTGGAATACCTGAATAGACAAAAGAATCATCCCAAAATTGAGGCAGTGGGCTTGGGAGCAAAGATTTTTTTTTTTTTTTTTACTTTTTCTCTTTTTGTGAGTGTGTATGTGTATGCTTCTGTGTGTGATTTTGTCTGTATAGCTTTGCTTTTACCATTTGTATTAGGGTTCTGTCTGTCCTTTTTTTTTTTTTTTTGTATAGTTTTTAGTGCTTGTTATCATTGATGGATTTGATTTTTGGTTGCTCTCTTTTTTTTTCCTTTTTTTATTACTTTTTAATTTTTAATAATTATTCTTTTTCATTTTAACAACTTTACTTCATTGTATTTCTTTTTTTCTCCTTCTTTGTTTCTCCCTTTTCTTCTGAGCCATGTGGCTGACAGGGTCTTGCTTCTCGGGCTGGGTGTCAGGCCTGTGCCTCTGAGGTGGGAGAGCCTAGTTGAGGACATTGGTCCACAGGAGACCTCTCAGCTCCATGTAATATCAAACAGCAAAAGCTCTCACAGAGATCTCCACATCAATGCTAAGACCCAGCTCCACTCAATGACCAGCAAGCTACAGTGCAGCACACCATATGCCAAACAACTAGCAAGACAGGAACACAATCCCACGCATTAGAAGAGAGGCTGCCTAAAATCATAATAAGGTCACAGACACCCCCAAAACACAGCACTGGACACGGTCCTGCCCACCAGAGAGACAAGATCCAGCCTCATCCACCAGGCAGCCTACACAACCCACTGAACCAACCTTAGCCACTGGGGACAGACACCAAAAACAATAGGAACTACAAACCTGCAGCCTGTGAAAAGGAGACCCCAAACACAGTAAGTTAAGCAAAATGAGAAGGCAGAGAAATACACAGTAGATGAAGGAGGAAGGTAAAAACCCACCAGACCAAACAAATGAAGAGGAAATAGGTAGCCTACCTGAAAAAGAATTCAGAATAATCATAGTAAAGATGATCCAAAACCTTGGAAATAGAATGGAGAAAAAACAATAAACGTTTAACAAGGACCTAGAAGAAATAAACAGTAAACAAACAATGATGAAAAACACAATAAATGAAATGAAAAATTCTCTAGAAGTAATCAATAGCAGAATAACTGAGGCAGAGAACGGATAAGTGACCTGGAAGATAAAATAGTGGAAATAAATACCGCAGTGCAGAATAAAGAAAAAAGTATGAAAAGAATTGAGGACCGCCTCAGAGACCTCTGGGACAACATTGAACGCACCAACATTCGAATTATAGGGGTCCCAGAAGAAGAAGAAGAAAAGAAAGGGACTGAGAAAATATTTGAAGAGATTATAGTTGAAAACTTCCCTAATATGGGAAAAGAAATAGTCAATCAAGTCCAGGAAGCACAGAGTCCCATACAGGATAAATCCAAGGAGAAATATGCCAAGACACATATTAATTCCAACTATCAAAAATTAAATTCAAAGAAAAAACATTAAAAGCAGCAAGGAAAAAACAACAAATAACATATAAGGGAATCCCCATAAGGTTAACAGCTGATCTTTCAGCAGAAACTCTGTAAGCCAAAAGGGAGTGGCAGGACATATTTAAAGTGATGAAACTGAAGAACCTACAACCAAGACTACTCTACCCAGCAAGGATATCATTCAGATTTGATGGAGAAATTAAAACCTTTACAGACAAACAAAAGCTAAGAGAGTTCAGCACCACCAAACCAGCTTTACAACAAATGCTAAAGGAACTTCTCTAGGCAGTAAACATGAGAAAGAAAAGACCTACAAGAACAAGCCCAAAACAATTAAGAAAATGGTAAAAGGAACATACATATCGATAATTACCTTAAATGTAAATGGATAAAATGCTCCAAGCAAAGGACATAGACTGGCTGAATGGATACAAAAACAAAACCAGTATATATGCTGTCTACAAGAGACCAACTTCAGACCGAGGGACACATACAGACTGAAAGTGAGGGGATGGAAAAAGATATTCCATGCAAATGGAAATCAAAAGAAAGCTGGAGGAACAATTCTCATATCAGACAAAATAGACTTTAAAATAAAGACTATTACAAGAGACAAAGAAGGACACTACATAATGATCAGGGGATCAATCCAGGAAGAATATATAACAATTGTAAATATTTATGCACCCAACATAGGAGCATCTCAATACATAAGGCAAATGCTAACAGCCATAAAAGGGGAAATTCACAGTAACACAATCATAGTAGGGGACTTTAACACCCCACTTTCACCAGTGGACAGCTCATCCAAAGTGAAAGTAAAGAAGGAAGCACAAGTTTTAAATGATACATTAAACAAGATGGACTTAATTAATATTTATAGGACATTCCATCCAAAAACAACAGAATACAGTTTCTTCTCAAGTGCTCATGGAACATTCTCCAGGATAGATCATATCTTGGGTCACAAATCAAGCCTTGGTAAATTTAAGAAAATTGAAATCATATCAAGTATCTATTCTGACCACAATGCTATGAGACGAGATATCAATACAGGAAAAAATCTGTAAAAAATACAATACATGGAGGCTAAACAATACACTACATAATAACCAAGAGATCACTGAAGAAATCAAAGAAGAAATAAAAAAATGCCTAGAAACAGATGACAATGAAAACACGATGACCCAAAACCTATGGGATGCAGCTAAAGAAGTTCTAAGAGGGAATTTTATAGCAATAGAATCCTACCTCAAGAAACAAGAAACATCTCAAATAAACAACTTAAACTTACACCTAAAGCAATTAAATAAAGCATAACAAAAAAAAACCCCCAAAGTTAGCAGAAGGAAAGAAAACATAAAGAAAACTAAATGAAAAAGAAATGAAGGAAACAAGAGCAAAGATCAATAAAACTAAAAGCTTGTTCTTTGAGAAGATACACAAAATTGATAAACCATTAGCCAGACTCATCAAGAAAAAAAGAAGACTCAAATCAATACAATTAGAAATGAAAAAGGAGAAGTCACAACTGTCCCTGCAGAAATACAATGGATCATGAGATATTTCTACAAGCAACTATATGCCAATAAAATGGACCACCTGGAAGAAATGGACAAACTCTTGGAAAGCACGACTTTCCGAGACTGAATCAGGAGGAAAGAGAAAGTATAAACAGACCAATCACAAGCACTGAAATGAGACTGTGATTGAAATTTTCCAACAAACACAAGCCCAGGACCAGATGACTTCACAGGCAAATTCTATCAAACATTTAGAGAAGAGCTAACACCTATCCTTCTCAAACTCTTCCAAAACCTAGCAGAGGGAGGAACACTCCCAAACTCATTCTGCAAGGCCACCATCACCCTGATACAAAAACCAGACAAAGATGTCACAAAGAAAGAAAACTACAGGCCAATATCACTGATGAACATAGATGCAAAAATCCCCAACAAAATACTAGCAAACAGAATCCAACAGCACGTTAAAAGGATCACACACCATGATCAAGTGGGGTTTATCCCAGGAATGCAAGGATTCTTCAATATATGCAAATCAATCCATGTGATACACCATATTAACAAATTGAAGGATAAAAACCATATGGTCTTCTCAATAGATGCAGAAAAGCTTTTGACAAAATTCAACACCCATTTATGATAAAAACTCTCCAGAAAGTAGGCACAGAGGGAACTTATCTCAACATAATAAAGGCCATATATGACAAACCCACAGCCAACATCATTCTCAATGGTGAAAAACTGGAACCTTTTTGTCTAAGATCAGGAATAAGACAAGGTTGCCCACTCTCATCACTATAATTCAACATAGTTATGGAAGTTTTACCCACAGCAATCAGAGAAGAAATAGAAATAAAAGGAATCCAAATCAGAAAAGAAGAAGTAAAGCTGTCACTCTTTGCCAATGACATTATATTACACATAAAGGATCCTAAAGATGCTACCAGAAAACTACTAGAGCTAATCAATGAATTTGGTAAAGTAGTAGGATACAAAATTAAGGCACAGAAATCTCTTGCATTCCTATACACTAATGATGAAAAATCTGAAAGAGAAATTAATGAAACACTCCCGTTTACCATTGCAACATAAAGAATAAAATACCTAGGAATAAACCTACCTAAGGAGACAAAAGATCTGTATGCAGAAAACTGTGGGACACTGATGAAAGAAATTAAAGATGATACAAACAGATGGAGAAATATACCATCTTCTTGGATTGGAAGAATCAACATTGTGAAAATGACTATACTATCCAAAGCAATCTCCAGATTCAATGCCATCCCTATCAAAGTAACAATGGCGTTTTTCACAGAACTAGAACAAAAAATTTCACAATTTGTATGGAAACACAGAAGACCCTGAATAGCCAAAGCAATCTTGAGAAAGAAAAATGGAGCTGGAGGAATCTGGCTCCTGGACTTCAGACTATACTCCAAAGCTACAGTAATCAAGACAGTGTGGTACTGGTACAAAAGCAGAAATATAGATCAATGGAACAGGAAAGTCCGTACATAAACCCACGCATATATGGTCACCTTATTTTTTATAAAGAAGCAAGAATATACATTGGAGATAAGACAGACTATTCAATAAATGGTGCTGGGAAAACTGGACAGCTACATGTAAAAGAATGAATTAGGACACTCCTTAATACACAAAAATGAACTCAAAATGGATTAAAGGCCTAAATGTAAGAGCAGACACTATAAAACTCTTAGAGGACAATATAAGCAGAACACTCTATGACATAAATCACAGCAAGATCCTTTTTGACCCACCTCCTAGTGAAACGGAAGTTAAAACAAAATAAACAAATGGGACCTAAAGAAACTTAAAAGCTTTTGCACAGCAAAGGAAAACATAAACAAGACAAAAAGAC
This sequence comes from Monodon monoceros, assembly GCF_005190385.1. Lineage (NCBI taxonomy): Eukaryota > Metazoa > Chordata > Mammalia > Artiodactyla > Monodontidae > Monodon > Monodon monoceros. The sequence continues at coordinate 129,980,612 of NW_021703777.1, read as the reverse complement.
AATGCTCAGAATGGGAGAAAATATTTGCAAATGAAGTAACTGACAAAGGATTAATCTCCAAAATATACAAGCAGCTCATGCAACTCAATATCAGAAAAACAAACAACCCAATCCAAAAATGGGCAGAAGACCTAAACAGACATTTCTCCAAAGAAGATATACAGACTGCCAACAAACACATGAAAGGATGTTCAACATCACTAATCATTAGAGACATGCGAATCAAAACTGCAATGAGGTATCACCTCACACTGGTCAGAATGGCCATCATCAAAAAATCTACAAATAATAAATGTTGGAGAGGGTGTGGAGAAAAGGGAACCCTCCTGCACTGTTGGTGAGAATGTTAATTGATACAGCCATGATGGAGAACAGTATGGAGGTTCCTTAAAAAACTAAAAACAGAACTACCATATGGCCCAGCAATCCCACTACTGGGCATATACCCTGAGAAAACCATAATTCAGAAAGAGTCATGTACCACAGTGTTCATTGCAGCACTATTTACAATAGCCAGGACATGGAAGCAACCTAAGTGTCCATTGACAGATGAATGGATAAATAAGATGTGGCACATATATACAATGGAATATTACTCAGCCATAAAAGGAAACGGAATTGAGTTATTTGTAGTGCGGTGTATGGACCTAGAGTCTGTCATACAGAGTGAAATAAGTCAGAAAGAAAAACAAATACTGTATGCTAATACATATATATGGAATCCAGAAAAAGAAAAAAAATGGTTATGAAGAACCTAGTAGCAGGACAGGAATAAAGACAGACGTAGAGAATGGTCTTGAGGATGCGGGGAGGGGGAAGGGTAAGCTGGGACGAAGTGAGAGAGTGGCGTGGACTTATATATGCTACCATTTGTAAAATAGATAGCTAGTGGGAATCAGTCACATAGCACAGGGAGATCAGCTTGGTGCTTTGTGACCACCAAGCAGGGTGGGATAGGGAAGGTGAGAGGGAGACGCAAGAGGGAAGATATATGGGGAGATATATATATATATATATATATGTATAGCTGATTCACTTGTTATAAAGCAGAAAGTAACACACCATTTTAAAGCAATTATACTCTAAGATGTTAGAAAAGATTTTTTAATAAAATTTATTTGAATAAAAAAAATAGATGGGTCACTGTTTTGTGTAAAGTTATGCATAACTGTTTGTCTTCTGTGTGAACTTCAGACTTCAGCACCATGAGGCACTCTTTTACCTCATGCCATTGGCCTGATTCCTACCTTATTTGATATTAAGTTTATAGTCCTACTTCGTTTTTGCTTGCACTTATGTGATGCCCGTGTTTCAGCTTTATGAATCACTTTTTACACATATCTCTTCTATAAAGCATAAGCTTGATATTAAGGTTATAATCCTACTTCTTTTTTGCTTGCACTAACATGATGCCCATTTTTCATCTTTATGAATCACTTTTTACATATGTCTTTTCTATAAAGCATAGGTTTGTGTTTGCTTAGATCTCAAGTCAAGCTATTTTTTAAAGATGGGTTAACTCTGTTAACCTTTATTGATATTACATTTTGTTATGAAGTTTTGTCCTAATTTTGTTATTTTTCTGTTAACATGCTTTAATCTCTCCTATACGATCTGTTTTCATTGATCCTTTGCTGTTTTTTTCTGGTATCCCAGGCTCTGCACTGCCTGCCTCTCTTCATTTAGTGAATTGAATGTTTCCTTCTCTCATTCAAAATGGAGTATACCTGTGTGATTTCAGAATGAGGAATGGAATGTGATTCTTGCCAGAATTCCCCAATAATTCTTGAAAGCACACAGGTCAAGTTCTTTTATCTTATTATTACAGTGAAGGATCAGATAAAAATACATGCTGGCCAGGTTTTCAGGGCCACCACACTAGAGAGCTAGAACTGGAACCAGTGCTTTTTCTCTTTTTCCTAAGAAGTTGTTCTGAAAGGCTTCAATTAAATAAGATTGTCTCTCAGCTGTGCCTGTACAAGCTTATGTTCTTTTTTATTCATAACAAAATAAGTATTTGTAACAACAAACAATTACCAATAATATGATGTCTAGCCATGTCTGTGATGTAACTCTCCAATACTAAGATTTTCTTGATTGAGTTAACTTGTCTAAAACTTGGGTACATCCATAATTTTTTCCTGTTTTTCATTAGTTCAGGGAAAACCAAAGCTCTGCTTAGTTACATTGCACATATATTCAATTGATGATCTCTTAAACACATATTTATAATAATGTGTTAATTGTACGCCACATTGTACATGGAATGTGAAATCCTCTTCCTCTTTTGAGCAGACATGATTATCTTCCAGGGTTTTGCTGAAAAAGATAGTCCAGAAATGAAAGAGACATGCTCAAAAATGTGGCATAGTTTGGTGCTTAGGTATAGTGGTGCAGGTGTTCTGTTAACCTTCTGATGGGGTTAGCAAAACAGATCTCACATGGAAGACATTTGGGGAATGCAGAATTCAGGCAGGCAGAACACCTATAGAGAGACAAGTTTCTGCTTTGAGAAGCTTATATCTCCACAGTTGATAAGTGATAATCTGTTTGGAGGAACAACTCCAAAGCCAAACAGGCCAGGGATGGGCACATTCTATGCTTATGTGCCATATGTCTCCTCTATGCGTTTCTATGTTTTGACATAGGAAAAAAAATTAAATATAAACACTTTTAACTTTCTCAAAAGTTTTCCTCTTGGAATGAAATCACACATATGGCAGATTTTTTTTGAAGACTCTGGAATAGAGCTATTAACATTTTGACTTTGAATCAGTAGACTGCATAAAGGCACCTGAGAATGTACACAATAAATTTCTAGAATGATATTAACAAGGGATTGAATTTAAGTAGCATTATATATTTTAAAAAATCAAAGAAATTGTGCTCGTTTGTCCACAAGCTGATTAATAACTTTGGGGTTCATAGTTTCACATAAATTATTTAATTTCTGTCTAAAATTCATATATTGTCCATTATCCTAAGTTGCAGATCACTGACTTAAAATTAGAATGTGACATTTTAAATAACGTCCCAAAAGTGTTATAGTAAGTAAACTAATATGTCTTTATTAGTCCTTGAGAATCAATTTCAAAAGCTTTTAGATTCTGATGAATATTATGCAAATTCCAGCATACTGTCATCCTTACAGTTTATGTTAATTTGACATTAATGTTAGCTGCCTATCTCACTAACAATAATCCATCTGAACTAGCAGTCTGGAATACCAATTACCGAAATGAGTGGAGCTCATCCTTGAAGTTTCTTTTCTCTGTTGCAAGTAGACATATGTCAGCACACAGGGAATAGCACAGATGTATCAAAGTCTTTCTAGTAACCAGGCATCTTTGTGTAATGGAGCAGGCTGTGGTTGACATACTAAATCTTAAAAAGAAGAAGTCACTTTGTATTGAGAACAAAAAGAGCTGAAAGAGAGAAAAATTGATGTGAAGATACCTATATATTTAGAGTCATTATCAGAGGATGTTGACCAAGTAGGATCTCTATTTTATAGTGGATTAGTATATATTTTGTTGAATTTGTTTGTGAAGAGTTCAGGATACTAATTGATGTTTTAAATGAGGGTTTTTTCCTGCCTCTTGATTCTGGCTGCTGAGCGTGAATTACCTCAATTTGGCTTATAATGAAAGTAAAAGTTTTTAAAAAGGAAAATGACTTTTGCCAATAAAAAGACATTGTTATTTGTCTTCAAGGGAAGAGTTAGCTGTAATCTATGAATTTTTGTGCATGTCTTTTCTTATAGTGATGGTATTTTTTTTTTATGTTAGACTAAATTGAATGACTTGGAAACTCCTTGAATAATTCCCCCAATTTTTCTTCCTCCGTGTAATTGGGGAATACTAATGCAAATGATTCAAATAATATATGCCAAATATGAAGTCTCTTTGTAATCACTATGCTACCTGTTAAGTTAAGAGGTTATTGGAACATTATCCATTTGATATATTTACACATTGCACTGAGTCATTTGCTAAGTTTTTATGTGCATGTTTATGTGCATGTTTCTTTATTTTTCCAAATTGATTATAAGATTCTTAAGATTTAAGACAAAGTTTAATTCTTTTTGTTCCTTCCACTGTGCTTGAGGCAATAAAAATTTAAATATTTCCTATACTAATGTGCCACATTATATAAGAGGGCAAGGAACAGTTAAATACACCCACCACAAAAATGCAGTAACACGTAGACAGCTATTCTCACAACTGTATATAAAGAGTAGATGATTGTGACAGAGAAAAGAAAGAGTATAATGACAATTTAGAGGATACAGTTCAAATATCTGGACTGGAAAATTGATCTTGCTATAATTAAAGGTTAGAAAGTAGCTACCAATAAGGAACAGATCTACCAAATGGTAAAAAGGCTCCTGGGATAAGGAATATTCTTGCCAACACACACATTTTTCTCTCCAGTGACTGAATTTTACAGAGACGCTCAGTGATTGCACAAGAATGGGGATTAATTTCAAATTTATGTTGTGAATTATTTTGAACATAGAGAACATAGAGAATCATATAGTGAATATGCATATACCTTCCACCTAGCTACACAACTGTTTGCATTTGCCAACTTGCTTGAGGTATTTTTCGGTGAAGTATTTTAGCATAATTACAGACATCATGATAATTTATTCCTAAATACTTCAGTATGCATCACTAAAATTAAGGACATTTTCTGGTATAACAACAAGGCCATTTGCACAGTAACAAAATTAATAATGATTCTCCATATTATCTAATATTCCACCTATATCCAAATTTCAGAATGGAGATTTTAGTGCAATTGCATCTTGATGTGTACCATGGAAAGTCGTGTCCAACCAGTTTTCTTTCTGTTTATGAGGAGAGCAAGCCTGTGTTTCTGATGGATGGCCCTGATAGTACTTTCTTAAAGAGCTGACCTGATGTATCATATACTTGAAAGCTGCCGAGAGAGCAAATCATAAATGTTCTTACCATAAAAAAGAGATAGTAATTATGTGACGTGATAGAGGTGCCAGCCAGCTCTGGTGGTAACCATATTGCTATCTTTGTGTGTGTGTGTGTGTGTGTGTGTGTGTGTGTGTGTGTATCATATTAACAGTATACCCTAAACTTACACAATATTACATGTCAATTGTATTTCAATAGGCTGGGGAAAAAAGAGCTGACTTGGCAGGGAGGGTTGAAAGGCCTTAAGATGAAACCAATGATGATATGAATGCACCTGTCCCCTCAGTAAGTGATGCCGGAAAACAGGCTGTAGCCTCTACTGCCCAGTTCTGGGGCTTCCAACATGATCGGGTGATCCCTGCTGACATTCATTTCCCCTATAAATTTACAAAGTGGCAGAAAATTAAGTTCCTCTTCCTGAAGATAAAGCCAAGCTACCTCTCCATAGGATAATGACAGATGGGAGACTTGGGACAACTTGCCCTTACCAAACTTCTGCCTGTAAGTTTCCCTAATATATCTGCTTTGAACATGCATCTTCTGATATTTTTTTTTGATATTTACACATGACTTTTGCTCAAAAATTAAATAGAGATGGGAAGGGGGAGTATAGAGAATAACACAGCAGCTGTTATTAAAGGTATTTCTAGGGGTTATGCCAGTAACTGAAGAAATGGGAAAGTTATTGCTATTCCTACAGATAGTCTTAAAGATAAAACAGAGATTCACGGATTCTTTCCATTTTAAAATTAATTCCAAATGAAAATACAAGAAAAAGCAGAATTTACAAGTTCTGAGATATACTAGGTACAGTCAAAGTGGGTACTGAAATATATAACAAAATACATTACAAAAGGAATGTATAGGAATTAATGTGTAATTGGTTGTCATTGCTCCCTTGTGAAACAAAGAATGTTTTAAGGAAAGTATTTGCCTTTGTTCTCCCTGAGTAAATGTAAATTTCTTAACGGAAAGCTCAGCTATAACTCCAATGAACACATTTTCCTTTGCTCTTTGTATAAGCTAATGTCATCCTCCAAGTTCCTGAAAGGGATGCATGGGGAAGGGAAAGAATATGAACATCAATCTTCTACAAAGCATTATTTAAATGGCATCCTTTCTGGGGAAGAAAGATGAAAGTGTTGAAAAATGTCTGAAGATTTGTTAGTTGTCCTATTTGAGTTAAGATCATACTTGCTGGGCTTCCCTGGTGGTGCAGTGGTTGAGAGTCCGCCTGTCGATGCAGGGAACATGGGTTCGTGCCCCGGTCCGGGAAGATCCCACATGCCACGGAGCGGCTGGGCCCGTGAGCCATGGCCGCTGAGCCTGTGCATCCGGAGCCTGTGCTCCACAACGGGAGAGGCCACAACAGTGAGAGGCCCGTGTACCACACAAAAAAAAAAAAGATCATACTTGCTGCTTCCTATCTGAGGTGCAGTGAAATGTGCTTAAGAGGAACATTACAGTGTATCCAAATTGTTCAGATATAATTAGTCTTAGAATTAGGAACATTTTCTTATATTGCTCTAATTCTCGCCATCTGGCTATTTAGCACTCACCAACCCCCTCCACCAAAACCACTTTTATTTTTTCAGCTCTTAGGAAGGTTGGTGGCTGATGGTTCAAAGTCAATAGACTGAATGTTTGTGTCCCATTCCAAAATTCCCACGTTGAAACCCAACTCCCCAGTGTGATGGTATTATGAGGTGGAGCCTTTGAGAGGCAATTAGGATTAGATGAGGTCATGAGGATGGCTCTCATGAGATTAGTGCCCTTTTAAGAGTAGTGAGAGAGCTTGCTTTCCCTCTCTGCTCTCCACCATGGGAGGATGGTGGCACTCTCAACCACAAATAGGACCCTCACCCTGATGTCATATTTCCAACCTCTAGAACAGTAAGAAATAAATTTCTGCTCTTCATAAGCTACCCAGTCTATGGTACTTTGTTAGATTTGCCCATAGTGACTAAGACACACTTTATAGAAATTAATTTTCCCCACAGGGAGCTGACTTGGCCATGGTATGCATCTCCCTGGGGGATTACCCACATCCAATGTTTGGTTGATATGGGGTTCAAAAGTGCAGCCCCCTGTCTCAGGTAAGAAGACTCTGTAGGACCATCTTAGTTTCAAAGCTTCCAATGGGGTTGGCTTCCTATGGCACCACATCACAGGTCAATTTTTTTTTTAGCATCTTTATTGGAGTATAATTGCTTTACAATGTTATGTTAGTTTCTGCTGTATAACAAAGTGAATCAGCTATATGCATACATATATCCCCTCCCTCTTGCATCTCCCTCCCACCCTCCTTATCCCACCCCTCTAGGTGGACGCAAAGCACCAAGCTAATCTCCCTGTGCTATGCAGCTGCTTCCCACTAGCTATCTCTTTTACATTTGGTAGTATGTCAATGTTACTCTCTCACTTCGTCCCAGTTTACCCTTCCCCCTCCCCATGCCCTTAAATCCATTCTCTACGTCTGTGTCTTTATTCCTGTCCTGCCGCTAGGTTCTTCAGAACCTTATTATTATTATTTTTTAGATCCATATATATGTGTTAGCATACAGTATTTGTTTTTCTCTTCTGACTTATTTTACTCTGTATGACAGTCTCTAGGTCCATCCACCTCACTACAAATAACT